>NC_132917.1:10222500-10522500 GCF_047675955.1 Chlorocebus sabaeus | reverse complement strand
GAACATGTACAGACTTTTTTCTTGACTTTATTCCCTAATCAATAGTATAACAACTATGCATGTAGCATTTACATTATATTAGGTATTATAAGTAATCTAGAGATAATTTAACATATAGGAGAAGATGTGCACAGATTATATGGAAATAACCACACCATTTTATATGACTTGAACATCCATGGATTTTAGTATCCAAGGGAGGTCCTGGAACCAATTCCCCAGCGGATACCAAGGGACAACTCCACTCCATTTGTTTTCATTACCAAGTAATATTCCAGTGTGTGTGTAGACCAGTTTATGTAATCCTTCGTCAGCTGATGGACATGTGGGTAGTTACAACTTTTTGGCTATTATGAATAATGCTGCAGCGAACATTGGTTTATACAGTTTTACATGTGTTTTGCATATGTTTTCATCTATGTATAAGAATCAGAAGAAATTGCTGGTCATATAGTAACTCTTACGTTTAGCCTTTTCAGAAACCGGCAAACTTGTCCACAGGCTGCACCATTTTACATTCTCCAGCAGTGTGTGCAGCCTCACTTTTTATACAGCTGTTATGTGTAGGTGTTTTATTGGGAGTCCTACTTGGTTTATGCTGTTCTGGTTCTGTGGATTAAATTTATTTGTTGAGTATATGCTGTTTTTGTCTTGCTCTATTTACTGCTTTATCTCTGGCTCTTGATTAAGTACTTAGAATAGAGTGGGCACTTGAGAAATACTTGCTGAAAGTTGAATCTTCTTTGCCATGACAACACATCAGGCAACTCAGAAGTTACTCCTTCAAAATCTGCTGAGAAAGGACTCATTTTCCCCATAGCCATTGACCAGGAAAATCTGGGAGCAGTTGTTTTGAGTGTGACCACGGCAACAGGAGGCTGTGATTTGGGGGTAGGCAGTCTGACTAATCTCTCTAACATTCTTCCTTTTGCCTGGGGGCTGTAGTAGGAAATGGAAGTATAAAACAAAGGGAATAAAAATTTATATCTAAGAATAAACCATAGTGAGGTGAATAAACTGTAGTTAAACATTCTAAGTTAAATATCACCAAGTTAAACATTCTTACTAAGTTAAATATCACCAAGTTAAACATTCTTACTAAGTTAAATATCACCAAGTTAAACATTCTTACTAAGTTAAATATCACTAAGTTAAACATCCTTTTTGAGAACTATGTAAGTGATAATATTTACATGAGTATTTAGTGAAGCATTAAACCATGATCCTTCAGAGAACTAAAGTGACTCTGTATGTTTATTCTGCAAGTTACCGCAAGCCAGTCAACAAGAGACAACATCAGATTGAATGTGTTCTATTTAAATGTTGACTTGGACTTGCCCAGCTTTAAAACTGTTTCTATAAAGGGAAAGGTGGATCATGAATGGTAACTGGAGACTTGAGTGAGCTGTCTGCGTTGCTTGGTGTGGTCATATGGCTTTAGATAAACGTGTGTCTGTTGACATGTATTTTTATGCCTTACAGTGTGCTAACGTTATTTGTGAGTCTGTTCATCCACTTATCAGCCTCTCCACCACCCATTCATCAAGCATTTATCAACTGCTCAGTGCGAGCAGACCCACATTCTAGTCCCAGGGTATGGGAAGAAAGACGTGGCCTGTGTACCTGAAGCATTCATGGGAAAAGACCATAAGAAAGAAGGAGCTGAATTTGGGGGCCCTTGAAGTCATATGGAAACTGGTTGTGGAAAGATGCAGAGTGGAGCACTCAGGGCTGGTGGGAAAGATAGCATTCCTGGCAGAGGCACAGCACAGCCACAGGCGGGCCGTTCAAAGGGTGGGGGGTGCCTTCCTGCAGCCAGAGCACCGGGTGCCTGAAGGGGTGGCCGAGCAAGCACTGGAAAGCCACAATCTGAACAGCTTAGATGAATGGGATCAAATCTATTCCAACCCCTCCCCTAGTATTATAAGTACTTTTATAATAAAAGCAGTACATATTTGTTATAGCAAATAAAAGCATAGGCATAAAAAGTCCCTAATCCCAGAAACCCATTAGCAAAATATCTCCATTTTAGAAAGACAATGTGCGGAGAAGCTGGACACCCAGAGACCAGCTCTCAAACTATTAGAATCGTCCCAGTTAGAAGGGCCACAGGCCTGAATAATGGGGTGGAGAGGAGCAGACAGACCAGAAGACTAAGAGTGAGAAAGAAAAATGGGCACAGACTCCACCGTCAGTTCCTGATAATATCAAAGGAGAAGGGAATAGTCAGGGATGATGTGAAGATGTCTAGCAATGTTGCCCTTGAAGTAAAAAATACAGAATGCAGAGTAGGTTTAGGGCTAAAAGTAATGAGCTGGGTTGAGCCCATGCGTCTTCTGTGTCACATTCAGTAAATCAATGGCAATGTCCATTAGGCCCAGGAAGAGGAGGCTGGAGATTTTTCAGTTTGAGAGATACCAGCCTTTATTGTGTGGTCAAGATCATGAATGAAAAGAGATTTACTATCATTGTATAGAGTAAGATTAGGGCTAAGAATGGAACCTTGGGGAAAAACAATTATTTTACTTGAATCTGATAAAATCCATACCATACACCTCTCTAGAGAAAATTACAAATGCCTGTGATGTATTTGCATAGAATTTTAGAGACTTCACAGAGGTACTGATTGCCTAGGACTAAGAATTCTGTTAGAAAGCAGACAAAGAAGATGGGCAGTAACCAGCTGAGAGGAAAACTGGCAAGGGCCAAACCTGGAGCGTGTCTGAGGCAAGGGAGTGGTCCTGCCACCCAGCGGAGCAGAGAAGCCCAGGCACAAAGGCTGGGAAAAGGCCAGTATGCAGCTGGCCTCACTGGCACTGTTTCTCCGTCCTGCCAAATGGCCAACTGCAGTAGAGAGACGAGTGACTGGGAGATAGAAAACACGGTAAACAGTTAGTGTAGGTAAGTCTTTCAAGAAGTTTGGTAGTGAAAGAAAGGGATGAAAGCCAATAACTTGATGGGAAGCGGTTTATAGACTCAAGAGACGTGATTTGTTAGTAGGCAGAGAAGACTCAGCCACAGAAAGGGGATAGTAAGGAATTGAGAGAATTGAGTCAATTGACAAAGTAGCATCTGGTAAGGAACCGGGTGGCAGTGGGCCCGAGAACAAGGTAAGGAGAGCCTCAGAAAAGACAAAGTGTGCATCCTCAGAGACACGGAGGAAAGAACTCCAGATACATGGACATAGGGGACATAATTCTGGTTAGAGGTAGAAAGATTGGGAAGGCCATGCTTGTTGGCCTCAGGAATCTGGCACATCAACCTTTTCTGGTATCTGGAGCAGCCGTGACCTGCAAAGTATAGGAGTGGAGCTGTGTGCATTGGTGAACAGTGGAAGAAGAGAGTCCTTAGAATGAAAACTCTCCACATTTCAGTAGATGGGGATAACTTCTCTTCTTGGGTAGTCAATACTAGCTGCCAGGCAGCCTTTCAGTTCCATTTATGAAAGCATTCTTTGAATGCTTTCAAATGCCCTGTGGTAGGTCCTAGAAATTGTTTAAGACAGTTCCTGCCTTTGGGGAGCTCATCTTCTTCACCGGGTAGTTTGGTAGCTTTGGGTGAGCTTTTTATCATGTCTGCAACATTATCCACTTTGTTAATTAATATGGCATGTTTTTACTCTTCAGCTCACGTTCCTCTGATAGTGGATAAGAGCTGAGGTAATACAGCTTTGTTTTAATATAAGCATTTAAAAATCTAGTCTGGGAAGTAATTAAATTCCAGACTTACATTTTTGAAAAGAGAATCTTGTATTACTCAATGAATATGTCCTCAGTACTATGTAGGCATGTTATCATTGTAATACCTAAGAGTGTGGACTGAAGGTTAAAGCCTCTCCTATCCCCCACCTCCCTTCCTGAGGTCATGGCTGTGTGCGCACCATACTTCTCGCCTTTAAAAAATACATTCACTCCTGTATGTGTCCACACTCACAGATCTATACCTGCAGCTTTTTTTCTTTAACGTGAATGGTTCATACTCTTTATGTTATTTTTTGAGATAGGTCTCACGCTGTTGCCCAGGCTAGAGTGCAGAGGCGCAATCATGGTTCACTGCAGCCTCGATCTGCTGGGCTCAAATGATCTTCCAACCTTGCCCTCCCTCCTGAGTAGCTGCGACTACAGGCCACCACAATTGTTAAATTTTTTGTCCAGTTGGGGTCTCATTTTGTTGCCCAGACTGGTCTTGAACTTCTGGCCTCACAACATCCTCCTGCCTCAGCCTCCCAAAGTGCTGGAATTGCAGGCATGAGCCACTGTGCCCAACCTAATTATACTGTTTAACTTGCTTTTTTCATTTAACAGCAAGTCTTGAAAATGTTTCTTTATAAGTTCAGTAGGCTTACCTTCTGGCTGCATAAATATTTCATAAGGTGAATGTGCTGTGATTTATGTAACTATTCCTCTAACTGTGGGTGTTTAGGTTGCTGCTTTTTCTCTTACCCTTTTCACAGTCACAAATATGTATGCACACAGACAAGTATTTCTTTAGAGTATATTCCTAATAGGAGTTTGCTGGATCAGCAGGGGTGTGTGATAGAGACTGCCAGATCACCCTCCAAAAAGGCTTGAGCACTTCGCACTGTGGCCAGACCGCCTGTTTCCCCACACTCCAGCATCGCCGGACGTTAGGAATCTTTTAAATCTTCGTTATGCCTATAGAAGAGGCATCAGATTTGATGGTTGCCTGAGTTTCAGTCTCTTGAAATAGGGCCTTTGAAGCAACACGTGGAAACAGAAAGCATTCAAATAAAGTTTTTAGTAAACTTTATGGCATATGTAAATATTTGTCCGAGGTAGTTATTTAAAGCAAAGTACTTAAATTTAAAAAATACTTAATCCTTTATCTGCGGATTCTCTTTCTCCATTTTCTAATTTATTCCCTCCGGTATAGACTGTGGAGCGGGGGCTCCTTTAATTAGAGTTAATTAACTCTTCTCAGTTCTGTCCTGAAGCACATGCCTTTATGAATATGACCCCCACCCCCCCACACTGCCCCTTCCCTGCAGCGGGATTCAAAACCTCTCATCTGAGGAGCATTCAGTTTTAATTAAATATGTGTGTGTGCACGTGTGTTCGTATTTTAAAACCCCAAAGTAAATCAGTCAACCTTCCTGGTGCATCTAAATATTTAATTTGATTTTCTTCCTTGTAGTTTCTGCCCACTTTCCTTTTTATTTTAAGATAAATATACTAATAATCTCGTTTCTTCCCCTGGGAGCTTTCTGCATTCTATACTGAGTAATTCTACCCACTTTTAACATTGTAAAGCCTATATCTGTTTTCTTACCAATCACAAGTTTGAGGATTGTTTTTATCTACTTGTTCCAATTAGATTTTCCCCTAGAATCCTTTACTATAAACCAATGAAAAAGTCCCCCGTGGCCGTCAGACCTAAAGTAAAGCCTGGGCAGGGAAAAGAAGTAGGGGCGGGGTGTGGGGGAGGGGAGAGGAGGGGGAGGGAAAGGCCAGTTCTGCAGTCCTCCTCTGCCACCTGCCAGTGTCCTGGAAGAAACATGCTGAGAAGCGCATGCATTGTGGTGTTCTCCCTTTTGTTTTTCTGTTCAATAAGGAGTTTTCAGGTGTTTCTACAGCAGTGTTTACTTAGGTTATCTCTGACCAAAGTCACACTCAAAAAGCAGGCTGTGGAACTACTGGTTAGCAAACGCTTTCAGTAAACTGACTTTCAAAGGGAGGGAAGTGGAACTTCTTTAATGTAGAAATCTCCACTCATGGTCTCTGTGTCTGATCTTCTGCCATGGTTTGTTCCAAAACTCAGCTTGTCTTTCCAAATAGCCTAGACAGAACAAGTTTTTACAAGTGCACATTGAAAGTACATTGAGAGAAGCCCCAGAATGTGTATGGGGCTTCCTATCATGGAGGAAGTAAGGTCATTCTTAACAGAGTAATAATTGCCCACAATTGACTGGAAAAGTCTTTTTCTTCCCAAATTAGTGTTTTCTGTATACCATCTTCTCTCAATGGTTATATAGTTATTTGGAATTCCTGTTAACTTTTTTTTTTTTTAAGTGAAAGCAAGTTTATTAAGAAAGTAAAAGAATAAAAGAATGGCTACTCCATAGGCACAGCAGCCCTGTTAACTTTGAAACTTCAGAGTTTATAGCTATGAAAAGAAAGAAGAATGAAATGAGCAGATTGAGGAATTTGCTGAGGCTCACATAATTCACATGCACACTACAGTCCGTTTACACTTTACTTTTGAATTGTTAGAAGAGAAAAAAAGCTAACCTAAATCTTAATTTCATTCCGTTTGTCATGTGGAAGCTTGTCATTGAGAATACTTAATGGACAAGTTTCCTGAACAAACTGTGTAAATCAAGTATGGCCTGACACTCACCTGGAAGCCAGCAATTCTGAAATTGGAGTCCGGCTTAGAACTGAATCTTACGTGGCCTGCAGCAAGTCATTTCACATCTTACCTCCCTTTTTTGGCATCTATAAAGGATAAATACTTCTGTCTCAGGGATGTTGAAAGGATTAATTAGTTAGTCTATAAAGAACTTTGAAGATGAAAAGTACTTTAAAAGTGCTTCTTAATAACATTATTGCTTAGAAAAGAGTGCCACTTTTATGCTAACCACTTTATGTCTCAAATTATATAAAGAAGGTGTGTTTAGTACGTTACTACAAGTTGTAAACTAGAGATAAATTTCTCATGGTGTGAACATCAAACATTAGCTTCAGAATTTCAAAGAAGGATCACTTTGTCTGGGGGATCATTTAGGAGCTGTGTTCTCCTCAGTGATTAGTTACAAAGACCATATTTCAGGGAAAAGAAGACCCTTTCACACAGTTCAGCCTTTTTTTTTCTTCAGTCAGGTTTCTTAGCCCTCACTTTAACAGGCTGCGTTGAATGTGATTGGGGCAGGGAGGGCAGGAGACGGAGTATACTATTTTTGAGGAGGGAACAGAATAGAAGAGAACCATATTCTTTGTTTTGTTTTCTGTCTCATCTATCTCAGTCTTATCAGGGGAATAAGAATCTATTGCTTTAGCCATTTCTAGAAAAGTTAAAGTAACTGTTTAAACATACTGAAAATATATATCATTAGGCTTAATTCAGTTTATTTCCCTCTAAACCAAGTTAACAAAAAGGGCCAGTGTTCTAGTTTATAATAAAAAATTATTATAACATTCAGTGAAGTTTCATATAACGGGTACAAAATTCATACTTAACCTCTTTATTGGAAAGCAGAGGGGGGTTGTGTTAATTATACAGATAACAGTGAAGTGCAGGGCACAGCAGACTATAACAGAGACACAGATTATATAAAGAGAGCCTAGAAAAATTTGGGAAATGTGATCAAGAAATGAAACGAGGCCGGGCGCGGTGGCTCAAGCCTGTAATCCCAGCACTTTGGGAGGCCGAGACGGGCGGATCACGAGGTCAGGAGATCGAGACCATCCTGGCTAACAAGGTGAAACCCCATCTCTACTAAAAAATACAAAAAAATACTAGCCGGGCGAGGTGGCGGGCGCCTGTAGTCCCAGCTACTTGGGAGGCTGAGGCGGGAGAATGGCGTAAACCCAGGAGGCGGAGCTTGCAGTGGGGTGAGATCCGGCCACTGCACTCCAGCCTGGGCAACAGAGTGAGACTCCGTCTCAAAAAAAAAAAAAAAAGAAAAGAAATGAGATTTAAATTTGGGATAAAGTATGTCAGAAAGAGTAAGTCAAGTAAGAAACTAAAAGGAAAGATACCTGGAGAGATATCAGTGACTAGAGCTGAATCAGGTGGAATTACCCAAGTGTAATTGCTTTTGTTTTCTCTCATTGTCATCAGACGGATTCATATTTCAAGCTGTTCATGCTGTGGGATGATGGCTTGCAGTCTACTGAGTTAAGACTGAGTGAAGGAAAAATAAGAATTATAGCTCTTCTCTGTGACTTGACCTGGAGGACTTAATTTGTGCTCATTCCTTTGTAAAAGGTGGACGACTGGCTAAAATACTCACATACCGAATTTGTGTATTGTTTAAATATATCATTATATCATAAATGCCATTGACCATTATGGTCAATTACAGGCTTCAGAAGTAGATTGCTCTTTGCATTTGGTCTTCAGAAATATGATTGATTTTAGTAAGAAAAGTAGCAGGCATTGAAGTGTTTGATACTGCCACTTAAGATATTAAATTAGTGGGTGTTTTTGCCAGTCATTGTTTTACAGTCTGTCTCTGGAATATGAATAATGACTATTTGAGTGCACCTAATTCTTTCAATTTATTGTGTTAAGTGAATGATATTTTCATTTACATGTGTAAACATTTTTCTTCGCAATCAATTCTAATCAAAACTTGTTTCAAATAGTAAATTAAAACATAATTTTGATTAATGTGGCATTCTTTTAAATTTCCTGTAGCAAAACACTTGAAGATCGTTTGAAAATTGAAGCAAAAAATGGGACGTTGAGTGTATCCGATACCACTGTTGGCAGCAAACAATTGACATTCACATTAAAGAGGGTGAGTTATCTTTTATTGTTATTTTTTAATTCACAAAAGAATAATAGGCTTTCAATAGTATTTTGTGTGTGTGTCCTAAGACCAGCCTTCTCACACCTCTTCCCTATTGAGGAAGCTGTGTTCCCTGTTCTAGCGTTTTCTCTGCAACCAGAGCCCCTGGTGGGCCAAGAGCACAGTGTGTGACTACAGTAGAGCCAGGAGTGTCACTGGTGTCCCAAGGGAGACAGGGACTTAGTGGCCCTGGAGTTAGCTCAGTTGGAGATGAACCAGCTGTCTTGGTTTCTGGATCGCTCTGTGGCCTGAGGTGTGGCTTGTAAAGCAAAAGTCCCATCCTGACCCTCTAAGGATGTAGGGCTACCTCGCATGTATGTGGACTTTGAAGAAGACTGGGAATCGGTGAGTTCTGATACCTCGTGACAGTCACACCCAGCTTGCCCAGATACTATCATTTTAGAAGACAAACTACTCTGCCAGTGGTCGTCCTATTCTAAATTGATTTATAAGATCTATCTTTTTAGCCACTGGTAATAATGCCTGTCACACATTATAGGGAGAGTAAACTGCTTAAATATTTACTGTTAACTGAATCCAGTTGTATTTCTCAAAAAATTTTTTTCTCATTCGTAGTCAGTCCTCTTCAATATAGTCACCAAATAGAATGACAAAGATTTCATCCCTTTTTTTTTTTTTCCTAAGCAGTAGTAGGGAGATATAATTCACAGACCATATGCTCCTTCTAAAGTGTACAATTCAATGATTCTTAGTGTATTCACTGAGTTGGGCAACCATCACACTATGTAGTTCCAGAACATTTTCATCACCCCAGAAAGAAGCCCTATATCCTTTAGCATTTACCCCCATATTTTCATCCCCCAGCCCCTGGCAACCACTAATCTACTTCCTGTCTCTATAGCTTTGCCTGTTCTGGACATTTCATACAAATGGAATCATTCAATGTGAAGTCTTTCGTAACTGGCTTCTTCACTGAGCATAATGTTTTCAAGGTTTATTCATTCAATGGTGTAACTTTGCATCGGAATTGCATTTCTTTTTATGGCTGAATAATATACCATTGTATGTATATAACACATTTTGCTATTCATTCTTTTTTAAGGGACACTGGGTTGTGTTCTTTTGGGGGAAGTGATTAATAATCTGCTATGAAAATGAATGTGTAAATTTTTTCATGAACATGTGTTTTCATTTATCTTGGGTCTTTACCTAGGAGCGGAATTGCTGCGTCATACAGCGTAGCTATTTAACTTCTTAAGAAACCTGTCAGACAGTTTTCCAAAGTGGCTGCACCATTTTACATTCCCACCAAGCAGCATATAAGGGTTGCAGGTTTTCCACATCCACACCAAACCTGTTGCTGTCTGTCATCTTTATTATAGCCATGCTAGTGGGTATGAGTGGTGTGTTGTTTGATTTGCGGTCCCTAATGACTAATGAGTTGAGCATTTTATCATGTGCTTATTGGTCATTTGTGTATCATCTCTGGAGAACCACCTCATCACATCCTGTACCCATTCCTCTCTGATTTCTCTAAAATTTTCCCAACCTGCATCAGGAGGCTTGCCAAGTAATTAAAAAAACTTCATTATTCTAAGTGCAAAAAGCTTTTCAGTTAATTCTGTTTGCTGAGAGCAAATTTGCCCTCTTACATTTATCACTTATATCAGCCAAATACACATTTGGAGGGACCTCATTGTGCCTCTTCCTAATTTCTTATCAATTTTCTTTATACCTGGAAGCAATCCTTGATTCTCTCTGAAACTCAAATGATGTCAAATGGGGCAGGAGCAGCACAGCCTAGAAGGATCCTAGGTCTGCAGCGCGGCCACCTCAGCTCCTACAGAGGCCCCTCTGCTGGGTTGAGTGAGCACCTACTTTGCAGTAACCTGAAAATACAAACCTTTTCCCACTGTTTTCTAAATTGGAAGGAACTGAGGTGAAGATCAGTTTAAAATTTGTAGTAAAATGAAAATAAGATGGCTCTGAAATTATATTTTTGTTTATAAAAAAAGTATGAAGAATTGCTTAAATTCAGTTATGGCCTCATAACTGAATCAAGCAGAGGCTTTGAAACTGTTTTTGAGGAATGTGTCAATTAATGTTTGATGTGTTTGTTTCCTTACTTGATAAACATTTTAATTATTAAATCTCAGTTTTACTTGAGTTCAGGTTTTCAGTAAATTTTACTTATTCAGGCAGTTGTTCATAGAAGTCTCTATACTGCATGTTTGATACGCTCAGGTAGAATCTTGAGTTTTTCCCATATTTGCATATGTATCTCCTAAAATTTCAGTAAAATTTAAGAGGAAAAATCTATGCTTTAATGTCGTTTAAGATTGTATAGTGGTAAAACTGGGATTCAGCCACAAATCTAATTTTAAAATTTCATTTAGTACAGTTCCTCATCAAGTCTGAGGCTGTTCCTGATACAAGTGTGTCTGTCTGCATCTGTCCTTCTCCTCCCTCTGTGACAGGAGTGCTGGAGGCTATGGTGAACTAGTAGGGAAGAGGAGGCAGGAGCACCCGGGAGAAGCACTAATGGGCCCATAGATCCTCCTGGATCCCCCACATGGCAGCAAGGCCTTCCGATGCAGCCGTGGGAGAGAGGCTAGTCCTAGTCCTTTTTCTGCACTGAAATTTGTCTGCAGAACAATAACCACTGCTTACAAGCTCCTCTCCAAGCTCCTACCTTGATGGGGAAAGTCTGGCAGAGCTTCCCACCATGTGTTCCAGGAGATGTAAATAGTGACCCTGGAAGATTACTTTTGCTATCAGACTGATAAGGGAAAAAAACCTTGGACTGATGTCCATGTTGAAGACTCATGAAGGTGCCTTAACTTAGAAGCTCCAGCACACCTTGTTTATCTGTATTTAGCACATCATTTTCCAAAATTATATGAAGAAACTTTTTTTTCTTTTCCTTTTTTTTTTTTTTCTTTCTTTCTTTTTTTTGAGACAGAGTCTCGCTCTGTCTTCCAGGCTGGAGTGCAGTGGTGCGATCTCGGCTTGCTGCAAGCTCCACCTCCTGGGTTCACGCCATTCTCCTGCCTCAGCCTCCCAAGTAGCTGGCACTACAGGCCCCCACCACCACACCCAGCTAATGTTTTGTATTTTTAGTAAACACGGGGTTTCACCGTGTTAGCCAGGATGGTCTCGATCTCCTGACCTTGTGATCAGCCTGCCTCAGCCTCCCAAAGTGCTGGGATTACAGGCATGAGCCACCACGTCTGGCCTGAAGAAACCCTTTTTAAATAAATTCTGATTAACATGAAGAAGCAAAATATTGAATAACTGGTATTGGTTCACTTTACAGGGCTCCTGGTGATGTCATCACTCGCTCAGCTAGGGAGTGTTAGAAGGAGTTCTGAGGTTTCCATTAATGCATGTGTATTGATGCCTGCCCTGTGCTTCATGCTAGGGACAGACATGGCTCTTGCTACCACAGTTCTCAGTCTATGGGAGAGAGAGACAGCGGGTAAAAATTATATACCTCTAATTATGTCATTAGAACTGTGGCAAGTGCTTCAAAGGTGAGCAGAGGGCTGTGAGATTGTTTGGTAAAGGACCAAACTTTGCACAGTTTCAGTAAGCACAGGACTGAACTGACATAGTATTTCTATTTTTTTTTTTAAATCCTCCGGCTGTTGCATGGAGAGTTGCCTTAAGGGGTATTTGAGAGGAAGCAGAGCACAATTAAGGCAACTCCGTGGTGGCCATGGTTAGGACGGGCAGCAGCCTGGGCTCGGGTGGTACCCTCCAAGACAGAGCACAGTGGAGGAGTTTGGGATAGGATCAGAATACACAGGATAGGATTTACTTTGAAAAGACAGTCGAAGAATGGTAATAATCAGAGAAGGGACTTAAAGAATTATTCAGAAACCCGGTTTAAGAGCTTCTTAGAATAGGAGAAATGCATCTTTTTTTTTTTTTTTTGACATTACAAATTGCTTTCCTTCCCCACTATTCTCTCACTTTCAACTGTTTAATTTTAGAAGATTGGGTAATATCCACAAGAGGTGAATGTGGAGACTTTCTCCTCAAGGGTAACATACAGATGCATGTTTTGTGTTAGGTGTGTAGAAAATACAGATCCTGGCTGGGCGTGGTGGTGCGCGCCTGAAGTCCCAGCACTTTGGGAGGCCAAGGTGGGTGGATCACGAGGTCAAGAGATTGAGACCATCCTGGACAACACAGTGAAACCCCATCTCTACTAAAAATACAAAAAATATAGCTGGGCATGGTGGTGGGTGCCTATAGTCCCAGCTACTCGGGAGGCTGAGGCAGAGAATAGCGTAAACCCAGGAGGCGGGGCTTGCAGTGAGCAGAGATCGCGTCACTGCACTCCAGCCTGGGTGACTGAGGGAGGCTCGGTCTCAAAAAAAAAAAAAAAATCTAGCCAGGCGTGGTCACCTGTAATCCCAGCTACTCTGGAGGCTGAGGCGGGGGAATTGCTTGAATCGGGAGGCGGAGGTTGCAGTGAGCCGAGAGTGTGCCATTGCACTCCAGCCTGGCAACAGAGCGAGACTCCATCTCAAAAAAAGAAAAAGAAAATACAGATCCCAGTGAAGCAGGTTCCCTGGGTGTCCATAAGGCGATGCTTTTCCACTTTATCAACTGAGGCCCCTGACAGTGCTTTCTCAGTTTACCATCTGTGCAGTTCCACCACTAATAATTTTTTTTTTTTTTTTGAGCTTTACATTCAGGAGTTTGTATTTTCAAAACCATTAAATGTGTTTTGTTTTGTTTTGTTTTTTGTTTTTTTGAGACGGAGTCTCGCTCTGTCGCCCAGGCTGGAGTGCCGTGGCCGGATCTCAGCTCACTGTAAGCTCCGCCTGCCGGGTTTACGCCATTCTCCTGCCTCAGCCTCCCGAGTAGCTGGGACTACAGGCGCCCGCCACCTCGCCCGGCTAGTTTTTTGTATTTTTCAGTAGAGACGGGGTTTCACTGTGTTAGCCAGGATGGTCTCGATCTCCTGACCTCGTGATCCACCCGTCTCGGCCTCCCAAAGTGCTGGGATTTTTTTGTGTAACTCTTACTTTGTTGTGGCTTCTGCATTGATAATTTTCTAAGGATTTCTGCTGAAAGTAGTTAAACCATTTGGTGCTGCGGATGGGTAGGGAGGAGTTCCAGCTCCCATGTGAGCCAATGAGCATTGAGAACAAAAGTGAGCACTTTTCCAGCAGTCAGCCCGGGAGTCCACATGCTTACTGCAGCTGTGAACTTGTGCGTTGTCTGCCTCGCTTTCATCAGTGATTAATGAGAGCAGTTTGCTGCTTTTAAGGAAGGAGAGGTGGAGTTTTGGGAAACAGCTAAAAATTCTTGGGAGCAAGTTCTATGAATGAGTGTTTTAATAATGTACTTTTAGTACATTTAAGTATTTTTTTCTTTTGTTTTTAAAAACAGTGGGAATAAACGAATGGCTCTAGTTTGTAAACAAAGATCTCTAAAAGGAAAGTGGACACTCTGTAAGTGATAATCATCTTTAAGGTGGCTCTTTTGTAGGCTCTTTTAAAACAACACAGTGGTCATGTGAGTGTGTTGGTTGAAAAACCAGTCTCCTACTTTGTAGTAGGCTGGTCTATCAGGGCCCTTCTCTTGCCTGGGGTTCAGAATTTCTGCTTTTGCATTGATGGTGAAAGTTGGCCTTGGTGCTGCTGTTTCTGCCAGGGTAGCACTTATCAGAGCGGAGTCCAGGCAGCCCCACCAGGTCCCCTGGAGCCTGTGGGCAGCATTTCTCCTGGCAGCAGGTCTGAGATTGGTGGCAGTACTGTTGGCATCCTGACGGTTACCAGAAAAGAGGTATAGCATTTTCTGTGTTTCCCTCTACTCGTTTAATTTTCTCTTTTAGTCTGAACAGCAGAAGAAGCAACAGGAGGCTGAGAAACTGCATCGACAAGAAAGGAAAAGACTCCGTCGTTCAGCCGGACACCTGAAGTCAAGACACAAAAGAGGACGGTCGTTTCATTGATTTGGGAAGTGATCCTACCTGTGATTAGGGAGGGGTACGTCTCCCCCAAACTGATCGTCATTAAGAGTGTTCAACACAGATAAGGGAACACACGTTTTTAAAGTTCCATGTACATTCTTGTACACAGAGGTAAAGATTTGAAAACCTGTGCTTTGTGGATTAGACTGTGAAGCTGGGCCCTGCCGATGGCCACCACATAGCCCAAGGGTGAGCTTGCAAGTCATTGCTCCCTGGAAATATTGTCCTTTCCCCATGGTTTTAATCATGTAAACCAGGTTGGGGTTTTTTAATATTGTGAAGTGTACACCATGAAATAAAAGGTTTATCCTGTGCTAGAAACCAAGATTTATCATGCTCTAGGAACTTTGTTCCTACACTGCCTACTGCCATTCATGATTAAACCATCCAGAAATACCATCTCTGTTTTACCTGGTGTCTGTGTATTGCCTGTGTTTGTGTTTATAAGTGTATGTTGATAGGTTTGTTTGGCTTGTTTATGTACTAGTTTGGGATTTGTTTTTAAATAATTTATACCAAGAGAGTATTATCTAATGGCGCAGGTTGAGAGCGTCCCAAATCCAAAAATCTAAAACTGTTTGAGCACTGTATTTATCTGTTCTTGCCCTGCTAGAAAGAACTACCTGAAACTGGGTAATTTATAAGTACAGAAAAAAGGTTTAATTGACTCACAGTTCTGCAGGTGGTACAGGAAGCATGGCTATGGAGGCCCCGGGAAGCTTACTATTGTGGCGGAAGGTGAAGCACAAGCAGGCATGTCCTACATGGCTAGAGCTGGGGGAAGAAGGCAAAGGGGGAGATGGTACACACTTTCAAACACCAGATCTCCAAGAACTCACTAGCACAGAATAACAAGGGGAAGGTCCGCCCTCATGATTCAGTCACCTCCCTCCAGGCCCCCCCTCCAGCACCGAAGATTGCAATTTGACATGAGATTTGTGTGGGGACACAGAGCAATACCATATCGAGCACTGACATGACATTGGAGGAAAATGCTCATTAGAGCTTTTCAGGTTTTGGATTTTCAGATTTGGGATACTCGACTAGTGAATATAATACAAATATTCCAAAACACAAAAAAAATCCAAAGTCTAAAAGACTTCTGCTCCCAAGCATTTCAGATAAGGGATACCCAACCTGTAATAATGGGAAACAAGCAGTGGAGGCTGCTGGTTGATCTTGGCACCAGTTTAATTACAGGTTGTTGTTTTTTTTCCTGTTTCTTACGTACAGTCAAACATAAACTTACTGGAGGAAACATGTATAAAAATAAATATACTTTCATTTGAATAGCTTCTTTAAGAAAGACTCCAAGAAAATTTTTTTAATTAGACAAACGGTGGTGTGCACTTTTTCCTCCTGTAGATAGTCCCAGCTACTGAGGAGGCTGAGGTGGGTAGCTTGAGCCTGAGAAGTCGAGGCTAGCCTGGGCGACAGATCAAGACCCGGGTCTCAAAAAAAGAAAAAAGAGAACCAACTTTGGTTTCCTTAGTTTTTCCAGAATTGATGTGATTTTGGAGGTGCCTTTATAGATTTTTAAGGGTCTTTATGTATAACTGAAATAGTAACTCTTTGGACTGTAAATGATACAGCCTAACTTCTAATGTCATAAGCTGAGAGGCAGAATGCATTAATTGACATAACCATGCTTGGGACATGGAACTGGCCTCAGGAACACCTAGATCCAGGGCTCCACGTTCAGTCAGCTAGCACATGCATACTCTGTCTCTGTTTCCCTCTTTCTCTCTCCTTCCCCTACTCCCGCCTTCCTCCTGCTGTCTCACCATTGTTCCTTCTCTCTTCAGGCCTCCCCTATTCTTTTCCCAATATGTTTCCCTTCCCCTGCCTCTGCTATCTGTGCCGCTTCTGCTTCTGTGCAGATTGGCTTGTTCCCAAGGCAGGGAACAGTTTGGCCGTGTGTCCACTTCTGTGGTTGGAGAAATGAGGTCTGTTTCCAGAAAAAAGGTGTGTGGAGGGTGGGGTGTGTGTGTTCTTGTTCCTGGGGCAGCCAGCCCCATTCGTGCTTTGGTGCCAGGGAGTCCTCCAGCGGGTCCAACCGCTGGACCAGTGCTGTCCTTTCTCAGCTGCTTTCCCCTAAACTCTTGCTCAGTGTCCACCTCTTCTCAAAGGAAGGGGCTGCAGCTTCCTGTTGCCTTCTCTTCTGTTTCCACGCTGCCTCCCTTAGGGATGGGGGATTTTACAAATTTGGAGAGGGACACTTTGCTGGCTGGACTGTCCCCAGGGGTTGGGTGTTTATGCCCTTGGCCTGTTTCCTGAGGTCAGGCTCTGTCACATCTACTCCTGGCTTTCCAAGGCCCGTCTTTTCCTTCCTTCTTGGAGGGCCTCCTAGTTCTGTGGGGAGCCAGTATTCCGCAGGGCCAGATTCCACAGGCAGCAGTGCTCTGTTCAGCCAGTGCTCTCAGCACACCAGGAGATCAGGCCATCAGGGTAGAGTAGGAGGGCCAGGATCACTTCCAGGACCTGGGAGGCTGGCAGTGTAGTAGAAAGAGCTTGGATTTGGAACCACCCTGACACAGGGTCGAATTCCAGGTCTGTTGCCTACTAGTTCTGTGTCTTTTGACTGTTCCCTTAATCTCTGTGAATCTTATTTCCTCCTGTAGATCAGTCTAATACTTAGTTTTTATTAGGGTTACATTAGGTGCAGCAACTGGCACTGTGCAAGGCTCATGAGGAACTGACAAAGCTTTTTGACCACTGAGGGTTTTCAAGAGCAGGGGAGCTGCCTCCACTTTTGCTCTGGAGAGTTGCTGAAGGGCGGGGGGAGGGACTGCTGAGTCTGAGGGACACAGAAGGAGCGTCCGCTGACGACAGCTGCATGGGCACTCCTCCTAGGCCCCACCCGTCCCTCTCGTTGCCCGAGTTTTCCTACCGCTTCAGCCCTTAACACAGGCCTGCCTCTTCAGGGCTGATTCCCAAAGTGCCTGCTCTAATCCTTCATGTCTTCGAAGTTTCCTGTTTTCAAGTTTTATGCAGCTTTCATACTCTACTCCATAATTTTTCCGTATGTGTGATATACTGCTCACTGGCGCTAGGAAATGGCTGTTTCCCATGGGTCTCTATCCCAGGCACGTGCAGCTGGGGGTGTTCGTGAGCCAGCGCGAGAAGCGTTTCCTCGCAGACGGGGCTCTGAGGGCATGGCTTTTACGTCAGGACTGAGCTGGGGGGGGGGGATCCTGGGCTGCCATTTCTCCCCTTCCCCTGCCCCAGATCCCCTCAGCCTCCAACACCCCAGACCTAAGGCCCAGGTTTGTTTGTTTTTTCCAAGTTGTGCTCAGCAGTTAGGGTAGTGGTGGCTTTGGAGAGAGGGGAACGTGGCTGGGACGCAGTGGGGGATCCTGGTTGGTCCTGTTCCCTCACCCGGTGGTGGCTTTTCCCACGGGTGCACTTTGACCACTCCTGGGCTGCTCACGACTCCTCTCTCTTTCTCTGTGCTTGTTATCCTTGAACAGAAAGTTTCATTGAAAAAGAATTGCTCATGTTAACCAGGATGGTCTCGATCTCCTGACCTCGTGATCCGCCCCCCTCGGCCTCCCAAAGGCTGGGATTACATGATGAATCCCCCGTCTCTACTAAAAATTAGCCGGGCGTGGTGACGGGCAGCAGTAGTCCCAGCTACTCGGGAGGTTGAGGCAGGAGAATGGCGTGAACCCGGGAGGCGGAGCTTGCAGTGAGCTGAGATCGCGCCACCGCACTCCAGCCTGGGCGACAGAGCGAGACTCTGTCTCAAAAACAAAAAAAGAAAAAGAAAAAGAATTACTTTATCAAAGGGACATGTTTCGTGGCTCCTCACAAAACTATTTCCATAGATAACTCATAACACTGTAAGGTTGTTTTTCAGATATTTTTCTGTTCTATAGACAATGATAGACATATCTGTTTCAATAATGCAAATGGGATCACACTACATATACTGTTCCTGAACTTGAAACTAACAATATATAAGAGATATTTTCCCAGTTCTATACATATTAATATGTAGGGTGATCTACCTCATTCCTTTGTGTAGAGTATTTCATTACATGGCTGATGCATAATTTATTTAACTCTCTGTCTACGTATGGTTCAACCTAAAAATCTAAAGAAATAACCTTTTAAAATCTTTTTTCAAAAAGGTTTACATTCAAGGGGACACATGTGCTTGTTTGTGAGATGGGCATATTGCACACTGTGGGGAGTGGGCTTCTAATGCACCCGTTACCCAAATAGTGGACACTGCATCCAGTAGGCAGGTCCTCAACCCTCACCACCCTCCTAGCCTTTGGAGTTCCCTGTGTCTGTTTTCTCCTTTTTTTTTTTTTTTTTCTTTTCTTTTTTTTTTTTTTGTGAGACAGAGTCTCGTTCTGTCACCCAGGCTGGAATGCAGTGGCGCAGTCTCAACTCACTGCAACCTCAGCCTCCCGGGTTCAAGCGATTCTCCTGCCTCAGCCTCCTGAGTGGCAGGGACTACAGGCACCCACCACCACACCCGGCTAATTTTTGTATTTTAATAAAGACGAGGTTTCACTATGTTGACCAGAGTGGTCTCTAACTGTTGACCTCAGGCGATCCACCTGCCTCGGCCTCCAAAAGTGCTGGGACTACAGGTATGAGCCACCACGCCCGGCCAGTTATTTCCATCTCTATGACCACGTGTACCCATGAAAATCATTTCTGTAGTAAGTATAACCCAAGCTATTTTTTAAATGAATGTAGTAACTTTGCAAAACATTTGTATGTAGTAAAAAACAATGGAAATGTCATTTCAGTTACCATTTTCTTTCTTTTTCTTCATTATATGGGGCTTGATAGTTTTAACTCCAAGCAGTTAGAATAGAGTTTTAGCATCTTTTTTACTCATCATTTGTCAGAAGAGCAGAAACAAATACTTTATAACATTTTTGTTATAAAGTAGCAAAAACAGTCTTCATAACATTCTTTTAAGTACCATTTATGGTACAACGATTGAAATTATTAAAGTTCCTAGGAGATTTCTATGGATTTCCCATCTCTTGTGAATAACACCCTCAGTTATTCTTCAGCTACAGCAGAGGGTGGACTGCACGGGGCTGCGGCAGAAGCAGGAGACCGCTTGGGAAGCGCCATAGCGCCCTGGGTGGGTGATGGGGCTGGCACGGGGGTAACAAGGGTAGGGCCCCAGTAGGTTTTGCAGGTAGGATTGACAGGATGTGGAGGAGAGGAGCCAGGCATGGCTCTGACATAGTTGGCCTTAGCAATGGCAAAGATGGAGCTGTCCTTGCCTGGTACCATAAAAACCACAGCAGAAATAAGTTTGGGGGTGAGGAGGTAATGAGGAATTCTGTTTTGACCAGAATTAGCTTATTTTATTATGTATATATTATTTATTTGGGGACAAGGTCTCGCTCTGTTGCCCAGGCTGGTGGGCAGTGGCGTGATCACGGCTCATTGCCGCCTCAACCTCCGGGACTCAAGTGATCCTCCCCCTTCAGCCTCTCAAAGTGCTGGGATTACAGACATGAGCCATTTTACTGTTTATTTGTTTGTTTGTTTGTTTGTTTGTTTGTTTGTTTTAAGAGGGGCTTGCTAT
This sequence comes from Chlorocebus sabaeus, assembly GCF_047675955.1. NCBI lineage: Eukaryota > Metazoa > Chordata > Mammalia > Primates > Cercopithecidae > Chlorocebus > Chlorocebus sabaeus. The sequence goes on along the minus strand of NC_132917.1, from coordinate 10,502,451 downwards.
GTTGCTCAGGCTGGTCTTGAACTCCTGGCCCCAAATGCTCCTCCCACCTCAGTCTCTCGAGTAGCTGGGATTGCAGACTTATTTTAGATTGAATGCATATCATTTTTCTCCTCTTTTTGAAACACCCCGTGGTTCATGTTCTCACTCAGAGTAACAGTCGACGTCCCCACAGCAGTCCGCAAGGCACCACGTGGCCCAGCTGGCCTGTCCAGCGCTCTCCCCTCCGCCCACTCGTCCTCTGCATGCTGGCCTCCCCGTCGTTTCTAGAACACTCCAGGCATTCCTTTAGGCCAAGGCCTCTGCAGTTGTGATTCCCTCTGCATGGAATGCTCTTCCCCAGCCATCTCCTGTCACTCTCTCACCCACCCCGTCAGGTCATGACCACCCTATTTAGATTGTCACACCCCATCTCCTGGACTGCAGATGAGATGATATGCAACCTGCTTTTTAAAAAACTCTACTATGGACAATGTCAAACATATACCAAAGTAGAGAAGAATTTAATGTGCTTCCATGTACCCAGCGCCAGCTTCGGTAGTCAACAATAGCTAATCCTGTTTCGTCCTCACTCCTACCCATTGTCCCATTATTTTGAAATGTTTGATGCCAAAGATCGTATTGTTTCATTCATAAATATTCATAGCGGTTTACTTGTTTGCTGTTGGTCCCCCAGGCCCTCTCCCTTCCACAGCAGGCTAGTAAGGTTCCGGATGTGGGTTTGGATGTGTTTTGCTCACTGCTGTATATCCAGCATCTAAAACAATGCCTGGCACCTAGTAGCTACTTATAAATATTTATTAAATGAATAATTGGGTCAAGTTTGATGAGGCCTGAAGATTGAACTCTGGCTTTAATACAAGAGGGGTATTAAATTTTTGACTACAGCTGTTTGAGAGGGGCTGGGAATGCTGAAAAGCCTAATTGGAGTAGTTCAGGAGAGAATGGGGAAAAGGAGTCAGAGATAGTGATTGTGGACAACAGTTGATACAGGGGAACAGAAAATAGGACATTTGAGATCAAGAGATGGCTTTCTTTCAGAGGGTAGGAATTATAACCTGTCTGTGTGCCCCTGGAAATGATCAGGAAAGACTGAAAGCAACGATGCCAGAGAGAGGGCAGCTCCTGGAGTGATGTCAGGAAGTCCGTGTGGTGGTCCTCTGTCGCTGCATAACAAACCACCCACTACTTAGAGGTTTAAAAGAAAGTTACCTCACAGTTTCAGTCAATCAGGAATCCAGCTTAGCAATGTGATTCTGTCCAGGTTCCTCCTGAGGATACAGTCAATGCTGGCCAAGGCTACGGTCATCTAAAGGCTTGCCTGGGGCTAGAAGAGCCCTCTTCCAAGTTCCCACACATGGCTTTCGGCAGGCAGCCATCGTCCCTCGCCACATGGCCTCTCCGCAGGGCTGCTTGAATGTCCTCACAGCATGGCTGACTTACCCCAGAGCAAGCCATCCAAGAGAGCAAGAGACTAAGATGGTAACTGCAGTGCCTTTTATGACCTAGTATTAGAAGTTGCATGTCATCCCTTACTCTGATTTGTTAGAAGGGAGTCGCTAAGTACAGTGTAGGGTGGCCAGACATCCAAATAAAGATAAAGACTTGTTAGTATAGGTGTATTCCAAATATTGCATAGGGAATTCTTATACTAAATAATGACTTTATCTGAAACTCAAAAGTTAAGGTATGACCTGTATTTTTATTTGTTAGATTTGGCAACTTCAGAAGGAATCTGTGGACATCCTTTTAAACTGCCGCACTAGCCAAAGGGAATGGGATATAGTGCATATGTAGAGCTCAGGCCTACAGAAACATGGCGGATCATAGGGAGAGGGCAGGCGGAGTACCTGGCAAATGTAGATAGGTAAGTGGGTAGGTAGGCAGATGCAGTGAGGGGAGCAGGTGGACATGTTCTTCTGATTGCTTCTCTTTTCTCACTGGATTAAGCAGCAAGGTCATGGGCAAGGTAACCTTCTCCCACCCCGCCATGCACCTTGCACAGACCCTCCGTGCTGGGGAAATTACCTCCCTGTGACCATCCTAGGAAGATACCTCTTGATTCTTATAGTCAGAAAAGCAAAGGACATGGAGTTGAGAAACTTAGGTTCTGGCTTTTTTCTTTTTTCTTTTTCTTTTTTTTTTTTTTTTTGAGACAGAGTCTTGCTGTCGCCCAGGCTGGAGTGCAGTGGCACAATCTCGGCTCGCTGCAAGCTCCACCTCCCAGGTTCAAGTGATTCTCCTATCTCAGCCTGCTGAGTAGCTGGGATTACAGGCACGTGCCACCATGACCAGCTAATTTTTTGTATTTTAGTAGAGGTGGGGTTTCACCATGTTGCCCAGGCTGGTCTTGAACTCCTGAGCCCAGGCAATCCGCCCACCTTGGCCTCCCAAAGTGCTAGGATTACAGGTGTGAGCTACTGCCTTTTCTTTTCCCTGTTATGGCCTCTCTGGGTTTCCAAAATTCTACCTCAGTGTTTTTCTTTTTTTTTTTGAGATGGAGTCTCACTCTGTCACTAGGCTGGAGTGCAGTGGCACAATCTTGGCTCACTGCAACCTCTGCCTCCCAGGTTCAAGCAATTCTCCTGCCTCAGCCTCTGTAGTAGCTGGGACTACAGGCACATACCACCAGGCCCAGCTAATTTATTTGTATTTTTAGTAGAGACGGAGTTTCACCATGTTGGTCAGGATGGTTTCAATCTCCTGACCTTGTGATCCACTCGCCTCGGCCTCCCAAAGTGCTGGGATTACAGGCGTGGGCCACTGTGCCTGGCAATTTTTTTTTTTTTTTTTTGAGACAGTGTCTCACTGTGTCGCCCAGGATGGGGTGCAGTGACACAATCTTGGCTCACTGCAACCTCCACCTCCCAGGTTCAAGTGATTCTCATGCTTCAGCCTCCCTCAGTGTTTTCCTACTTTGTCCCACAGTAAGAAATCCATTTGACATCATGGTACAGAATACATGTACATCAAAGGTATTAGAAAACTGTTATCTTGAAGCTCTATTTTCAGCATAAATTATGGAATAGTTACAGGGTTTTATAGGAAAATTTAAAAGATTTTGTGGTTCTTTCTAAGGAAAACTTTCAGTGCATTAAAAACCTATCCAGGGCCTGGCGCAGCTGCTCACTCCTATAATCCCAGCACTTTGGGAGGCCGAGAAGGGCAGATCGCTTGAGGCCGGGAGTTCAAGACCAGCCTAGTCAACATGGTGAAACCCATCTCTACTAAAAATACAAAAAAATTAGCCAGATATGGTGGCAGATGCCTATAGTTTCAGCTACTCAGGAGGCTGAGGCAGGATAATCACCTGAACCCGGGAGACAGAGGTTGCAGTGAGCCAAGATCGCACCACTGCACTCCAGCCTGGGCAACAGAGCAAAACTCTGTCTCAAAAAAATAAAAATAAAAACCTGTCCAGGTTTTTTATTTGATTAATTTTGTTTTTGAAATGATTTTCAAACCTAACTTTACCCATGTAGCCATGAAGTTAAAATCCTAGAGTTTATGCTGTCATTGTAAACAATTACAGATGATGGCCATTACAAAACTTAATTTTACTCTGTGGAAGACTGGTCTCCATTTCATATGCAATAGAAGATTTATCTCTCCTTTGTACTTGAGAATACTAAAAGTAAATGTATTTTAGTAAAGAAAAAAAACCCACGTGTAAATGAATGTGTGTCTTGGAGCAACTGAATTCTATTCAAAACTTTGGAAGGAAACAGCAAAGCGTTAGAATACATGATTTTTAAAGTGTATGTATAAATAAATACTGTGAGTAAATATTTGCTCATTTCTTTGACATCCCTAAAAAGTTTATATATACAAGTTGGCATAATTTTTTTTCCTTCCCCTTGGAAAATGCTGTAATTACCTTTATTTGGAGTTTCCTTATATTTAACCATTTATAGTTATTGTAGCTTGATTTAGGACATTACACATCTCTTTGAACGTGGGGAAGTTTTCAGTCCTGAAAATTTGTATTCTTAAAATTGTTTTTTTTTATTAACATGTACATTTTCCAAAATTAACACAATAACAAATCTGACAGTTAGTATTTGAAAGAGCTGTTTTGGTGACCAGCATGCTGCCTCCTCCTCAAAACATCTAATGTTCCCGTGAGCACATACTGGGTGAATGGAAACTTCTAAGAAAATGTCAGTCCTTACCCTTGGAGATAGGATGGCCTGAGGCGGGAGCATCAGGAGGGACACAGGTCACCATGCTGGTGCGGGCTGCCAGTGTGCAGCTCCCTGCAGGGAGTGGAACCCTCCACGCTCCCCAGGCTTCCTGCCCAGTGAGAGTCCCAGACGCACAGCTTAATGCACGAGGAACTTACTGTTCTCTCACTGCTGTCGGTTGCAGACCCTGTGTGTGACTATTCTGTAAACCCAGATGGGACTTCAAAGCGGTAGGGTGGGAAGGAGGCCAACTATATTTTTCTAGTAGCCTTAGGTTTCTTTCCAACGCAGAACAAAATCACGAGTCTTGGCCTCTCTGGATTTGAGGGATCTTCTCGTTGAGCTGACTGAGACACCTACCTGATTGGATTTCCCCAGTTGCTTTCTCTCCCATTTCAGACGATCTCATTGTGAGTTGAGATTTGGGGAATCAAAACCTCCCTCCCCAGCCTTCCCCTTGCTTCCTCCTGCCCTGGCTAGGTCTCCCTTCCAAGGTTCTGCAGAATTGCTCTGATTTCTCCTCACATTCCCCTCCCTGTCCCCATTTCCCCCTGCACATCACCCCTTTCCTTGCTGGGACCCACCTCCAGTCCCCTCCACTCACCAAGCTCGTGGGAGAGGAAGCTCATCTCCCAGTCTCCAGCCTTGCTAGCCTCCCTGGGAGTTTCGACATGGCCTCCATTTCCCTCTTGTCCTCGGCCTCCTTAGTCTCTGCCGACTCCTCAGCCTCACCCACACAGGTGTTAACATGCTCCAGGGTGTCTTCTTTAAGCCTGTCACTCTTCTTCCTCCACAGTGTCACCTCTCTTCAGTGTCCCAGAGCTGCCTCCCAGCTAGCCTCTGTGCCTTTCATCTGGGTGGCTGCTGGTACCTCGAGTTCCACATGCTCAGAGCAAAACTCATCCACCCCATCCCACCTGCCCGAACACTTGCTGCTGCTCCTCATCGCCCGTCTAACAGCCTGAGCCGGAAGTCACTGTTCCCGCAAGCACTGCTTATCGAGCACTCTGTGCAGGTGACTCAGCAAAGAGCGCTCTCTTTGAGTTTTTGTTTCACGGGGGAGACAGACGAGATTCAGTAGACACGATGCAGGCCACACAAGCCATTGGTCAGGAAAGAGAGCTGGGAGGCAGGGTTGAGAATGCAAGAAGTCGGTGGGCTCAGGAGAGGCCTCTCTGAGAAGGTGAGACGTGAGCAAAGCCTGGAAGGAGGAGAGGGAGCTGGCCAGGGTATCCGGGAGGAACATTCTAGGCAGAGATCTCGAGGGTGCATCAGAAGCCCCCGGAGGGTATGTAAGGCAGAGTTTCTGATTCAGTGGGTCTGAGGTGAGGGCAGAAAACCTACCTTTCCAACATAACAGATGCTGCTGCTGCTGCTGGCCGGTGGCCCCGCCTGAGAACCACTGGCTGGTGCAAAGGCCCGAGGCAGGGCTTTGCCTGGATGCTCAGGGAAGATGCCATTGGCCCCTGGGGCTGGCAGGGAGTTTAAAATTCCCCTGTAACCGGCGGCTGTGGCTTGGTGTCAGCTGTACCGGAGTGGGTTGTGGGGCGCTTGGGTCCTTGCATTGCTCTCCCAGCCCATGGAGCTCTCTGTGGGGATCTTTTCATCCCCTCAACCTCAGCCACAACTTCCTCCTTGCCCTTTGCTCACCTCCTGGTCCAGCAGCCTTCTCTGCACGTGAATGGCAGCAGCATCTGGGCTCCCCAGGCCAAGCTGTGGGAAACTCTAAGCCTTTCATGATGATGGGTTTTCAAAATCCAGCATGGTCTGATTAGTGAAGACAACAGAAGGAAACAAGAGAAGACCTGGGTCTGGCCTGGACTTGCTCATGGTGAAGATTTCACTTAGTGGCAAGTCACTTAACCCGTCTGTGCCTTGTTGTCTACATCTGTAAAATGAGTTTAATAGTATCTGTCCCCTAAGACTTCAGAGGATGTTAGTGGAGCCTAGTGAGTGAAGTCCATTAAATTCAGAAGAAAGGCGTAACTAAATACAAAGCACTACTAGAATTAGCTCTCAGGTTCTTTAAACCAGGTTACATCTTGTTTTAAGAGGGTTGCCATGGCGATGGGTTTGTTTGAAAAGCATATGTTTAAAAGGCTTGGCTATTATCTTGCAACAATAAGTAAATTTCATTTTGCTGGTTCCCATTGTAACTGAGAGGCACAGCACCTCCCCAGCAGCCGTGACAGCCAGCACTGCTGCGACTGCCACCTTCTGCCGTGGCAAACAGCACGGTTACTCCTCCTGGACATACAGTGAGTGCTTACTGTATGTTGTAGAGGCCACTGTGGTGGCACCTTGTCATGCGGTTAGAGGACTGTCCTATGGACAGAACCCACCAGAATAATGCTCCTGCCATACCCACATCGGTGGCTGAGCTGGGTCTGCACTGGGCCGGAGATGTTGGCGGGATGGGCGGGGAGGGGTGAGGCCGAGCATCCTCCAGGAACGACCCTGTGCCAGGCACCATCAGATTCTTTACACGTCACATCTCATCAAATGCCCCCGGCAGCCTGGCACTGTCCCGGGCAGCAGGATGGGGGTGTGGGTGCATAAGAAGCAGGATGGTCCCTCCCTCCATGAGAACACAATTCAGCCCAGAAACACATACAAAGCATGGCAATGCTGGGGCGGTGGTGGGGATCCTAAAACTCGGGCACAGGGGCCAGTCCAGAAACTGGAGTCCTGGGGCTGGGCAGGGGCTTGGGTCAGTCCCTGGGTGCAATCTCAGCCCCACCGCGCAGCAGCTGCGTGACAGTGGACGAGTCATTCGCCCTCCTTGCCCCGGTTTCCACGTACCGGAGCGCACACAGCGCTGTCAGTGGGACGTGGGGCACGCCACATTCAGAGGCTCCGTGTGAGTGTCTGGCAGGCGGCAGCAGCTGAATGAATGGGGCAGGGAAGACTGTAGCCCTGGACGGGGACATGAAGCTCCTCGGGCGCTGCTCTAGCTCCGTGGTCCTGATTGGACAGGAAAGACCTTGTCACGCCGCCGTTGCTTCTTCTCAGAGCTGGACCCACCACAGGCACCCCAGACAGCTCCTGGAGTGCAGGAAGCAGGACCCCTTCTCTGGGGCCACATGAGCAGAATCTTGCTCAGGTCTGAGAGCCCCACCTCTGCTAAGAGGGGGTCACATGTCCCCATGTTCCTGCTCACAATTGGGCTGTGGTGTCCCTGCTGTGCCACAGGCCCAGTCACAACCAAGGGAGGACCAGGGGCTGGAGGATCTCAGAGGCTGCCACTCAGCTCCTGCCTCAGTTTCCTCACACTGTGAAGATGGAGTCAGGTGAGCCTCCCGTTGCCTGGTTTTCCCGGGGAGGGCGGGGTCTTCCTGTCCAGCTTGGATGTGGAGTGGAGCACACTTTCATCCCACAGTCCCACTAACTGGACTCATTTTCCTTCAAAGCCTAAGTCTTGTGAAGATACTTGTGCCCTGGAGGGCTTGGCGGCCATGAGGTGGGCACTCCATGGCAGGGCCTCGTCACCAAGGCACCTGCTGCCCAGCACAGCACTGTGCATGGCAGGTGCTTACTAAATACGGGCTCAATGAATGAGTGAATGAATGGAGAAGGGCATGAGAGAAGGGAAGAAATTCATCTGTATTAGCTCAGAACAGCCCGAATTCTGGTCTCCAGTCAGCATGGGACCAAGGAGAGCCAGGCGTGTGGTGCTCTGAGCCTCAGCCAGGGTGGGCCCAAGAGTGGGGGTGAGACGAGGTGCACCCACTTTCTCAGGAGCTGAGCTGGAGGCGGATCCCAGCTTAGGGCCTTCTGCTTCCTTCCCTGTATGGGGAAACGAGAGGCATTTCCTGGAAATGCAGCCTGGGTACAGCCGAGGACAGAGCCAGGGAGGCTGGGAGGAGGCTTTGGGCCAGGGCTCTAGGACAGGTGAGAAGACACGGGGCGCTCTGCCCAGAGCCCCCATCCCCTAGCAGAGCGGCTGTGAGTTTCCTTCCCATCAGAAGTCAGGCCCTGTAGGTCCATGGATCAAGACAAGCCACCTCCAACCGGAAAGAACTCTGGGGAGACGGGCCTGTGTCCACGCCTGCGGCTGCTCAGGGACCAGTCAGGCAACCTGCTGCCTCAGTTTCCCTCTACAAAACAGGGAGATCAGCATGACCCATTCTGTGCCTCCAGGAGGCATCTGTTATACAGAGCAGGGTGGCAAACAATAGCCCATGGGCCAAACCCAGCCACGGCCTGGTGGTGGTGCTTCCTTTTCAGCCACCCACTTTGTAGTGCCTGGCAAGGGCAGCCCAAGGGAACCAACACCCTCTCTGACGCCTCTGTTGTGTGGATCTCACAGCTCTCCCTGCTGTTAGAGCTTATCATTTATTTATTTTTATTACTTTTTTGCGACTGAGTCTCACTCTGTTGCCCAGGCTGGAGTGCAGTGGCATAATCTCGGCTCACTGCAGCCTCTGCCTCCTGGGTTCAAGCGATTCTCCTGCCTCAGCCTGCTGAGTAGTTGTGACTACAGGCGTGTGCCAGTACGCCTAGCTAATTTTTGTGTTTTTTGTAGAGACAGAGTTTCACCATGTCGGCCAAGCTGGTCCTAAACTCCTGACCTCAGGTGATCTGCACGCCTCAGCCTCCCAAAGTGCAGAGATTACCGATGTGAGCCATCGCGCCCAGACAGAAGTTATCATTTATTTACTTCTGCTCATCTTCCTCTACTAGAATGGAAACTCCACTGAGAGCAAGGATCCTGTTTATTGTTTATTTCCCTATCCCCGGTGTCTTTGAAAGTGCCTGGTATGTACTGGCACGTGGTAAACGTTTCTGAAATGAATGAGTAGATACAGCTCTACTGGTGTCCTGTGACCCACATAACCAACGGCCAAGAGCTGGGTGGCTTACAACAGCAGAACCCACTCTCTCACCGTCCTGGAGGCCAGGTGTCTGACACTGAGGTGTCAGCAGGGCCCTGCTCCCTCCAAAGGCTCTTGGGGAGGCTCCTTCCCTGCCTCCTCCAGTGTCTGGGGGTTGCTGGCAATCTTTGGCTCTCCTTGGCTTGTGGATGCTTCACTCCAATCTCCGCCTCCGTTTCTGCCCAGAACTCTCCTTTATGAGTCTGTGTCTTCACTTTCTTGGGAGAATTGCTCATTCCAGCCACAGTTCTTCCAGACGGCAGCCTGCCCGCGTGAACTGCCTGCGCAGGGAACCCAGCCGGATAATGAACTGTCCGGGCCCCAGCTCCTGGCTTGATTTGCTGCGGTTTTCCTAATTGGAAGAGAAACGTATGTTGATTATTTTTAAAGACATAAACATTACAGAAATGTAACAAAAGCAAGTGAAATCCCCCCCGCCCCATCTCTCCCTGCTCAATGGCGTCATCGCACACAGTTGGAGCTGGTGCCTCAACTCAGGCCTCTCATCACCCACGGAGGCCTGGGATGTGCAGAGCATGACGTCAGGCACCATGGGGGGACTCGCGAGGCCGAGCCTTATCTTTGCCCTTTAGGAGCTCCCAGTCTAAAGAGGGAGACAAAAAAGACCCCAAGAAACTGTCCTAGCCAGAGGGGCCTAAGGAGACCATGAGTAAATGGCCTGTGGCGTCCTGCAGGGGATCCTGGAACAGAAAAGGACTTGAGGTGAAAACTGAGATCTGAGCCAACAGTGGATTGATGAATGAATGTCGGTCCGTTCATCAGAACAAATGGGCCGGACTCATGCCCCATGTTAATAATAGAGGAATCTGGATGGGGGGTTTATGGGAACTCCCTGTACTATCTTCTCAATTTTTCTGTAAATCCAAAACTGTTGGAAAAATTAAAATCCATGACAAAAAAAAAAAAAAAAAACCCACAAGATAAGGCACCAAGGCGAATGGTCTGCTGAGACAGAGACCAAGCCTGGGAGCTCCCCAGGGGCTTACGCTGAGGGACCCCAGGAGGGAGGCCAGCTGGTCCTCGCAGCCACACAGGGTGAAGGAAATGAGCTGGGTGTCTCAGGAGAGAGCAACCAGATGTCCCATCTGACTGTGGCCCGCATCCCTCCCCACCAGGACCCCACTAGCTCTGTAAGCGGCATCTGCAGTCTTGGAAATGCCTCAAGGGGAAGGGGACAAGAGGAAAGGGAGTGAGACCATGGGATGGACCCGCGGGCCTTCCTGCTCTAGTTCCCAGCCTCTGCCTGCCCCGCAGAAGGCTCCCTAAGTTCCCCGCGAGTGCAGGAGCCTAAGATGAGCAAATGCTGGTTTCTAGGCCGCGTGCACACAGGCAGACTCTCGGCTGTGTCTTTCGGTACCTGCGAGCGCCTTGCGGGTCTGCAGCCCATAAACCCTCTCCACTCACCATCTATTTTGCTATTTTTTAACTGCCTGAGGTCAAACCCAGAAAGCAGCTTCTGAGATTCCCGCCGCTTCCTGCCTGCCTGGTGCCCTGCGCTACCATTTTCCTGTGCAAACACTTGAGGGGCGTTGGGAGCCGAGGGAATTGGAGCAGCAGGCCCTGTTCCTTCCCCTGGTCGTGTGTTTAGGAAGTTCTTTGGAAACACAACTGTTTGGAAAAGTCTTGAAATAGGAAATAGAGTCCCAGCTGAGTGTCTAGGTTACATGAGAGTCAAAAAATATAAAATCATTTCCTCCAAGGTTGCCAAGTTTGGAGGGCCCGCCCCGCTCTGCACATCCTGCAAATGACTCAACTTGAATTTCCCTCCGTGACTCTCATGCGACTTCCATGCACGAAGCCAGCACCCGAAGGAGCACTGGGTGCCCCTGGCGGCCTGGACACCAGCCTCCCCTCCATCACAACACCGGGATCCTGTCCCAGGCCGGGCCTGACCCACTGCTCAACAAGCCTCAGACTGTCACCTGGGGGCATCTGCAGAACTTTTCATCACATAAGGAGAAATGGCCTGTCCCTTGCATGGGGAGAATTCCTCTGCTATATTAACCATTTTCTTTCTTTCTTTTTTCTTTTCTCTTTTCTTTTTTTTTTTTTTTTTTTTTGAGATGGAGTTTAGCTTTTGTTGCCCAGGCTGGAGTGCAGTGGCACGACCTCAGCTCTCCATAACCTCCGCCTCCCGGGTTCAAGCAATTCTCCTGCCTCAGCCTCCTGAGTAGCTGGGATTACAGGCATGCGCCACCACGCCCAGCTATTTTTGTATTTTTAGTGGAGACAGGGTTTCTTCATGTTGGTCGGGCTGGTCTTGAACTGCTGACCTCAGGTGATTTACCCTCCTCGGCTTCCCAAAGTGCTGGGATCACAGGTGTGAGCCACCGTACCCGGCCTTATTTTAACCATTTTCAAACATGCAGCTCAGTGGCAGGAAGTCCATTCATTGTCATGCAGCCATCACCAACATCCATCCCCGGAACTTGTTCATTATCCCCAGCTGAAACTCTGCACCCACAAAACATTCCCTATTTCCTCTTCCTCCCAACCCCTGGTAACCTCCACTGGACTCTCTCTCTATGAATTTCCCTCTTCCGGGTGCCTCCTATCAGTGGAATCATGCAATGTTTGTCCCTTTGTGTCTGGCTTATTTCACTTAACGTAGTATTTTCGAGGTTCACCGTTGTGGTAACAGGTATTCGAGTTTCATGCCTGTCCATGACTAGCCTCCACGGTGTGACTGTGTCACATTGCACTGATGCATCCCTCAGCTGAGGGACAAGTGGGTCACTTCTACCTTCTGGCGACTGTGAGTGACACTGCTGTGACCATGGGTGTGCACTCTCTGTCGGAGTCCCTGCTTTTGGATATATACCCCGGGCGTGAAACTGCTGGGTCATACAGTAATTCTGTGTTTAACTTTTTTTTTCTTTTGAGACGGAGTTTCGCTCTTGTTGTCCAGGCTGGAGTGCAGTGGCACTATCTTGGCTCACTGCGATCTCCGCCTCCCGGGTTCAAGCGATTCTCCTGCCTCAGCCTCCCGAGTAGCTAGGATTACAGGTGTCTGCCACCACGCCTGGCTAATTTTTTGTATGTTTAGTAGAGATGGTGTTTTACCATGTTGGCCAAGGTGGTCTCGAACTCCTGACCTCAGGTGACCCACCTACCTCAGCCTCCCAAAGTGCTGGGATTACAGGCGTGAGCCATGGCACCCAGCCTGGGCTTTTTTTTTGTTGCTGTCATTGTTGAATTGTAGTTCCTTACATGTTCTGGAGAGTGACATCACATTCTATGTTTGGTTTTTATCTATCTGTGCACACATATCCAGACGCAGAAATTCAAGTTTGGGGGGCTGTGGGGTGACTGAGAAAGGCTTATATAAAAGACTTGGCAACAAAATCAGACCAGCCTTTGCAGAAGTCCCTGTTCCTTGCATTCCCAAGGGAACATTCCAGAAACCCCCACTGTGGGCTGGGCTTCTCAGTCTTTTCTCCATGTCCTGTTGCAAGCCCAAGAGCCCTGAGTCCATGGGCCTGTGTGGTGGTGTCCACAGCCTCCAGGCCAGGGGAGGAGGGTGGACCTTCCTGGGCTTGGGTGCTCACGCGCCAGGCTCCCATCCTCAGTCCCCCTGGGAACCCTGTCGGCATCTCCTTGAGTGCCCCTACTGTCTCCGGCCCACCTGGGTCAGCCCCTTCCTGAATGCCCCTTGCGCCCATCCATACCTGTCTGCTCCAGAAGCAGGAATTCAGCCTACAATGGATGCAGTTTTATTATTGAGGAAGGCAGCGAGCGTGGATATCAAAAAGGAGAAAGAAACCCACCCGGCGTTCTTCCACAGCGCGTGACGCAGCTGAAGGATACAGGGGCCTTGCCCACTTCAGTGACACCCAAGTTATTCATCAGATTCCTCGAATTGTACACACATCCCAGTTCCTCATCTAGAGGGCGTTTTCCACCTGGCATCAGCCTCCAGGGATTTTGGCCTTCGTTGTCACTGCTTGGCTGGGAAGGGGAGGTGATGAGCTTCATGCTGGTGGCAGATGCAAGTTGAATTTGAAGGCGCCCAACTCTGGGACTGGATGTGGTGCCTGCCCCAGCCTGCAGGGCACCATAAGGGCACTGTGGCTTTAAGAGCCGGCTGTGTCCCCCTGCTCAGCCCAAGTTACTAGAAGGACAAGGCAGAGGCCTCACAGCCTCAGAAGGAACCAGCCCTGCCCACCTTGGTCTCTGGCCTCCAGAACTTTGAGACAGGACGTACCTGCTGTTTAAGTCCCCCGGTGTGTGGTGCTACATGACAGCAGCCCTGGCAAACTCACATACCTGGAAGCCCTAGTTAGAGCCGAGTGGTTTGTTGATGTGGAGCTTGGGGGCCTAAAGGAGGGGCTTCTGCTCTGCCTACAGTCTCCGAGTCCAGGGGGGCTTCAACAGTGATGCCCTCTAGGTTCTGGCAACATTGTGTGTCCTCAGGGGTAGTGGAAGAGAACGCCTCACATGGCTGATTGAGACTGGAAAACAAAGTCCTGGGGAGAGAGAGAGAGAGCGCCCGAAGCTCACCCATGGGAAGCCCCCACCACAGACTTGGCCCCTCTTAGGCACAGACCTCTCCATGTTAGTGGTGGGAGTTATCTGAGTCACACGGCAATGAAAGATGTTAGCAGCAGCGAATCCATACGGAGCTGCAGCAACCTCAGTTCTTGCCTCATCAGAACAACGAATTTGAGGGGCATGAGGCAGGAGAGACGGGCAAGTTTAGAGCAAGAGTGAAAGTGTATTAGAAAGCTTTAGAGCAGGAATGAAGAGAAAGGAAAGTACACTTGGAAGAGGGCCCAGCAGTGACTCGAAAGACAAGTGTGGGGCTTGACCTTTGACTTGGGGTTGTAAATTTGGCACGCAGGGGCTTGCATTCCTTCTCCCCGATTCCTCCCTCGGGGTGGGCTGTCGCAGGCACAGTAGCCGCCAGCGCTTGGGAGGGGAGCGCGCGCAGTGTGTTCACCGGAGCTGTATGCAGGCTCCTTTGAGGCGTGTTCTTCCCATGCCAGTCGAATGTCCCTAGAACATCATATACCACTCACACTCCGCCGTTTCACCTCTCAGGGCACAGGTGTGAGCCCACTTGCCCAGCTCCTGAGATCTCATGGGGAAGCTGCTGCTCGCCAGCTTCAGGTGTTTTCTATTAGGAGACTGCCTTTCCCTGGAGCTGGCTGCAACCAATTATTATTATTGTTGTTATTTTTTAAATTTAATTTATTAATTTATTTTTTTTTTTTTACAAAGTCTCACTCTGTTGCCTAGGCTGGAGTGCAGTGGCGCGATTTCAGCTCACTGCCACCTCCACCTCCCGGGTTAAAGCGATTCTCCTGCCTCAGCCTCCTGAGTAGCTGGGATTACAGGCGCCTGCCACCACCACACCCAGCTAATTTTTGTATTTTTAGTAGAGACGGGGTTTCACCATGTTGACCAGGCTGGTCTCGAACTCCTGGCCTCAAGTGATGACCTGCTGCAGTCTCCCAAAGTGCTGGGATTGCAGGCACGAGCCACTGCACCCGGCCCCGTTATTATTTTAGAGAGACGGTCACCAACCTCCTGACTGTCCCTTGATGGTCACCGGACACTCCTGGTGAGGTGGGGGTGGGCCTCTCCTGCCCTGTTCATGTCTGACCAGCCACCTACTGTAACATGGGGAACCTGAGTGCCGTGGATGGAGCAGGGGCAGCCCCCAGCACCCACTGCCACGTGGTGTTGGATGTCCCTCTTTCCCCATCTGAGGAACAAGCGGCCGTGGAACCAGTGATGCCAGCTTATTGCTTCCTGGATGGAGTGGGCTGGGTTTCCTTCCCGTCCCAGCACTGCCCCTACCCTCTACCCCCAGGGCAGCAGCTCCCTCCCTGGAAAAGGCTGAGGACACGTGTATCCTGGCAGCTGGGCTGAGGGTACTTCCTCTTGATTGTTTGAAGGAAAGTTCAGGAGTAAATATGGAAAAAGCCAGCAGCGTGTGGCAGGCCGCCTGCCCCAGGGAGTGTGGCCAGACCCTGGGAGTGTGGCCCCCCGCCACTGGCCTGGACACAGGCCCCAGCTCCCCAGTGCCTAGGGCCTCCTCTCCACAGAGATACTGGGGTCAGGAGAGCCTGAAGAGCTACTGGGTCTGATGGAACAAAGGACAGCATTTTCTGGGGGTGCTGGGGGTTCCCCCGGTCCATAGCAACCTTTTCCAAGGTCTGCCCCAGGGCCCAGAGAGCCTCGGGGGTGGAGGCAGACAGTGGACAGTGGTGCCCAGGGAGGGCAGGCAGGGATGGGGCCCCACCATCCAGCCACCCTTTTGGGGCTGGGAAAGGGGTTCTGTTGCTGTAGGTGTCTGGCCCAGTGCCCCTGGAGCTCAAGCCCCAGTCCCTTAGCTGCCCCCCTAGTCCTGCCTTGCAGCCTCACTGTCCCCGTCTCTCAGGGTGCCTGCCCCTCACCACTGCACACACTGTCACTCGAGGCCCAGCACCACTCTCTGCACACTTTGTGGGCTGTAAAGACCTACTCGTTTGCCGTGTGTCAGCATCGCTCTGTGACTTGATTTAGAAGGGTCCTAGGACAGGATCCCCTTCTCAGCAGAGCCTCACGTTCTCCCCCGCTGGCACAGAGCAGGCACTCAGTTCAGGGCTGGGTTGCTGCATTTAATTATTCCTGGGTAGAAGGCTTGAGCAGGTTGAAGTTCAAGCCAAAAAAGAACTACATACATTAGAGGAATGCCAAATTGCCCAGGAGGGGACAGCGCCTCTGGATGGGTGTGTTCAATTAAAAAGGACTCATGGCCCTGGGCGGCCTCCAGCACTGAGGTCCTGAGCGCCTTTGTGAGCGGAGCACACAGGTTGGGTGGCTTTCATGAGATGTGACGTCTCAGGACCTGGGCACAGCCCGGTGTCTCCCAGATGCCAGCTGCCTCCAGACATCAGTGTCTCCTTTATCCCCACCACAGTGCACTCTTTGCTGCTTCAAAATGCTTGTGATGCCTGCGTGCCTCTTCTCCCCTTCTTCCAGCTGGTACCCCGAAAGAGAGCACGTGCCCCTGGAGAAAGCGCCGCCTTCACAGCCTCCCTGAACTCACTGGGCTCTGGACAAGGAGACGTGAGCAGAAGCGGATGTGTCCTTCTAGGAGTTCATGTCCTCAAGGACGGAGCATCCCTTCCGTCCCCACGGCTGGAATTTCAACATAATGACCCAAGTTCCAGCAGCCGCGAGGACAGGTCCTGCACCCCAGGGAGGACACACTGAAGCCGAGAGGAGCCTGATCCCTGTGATTTTGGTGCCAGTGCTGGAGACTACAATGAACCTCTGGGACATGAGAGGACAGGGCTTTGGATTTTTCTGCTAAATCTCCTGCCTAATATAGTCAAATCCCAGCAGTGTCCGGGAAGGGAAACTGTTGTTTCCTTGGAGGGGAGGGAGGGGAGTCTGTCTTTTACATTTATTTGTATTCTTTTTGGCATCTAGAACAGAGTAAGCATTTTGATCTGATCTGACCCACTCTTTTCAAATTCCGTTACCCAGGGAGTGACAAAATCTACACCATGCCTCCCTGCCGTCTCCAACACGCCTTGTTTTCTCATCAGCAAACTCCCTCTTAGGCTCCAGATGGGCCCCTTTGGAGGGCTGCAGAGCTTACTTTGGCCCCAGTTTCTGCTGATCACGGGTCTGGATGACATCACCTCTTAGATCTGATCTTTCCAGATGGGACATCCTCCCCAGCAGTGGCTGCTTAAGGCATCTGCTGCCCACCGACTGAGCATGCCATCCATGTGGCAGGTCAGAGTCCGAGAGAGGAAGGGCTTCCAGGAAGGAAGGGCTGGGGTCAGCCGGCAGATGCCGAGCCGCCCAAGGTGGGGAGAGCCGGCCTTCCGATGGGGCCCTGGGGCCACGGGACGGGGTCATCCCAGCAGAGGTGCACACGCGGCCAGGCTGCAAGCACTGAGGGCGCCTGGAGCAAGGAAAGCTGCAGCAGCAAGGAGCCACCCCTTGTCAGGAAAGTTGACGGCGACAGGAATGAAAGAGAACAGTGGCTTCAGGAGCCACACGGTGAGCTTTCCTTGGATAGAATCCAGATGTGAAAAAGTGACGGCTCTTTTTCAACGCGTGGCCACCATTTCTCCCTGGCCTGGTTTGCTCTCCAGGCACTGCTGCGGGGAGGGGCAGGCACTATTTTTTCTTGATAGTACCCATATTATTGCTTCTATTTTTTCAAAGCCTGTTTACCTAGTCCTGTCATTTAAAAGAAAACCATTTTAAATAGATTCCTGAGCCGGTCATCGGACCAGGGGCCACCAGTAAAGAACTTTGGAAATTCCACTTGCTCCAAGACGTGGCTTTGCAGGGAAATGTCAGAATGAAAACAGGCAGCTGCAGATTTTGACTGGAACGGGTCTGGGACATCCCTTTCCTCTGAGCCTGCGGTGGTCCCAGGTCCCAGCATGAGCCCTTTGCTGTCATGTGACCAGGAGCCAAGTCCTGCCCTCGGTTTTGTTTCCTGTGAAATAACGACCCGGGTGGCAGTGGCAGGGCGGAGGGGTGCTTTCACAGTTCGGGGTGAAGCCACGTAGTCGCGAAGGTCAATTATAGGGCAGGGACAAGGCCATGGGACCGTCTAATAATGAAAGGATCTACGGGATTGTCTGTCTTTCTTTCCACACTCAGCTTACTCCTGTAGCTGCTGTGCTGAGTATGAAAAGGTTACTGACCACCGAGCTTTGGGTTAGTTCCTGTCCTGGTGAGAACTCCAGGGTAGGGCGGGTAGGGGAAGCGTGCCTTCCGCCGTGGGACAGTGTCTCGGTGCCTGACTGTATTAGGGTTCTCCAGAGAAACAGAACCAACAGGATGTGTAGAGATCCACAGAAAGCGATTTATTATGAGGGACTGGTGTGTGCTTACACAGGCCACGATGTCCTGAGATCTGCTGTCTGCACACTGGGGATTCAGGAAAGCCGATGATGGAAGTCCCAGGCTGAGTCCAAGGGCCCTAGAATTGGGAGCTCTGACATCAGAGGGCAGGAGAAATGCATGTTCCAGCTCAGGAGAAAAGAGAGACAATGGGCCTTTCCTCTGCCACTTTGTTCTGCGGAGTCCTCCGATGGGCTGGATGAGGCCCACCTGCAGGGAAGAGACCCATCTTCTTTACTGGGTCCCCTGATGGAAATGCCGATCGCTTTCAAAAACTACTCCCCGCCCCGCTGACACACCCAGGAAAAATGTTTAGCCGCTTATCTAAGCATCCCTTAGCCTAGTCAAGTTGACTTATACAATTAACCACCACACTGACCCCAGGTGTGCTGCATACCTTGAAGTGCTGAATACCGGATGAGACACTTTATTGCTGGGATCTAACACCTGCTCCTCCAACCTAGACAGCCCATAGGATCTTCCTCCTCATGAGTGAATTGATTAAGGCTGACCAAGGTCTCCCAGCCCCTGAGTGGCCCAGCTGGAATTTGAGTTCGTGACTATCAGTCTTCAAATCTGAGCCTTGCCTACTCCAGGCTGACACAGCCCTGAGCGGCTGAATGAGCTGGTAGGCGCAGGATGTGTCTACTGAGTTGAATCGAATGTACTGGAAGGGAGGGGACTTAGGACAAATCATATTATTCATGCGTTTTCGCACCTACTTATCAAGGACCTGCTGTGTGCACATTCTGATCGTGAGTGCAGCAGAAGTATGAGAGAAATACACCGCCACGGTTTCCTTCAAAGAGCTTGCCGCGTGGCTGGGAAGCAGTTACAGGAGGCTTCACTCAGCACAGATGGTAATATCTATGGGCCCCAGAACAGAGAAAGCCTGCGCCTGGGGTGTGAGGTAAAGGCATCATTCAAGAATATTTCCTAAAGGAAGTTGGGGTTGAGCTGCACAACACGGGGCGAACAGGGCTCGAGTTCATGCCAAGAACTCGGGAGTTTGTTACAAGGACTGTGTTTGGAACTTTGTTGCAAGAACAAAGGAAGCGCATTCTAAAAGGGGGAAATGGAATAAGCGAAGCACTAGAGATAGGCGCGTGTAAGGCAATAGATCAAACCAGCTGCAACAGCAAAGGCTGTGGTGGCGTCTAGTAATAAACTTTGGAGGATACCAATAGATAATTATTCAACATTTATTTATTTATTTAGTGGCAGTCTTGCTCTGTCGCCCAGGCTGGAGTGCAATGGCACAATCTCGGCCCACTGCAACCTCTGCCTCCCGAGTTCAAGCAATTCCCGTGCCTTAGCTTCCCAAGTAGCTGGGATTACAGGCTCCCACCACCATGCCCGGTTAATTTTTGTATTTTTAGTAGAGACGGGGTTTCATCATGTTGGTCAAGGTGGTCTCGAACTCCTAACCTAAAGTGATCCACCCACCTCGGCCTCCCAAAGTGGTGGGATTACAGGCGTGAGCCACCACTCCTGGCCTATTCAACCTTTAAAAAGAAAACTTCTGGGCCAGGCGTGGTGGTGGCTCACGCCTATAACCCAGCACTTTGGGAGGCCATGGCGGGCGGATCACCTGAGGTCAGGAGTCCAAGACTAGCCTAGCTAACACAGTGAAACCCCACCTCTACTAAAAACACACACACACGGAAGGAAGGGAGGGAGGGAGGGAGGGAGGGAGGAAGGAAGGAAGGAAGGAAGGAAGGAAGGAAGGAAGGAAGGAAGGAAGGAAGGAGAGAGAGAGAAAGAAAGAAGAAAGAAAAAGAAAGAAAGAAAGAAAGTAAAAGAAAGGAAGGAAAAGAACATTAGCGTGGTAGGCGCCTGTAATCCTAGCTACTCAGGAGGCTGAGGCAGAAGAATCGCTTGAACCCGGGAGAGGGAGGTTGCAGTGTGCCAAGATTGCACCACTGTACTCAAGCCTGGGCGACAGGACAAGACTCCGTCTCTGGAAAAAAAAAAAAAAAAAAAAAGGAAAAACTCTGACACATTCTACGCCATGAATGAACCTTGAGGACATGATACTAAGTGAAATATGCCAGTCACGAAAGGACAAAAACGCTGTGATTCCACTCCTGTGAGCTTCCTAGAGCAGCCGTTGCTACAGACAGAAAGTAGAACATGAGTGCCGGACTGGAAGGTAGGGGGGATTGGGAATTGTTGTTTAATGGGTGTGGAGTTGCTGGTTTGTTTTTTTTTTTTCTTCTTCATTTTTTTTTTTTGAGATGGAGCTTCATTCTGGTTGCCCAGGCTGAAGTGCAATGGCAGGAACTTCGCTCACTGCAGCCTCTGCCTCCTGGGTTCAAGCGATTCTCCTGCCTCAGCCTCTGGAGTAGCTGGGATTACAGGCGTGCGCCAGCACACCTGGCTAATTTTTTGTATTTTTAGTAGAGACGGGGTTTCACCATGTTGGTCAGGCTGGTCTCAAACTCCTGACCTCAGGTAATTTGCCTGCCTTGGCCTCCCAAAGTGCTGGATTACAGGTGTGAGCCACTGCGCTTGGCCATGGAGTTGCAGCTTTGCAAAACGACAAAGTTCTGGAGATGGATCAGTGGTGACGGTCGCGTAACAGTGTCAGCATACTCAATGTCGTTGACCTGTACCCTTCAAAATGCTTATGATAACTGTTATGTGTTGTGTGTGTTGTGTGTGTATACTTATTTATTTATTTTAGAAAGAGTCTTGCTCTGTCGCCAGGCTGGAGTACAGTGACATAATCTCGGCTCACTGCAAACTCTGCCTCCCAGGTTCAAGCGATTCTCCTGCCTCAGCCTCCCGAGTAGCTGGGATTGCAGGCGTGCGCCACCACGCCCGGCTAATTTTTGTATTTTTAATAGAGACAGGGTTTCACCATGATGGCCAGGCTGGTCTTGAACTCCTGACTTCAGGTGGTTCTCCTACCTCAGCCTCCCAAAGTGCTGGGATTACAGGCGTGAGCCACCGCACCCAGCCATGTTATGTATATTTTACCACAATTTTAAAAAATAGAACAAAGTTTTTGTAAAGTTCGGAAGGTGCAGACATCTTTTTGGGTTGTGTGCTGCACGCTGAGGAGTTTGGACATCACCTCGTAGGCTAGTGGTCTGCTTCCGTTTTCTCTTGCTGCATAACCAACTACCTCAAAGCTCAAAGGTTTAAAACAACCACCACTTTATTTGCTCACAGCTCTGCAGGTCAGGAATTGCGGGTCTGGGAAGTTCTTCGGTTCCACGTGGTATTGGCGTGGGTCTCTTGTGAAGCTGCTATCACAGGATGGCTGGGGCTGGAACAACTAAGATGGTTCCAACTGTGTCTGGTGTTTGCAGGAATGGCTGGGACAGTAAGACTTCTCTCCTTTTCTCCTTATTTTCCTAATTTGGTGGATGGACCCCAAGAATGGGCTTCCCAAGTGACCAAGGTAGAAACTGTTTCTCTCTTAAGGCCAAAATTTGGAGCCACCATAGCATTCGTTCCACCGCATTTTATTGCTCAAAACAAGCCCAGCTTCAAAGGGGAGGGGAAAAGCTGGCACTATTTCCTAAGGAAATCATGGCAAGGTTGCTTTGCAAAGGAGCAGAAAAGATAGAGATTATTGTTATCGTCAGTAAAAAGTCTTAGAGCTAACTTTCATATGTATGTTTCTTTGCAAACTATATACATATATTATTATTTTTTATTTATTTATTTATTTTTGAGACAGAGTCTCACTCTGTCACCCAGGCTGGAGTGCCGTGGCGTGATCTCAGCTCACTGTAACCTCCGCCTCCTAGGTCTAAGCGATTCTCCTGCCTCAGCCTCCCAAGTATCTGGGATTACAGGTGCCTGTCACCATGCCCTGCTAATTTTTTGTATTTTTAGTAGAGATAGGGTTTCACCATGCTGGTCAGGCTGGTCTCGAACTCCTGACCTCGTGATCCACCCACCTTGGGCTCCCAAAGTGCTGGGATCACAGGCATGATCCATCACACCAGGCCACACATATATTATTATAAGTACTGGTATATCAAGTACCTATAAAACTTACACAAAAAATGGAAACAGACTTACTATAAAGTTAATCAACAATATTTTTAAATGACTGTGATTTTGGTTTCCATTAATGGCTCAGAAATAACCTTTTGCTCTCAATCTCAACAATCACATTTTGCTGGTGAAAGCAAGGTGATGGGGTATGCTTTGTTCTCTTACAGAATCTTGGTTTAGTAATTGGTTTAATGATCTGAAGATCTTGTTCTAAGTTATTTCAATACTTGGTTTTGATAGACATCATAGCCGAAAATACACAGCCAAAGATACAGAAAGCCGGAGGGAAGAAGGACCTTGTCCACCCACATGAAACCATGTTTCTCTCTGGTCTCCTCCCCTACCTGCCTCGGTGACGAAGGCGACGGACTCCCTGTTCACGCTCTTTGTAACCCCATCCTGCCTTCCTTTTTCCTTTTAAATTCCAAGTGAAACGCAGACCCTCTGGCTTACAGAGTTTTTCAATAACACATTGTTTTCATTACAGAAGTAATTTACAGTTGAGAAAATGCCTTCTCTGGCAGGTCCTGCCTTTGGTGGTTCATGAAAAAGGAGTTCTTTGTGCACTTCATCTTTGAAACATAACCTTCCCCAGACACAGTAACAGTATCTGCAGTTTCATCCAGTCTGTGGCAAACTTCCCACTGAATAATTTGTTCTCATGGTTGTCTTCACATTTTCACCCGTGTTTTCCAGGTATTTTCCAACACTATTTGTTGACCAAAAAAATGTATCTTGGTTTGCTGCCATCTTGCTTTCCAGTCTGTAATCCATTTAAGCATTTGACCACTCGTATTGCCTCTGGGACTTTTTCTATTAAAAAAACAAAAACAAAAACAAACAAAAAAAAACCACCTCAGACGGCTGGCCACAGTGGCTCACACCTGTAATCCCAGCACGCTGGGAGGTCAAGGTAGGATCATTGCTTGAGCCCAGGAGTTCAAGACCAGCCTGGGCAACACAGCATGACTTCATCTCTACGAAAAATTAAAAATTAGCTAGCTGGGCATGGTAGGGGAGGACCTATAGTCCCAGCTACTCGGGAGGCTGAGCCAGGAGGATTGCTTGAGCCCTGAAGGTCGAGGCTACAGTGAGCTGTAATTGTGCAACTGCAGCCTGGGTGACAGAACAAGACCCTGTCTTAAAAAAAATAAATAACCATTTTTTAAAAAAACACCTCAAGGCCGGGCACGGTGGCTCACGCCTGTAATCCCAGCACTTTGGGAGGCCGAGGCGGGTGGATCACAAGGTCAGGAGGTCAAGACCATCCTAGCTAACACAACAAAACCCTGTCTCTACTAAAAAAAAAAAATACAAAAAAATTAGCTGGGTATGTAGCTGTAGTCCCAGTTACTCAGGAGGCTGAGGCAGGAGAATGGCGTGAACCCTGGAGGCAGAACTTGCAGTGGGCCAAGATTGCACTACTGCACTTCAGCCTGGGCGACAGAGCAAGACTCTGTCAAAAAGCAAAAGCGAAAACAAAACAAAACAAAAACACCTCAAAGAAGCTTCTAAATATTTTTCATTAAATCTCAAGAGTCCATAAAGAGTAGAACTGTACACATCACAAACAGTGTTGAGGTTTGTCTTGGGTTCCGAACGCTGAGTTTTGTAAATGTGCTGCTAACAGAGATAGTTTTATGCAATCTTGAGCTATGAATGCCAACGCATAGCATAGACTTAGAGGGAGGCTTCTTGTTAGCGATGATGATAGATATATAAATCCACATTTCCAATAGCCTTGGTGGTTTAGAAAAGGGAGGGTTGCTGACTTCTCTTCACACTGGATTAGGTCTCTAACGCTTTTACTTGATATTCATCAGCTGGGTTACCTGTTGTGTGGTTCTCCAATTCTCTAACACCAACTTGGTGTTCAACATGTTAATTCGATTCTGACACTATCTACCTGGAGTTAGCATCAGACCCCACAGTTGAAGGGCTTAGTTCCACAAGACAGCCTCGTTCAGATCCCAGCCACAAATGGGGTCCTCAGCCGACCCACACTTCTGCCCAGCTGACTTCCAATTCAGGAGTCCCCACCCCCACCCTTCAGGGTCGCTAATTTGCCAGAACGCCTCTCTGAACTAAGGGAAGTGTTCCCCTTGCTGTTCCAGTTTATAAAGGATACAAACAAGCAGCCCAGTGAAGAGGCACATGGAGAGTGCCGGAAGGGGCCAAGTCATGGCAGCCTGTGTCCCAGTGGAGCTGGGGCGTGCTGCCCTGCTGGTGTGCGGATGCGTTCGCTAACTCGGAATCTCCTTGAATCCCATCAGTTAGGGGTGCTGGAAGTTCCAACCAAGGTTTGGTCTTGCTGGTGTCCAGCCCCAGCCGGAAACCGTCTCAGTGCCCCATTCCCCCAGGACCCATCGTTCATTAGCATAAAGAAGACACTTCTGTCACTCAGGAAAGCCCAAAAGTTTGAGGAGTTCTGTCCCAGGAACTGGAGACAAAGATCAGAATTTTTGTAAACCATCCCTGTTGTTGTTCACTGGGGCTTGTATGTTAGGATTATTTTCCATTTTAGGACTTTTTTTCTTTTTTGCTGTGTTCTTTTGAAGCTACTTCTCCATTGTAGAACAGTTACTTTGATTAAAATCCGATAATATAATTTGTCTATCCATAATGGATCCACCTAACTGGGCAAATGTTTCATGACCCTAAGAAGAGACAAATGTGGGCAAAAGCACCTCTGTATTTTTTTTTAACAGGGTCTCACTCTGTCACCTAGGCTAGAGTGTAGTGGTAGGATCATGGCTCACTGTAGCCTCTGCCTCCTGGGCTCAGTGATCCTCCTGCCTCAGCCTCCCAAGTAGCTGGGACTATATATAGCACATGCTACCACACCTGAGTAATTAATTTTTGTGTGTGTGTGTAGAAATGGGAGTCTTGCCATGTTGCTCAGGCTGGTCTGAAACTCCTGGGCTCAAGCAGTCCTCCCACCTTGGCTTCCCAAAATGTTGGGACTACAAGTGTGAGCCACTGTGCCCAGTCTCCCCTGTATTTTGCGTGCAGAAGTAACCTTCTGACTTACCTGCCAAGCGGGGACCAGTACCAATCTGAGTGATAAATACTTGTCAATCTTACTCTCTTAGGAAACCGAGTCATCAACAATTCTTGAGGTAGGGTGGCTCATTCATTATGCATCCCACAGATGTGTGTCGAGAGCTTACTGGGTTCTAGGAGGTGTGCTGGGCGCTGAAGCCACCAGGTTGAATGCTAGGCCCCTGCCCAAACCAGGATAATCCTGGGCACACCAGGACAGCAGCCCCAACTCCATCCTGAGGAATGAGGAAACGATGCCACCCTCCACTCTGAAAACCACATTCCCCCACACTCCAGCTCTCCTGCATGCTCCAAACATGCTGCTTACCGGCGTGAGCCACTCTGCCCAGCTCAGCTCTTGTTTATTTGTTTGTTTGTTTGTCTGTCTGTTTTTGTTTTGAGACAGAGTTTCGCTCTTGTTGCCCAGGCTGGGGTGCAAAGTTGTGATCTTGGCTTACTGCAACTCCGCCTCCCAAGTTCAGGTGATTCTCCTGCCTCAGCTTTCCTAGTAGCTGGGATTACAGGCGCCCGCCATCACACCTGGCTAATTTTTTGTATTTTTTAGCAGAGACAGGGTTTCCCCATGTTGACCAGGCTGATCTCGAACTCCTGACCTCAGGCAATCCACCCGCCTTGGCCTCCCAAAGTGTTGGGATTACAGGTGTGAGCCACTGCGCCTGGTCCCCAGCTCTGTTTTTAATAGCCAAAGAATAGTCAGACAGGAGGCAATGCTCTATCCAAGTCCCAAGGGATATCGATGCCAAATATAAAATGCCACTCCAACAGCCAGTGACAGGGCTGGCGGGCAGGCTCGAGGCCTGTCTCTGCATCGCTCAGTGAGGCAAACACCTGCTCTGGGAGCAGGCGAGGTCCCACACGGGAAGAATGGGTGCGGAAGATGACAGTCATGGGAAACAGAAAGGGCAATCAGGCCTCCGTCTGTGAAATGCAGCACCAAGTAGGTGGCTCTGGAAACTTGGAATGTCATAGCCCCCTGTGTGTTCAGATGGTGGTTTCTCAAAGCACTCACCAGAAGTCTCACATCCTTCTGCTGAGGTTTAAGATCCAGGGAGAATGTTCCTGGTACCGAGTCCCATAACCCAGGTTTTATGTGTGACTTCCCCCTGCATCTGTCTGCCAGGTGTCACCAGCCTCTAAGTGTACCTTACCATGGCAGGGAGCAAACCCCTTCCATCTCTGAGCTGCTCTGATGTCCACACCAGTCTTGATCTTAGTAGCCCTAAGCCACTGGTGTTGGGTTTGTACTCTGGGGTTTCATTCTAGAAGCAAGATCCTCCCCCCGCCTTTTTTTTTTTTTTTTTTTTTTTTGTGAGACAGAGTCTCACTCTGTCCCCCAGGCTGGAGGGCAGTGGCACAGTCTCGACTCACTGCAACCTCTGCCTCCTGGGTTCAAGCGATTCCCCTGTCTCGGCCTCCCAAGTAGCTGGGATTATAGGTACACGCCACCACACCTGGCTAATTTTGTATTTTTAGTAGAGACAGGGTTTCATCATATTGGCCAAGCTGGTCTCGAACTCCTGACCTCAGATAGTCTGCCCGCCTCGGCCTCCCAAAGTGCTGGGATTACAGGCGTGAGCCACTGTGCTGGACCAGTAACAAGTTCTTTCTGACCTTCTGAGCTTACCCTCAGGAGAGAGGCAGAAGTGGCCTGCTTGAAGGCTGCCCAGTCTCCTTAGAGAGAAGTAGAACTCGGGCGCTGTTCAGAGCTCCTGCCACGTGCCCAGGGGACCAGGCATAACACCAGGGCCCCATACAGCTGAGAAGACAGTGTGGAGTCTGGGACATATCCTGGGATGGACCTGAAGAGAAGGACAGGGCACAGGGCACAGGGCACAACTGTTTGCAACTGCAGCCACAAAGCTCTGCCAGGGTGGTCCTCAGAGGACCTGGCCCCTTGGCCTCTGGGCGTGTTGTCATCCGGCCTTCCCTGCCAGGCCCTTCTCTTTCCCAAACCTCCCACCCTGGTTTTCCTTCCTCGTCCCCAGGCCTGTGTTTCCCAGCTCAGAACATGACGTCTGTCTCCTGGGTGGCTCCTGGGGACGTCGGGAACTGCCCAGCTGGTCATGAAGTGGCTACATTGTCTGGGGTATAAACCTGGGGTTTGTTGTCACCTGCCAGGAAAATTTAGGACACGGACACACACAAGGAGTTTAGGAGCAGAGGTTTAATAGGCAGAAGAGAAGAGAAAGAGAAATAGCTTCCTCAATAGAGGAAGGAGTCTTGGAGCCAAAAGGACCAGCTGGTGAGGAATGCACCTTTTCTTTTCTGCCGCCCAGGCTGGAGTGCAGTGGTGCTATCTCAGCTCACTGATCCCATTGTAGGAAAATGGCTCAACACCCCCTGCTTTTTTTTTTAAACAGCTTTGTTGAGATATAATTCGCGTGTCATACCATTCACCCACTTCAAGTGCATAATTCAGTGGGTTTTGGTACATTCACAAAATTATGCAACCATCACCACTATCCAATTCCAGATATTCCCATCACCCCCGAAAGAAACTCCGTGTCCTTTAGCAGTCACCCCCCATCTCCCCACCCCAGCCCTCAGCAACTACTCGCCTACTTTCTGTCTGCACGGATTTGTCTGTTCTGGACATGTCATAGAAACGCTTCCACACCCACAGTCTCACCAGACACCCGCCATCTAGGGAGGTCATTTCCATTTTGCAGGAGCAGGAACAGAGGCTTCACACAGGAGGCTGTAAAGAGACCAGGTGAGCTTCTGGAACAGTCGATGGACACGGCCAAATCTCTAGGAACAGTGTGGGAGAGGAAGGTACCCAGGTACCACGTCTGAACAGCTGCAGACCAAACCTTTGGGGACAGAAGTTCAAGAGGGAAATGGCCTGGGGACCGAGCCAGGAGGTCTGGCAGCTGAGCGCCCTGAGCTGCCGGAGGAAGCCCTTGGAAGTCCCCGTCCCGGGCTGTGTCCAGCCCAGGCTGTGCCCCGAAGTGGCATCGCAGAGGTGGGCCGTGTCTCACAGCTGTTCTCAGGGGACTGGAGGTTTCAGCTGAGCAACGCGCACAGATCATTCCATCAGGGCTTGGGGTGGGGGGACTCATTCATCCCACCGGGGAGGAGGCTGGGGGTGGAGGGCGGGGAATCAGTGACCGTGACAGCAGAGGTTGACCAGCTGGGAATGGCTCCAGGACTCTGGGCAAGCCCCCAACGAGGCCACAGGTTTTCTTCATTAAAAAAGGCAGCAGCATGGGTGCCTCCCACTGTGTGGGACAAACAGGTGTAACCCAGTGGCCCTGGAGAGGGCCTTGGCAGACAACAGGGACCCCAGGACCCCCCCCCCCCCCCCGCCACTGGACTCGACATTCATTGAGTGTGTGTGAAGGACACACAGACCAGAGGAAACCAACATCCAGATTCCTCCTGAAAGGCGGCCACAGGATGCCCAAAGGAGGGGCGTTCCGGAAATCAGTAAATCTCCCCAGGGGGTGTTTGAGCAAAAATGCACTCAGCAGTTCCATGACACCACATTTGCTTTCTTCTGCTTTTTCTTTTTGTTGTTGTTTCTTGTGTAAATATTTTGTTCTTTTGTCTTTGTCAACAGCCTTGACCGCATGTATGTAAGCTTCGTTTCACTCAGCGGTTTCTGAGTTCATGTCCCAGGCGAGGCCGGGTTTCAGCAGATGTATCCCTGTATCCTCCACCAGCGCTGTTTGTTCTGAAATCAACTCGATCATAGAGATTCTGGGGAAAACCTCACTTAGCCCCTCCTTTCTCCTCCCCGTGGGAATGTCAGTATCCCCACCCTGGCTGCACATTCAACTCACCTGGGGAGCCTAAAAAACACCCCAATACACAGGGCCCCCCAAACACCCCAGTACACAGGACCCCCCAAACACCTCAATACACAGGACCCACCTAAATACCCCAATACACAGGAGCCCCCGAAACACCTCAATACACAGGACCCACTGAAACACCCCAATACACAGGACCCCCAAATACCCCAGTACACAGGACCCCCCAAACACCCCAGTACACAGGACCCCCCAAACACCTCAATACACAGGACCCCCAAACACTTCAATACACAGGACCCCCCAAACACCCCAATACACAGGACCCACCAAAACACCCCAATACACAGGACCCCCAAACACCCCAGTACACAGGATCCCCAAACACCCCAGTACACAGGACCCACCAAAACACCCCAATACACAGGACCCCCAAACACCCCAGTACACAGGACCCCCCAAACACCCCAGTACACAGGACCCCCCAAATACCTCAATACACAGGACCCCCAACACCCCAGTACACAGGACCCCCCAAACACCCCAGTACACAGGACCCCCCAAACACCCCAATACACAGGACCCCCAAACACCCCAGTACACAGGACCCGCCCAAACACCCCAATACACAGGACCTACCAAACACCCCAATACACAGGACCCCCCAAACACCCCAATACACAGGACCCCCAACACCCCAGTACACAGGACCCCCCAAACACCCCAGTACACAGGACCCCCCAAACACCTCAATACACAGGACCCCCCAAACACCCCAATACACAGGACCCCCAACACCCCAGTACACAGGACCCCCCAAACACCCCAGTACACAGGACCCCCCAAACACCTCAATACACAGGACCCGCCAAACACCCCAATACACAGGACCCGCCCAAACACCCCAATACACAGGACCTACCAAACACCCCAGTACACAGGACCCGCCCAAACACCTCAATATACAGGACCCCCAAAACCTCAATACACAGGACCCCCCGAAACGCCCCAATTCACAGGACCCCCAAACACCTCAATACACAGGACGTGCCCAAACACCTCAATACACAGGACCCGCCAAACACCTCAATACACAGGATCCCCAAACACCCCAATACACAGGACCCCCCAAACACCCCTATACACAGGACCCCCAAACACCTTAATGCACAGGACCCGCCCAAACAATACACAGGACCCACCCAGACACCCCAATACATAGGACCCCCGAGATCCTGATTTAGTGTCAGAGAACATGCTTCCCGGGTCCCAATGTGAAGGCCTGGACGGGAACCCCTGTTTCAGGTTCCCATGCCAGCAGACGCTGAGTGACCACGCCTGACCAGGGGGGCCTCTCAGTTCTTCCCAGCTGTGTGACCTTGGCAGGGCCTGCAGCTCTCTGAGCCTTGGGTTCCCCCCATGTGTGCTGGGATAGTGTCCCTGCCTTCTGTGTCTCACAGGACTGTTGAGAACATCAAGTGAATTCCAGGATGGAGCCAGTGCAGGCCAGCAACCAAAAGTGCCCTGCTCCTTCAAGGCAGCACCTGGAGCCAGGCCACAGAGGCCAGAAGATGCCGGAAGTGCGGCAGGAGCCGGTCCAATCTGCCCTCCGAACTCTGCCCAGGCTTCTGCCGCCGAGCACGGCCTGGGCCCAGTGAGGCATGCCTGGGACCCGGGAAGGATCTGCGACGTCAGTGGCATGAAGCCTGATGGGACAGAAAAGGAAAGCACTTCTCTCATTGGAAGTGTTGTTTAGATGTGGGAATGACAGTGTGGTCATTGTGAATGGAGGTCCTGGGGCCGAACCACCCAGGTGAGAATCCAGCCTCTTCTAGGAGAAGCTACTGAAGTTTCAGGTCTTCCCCCGTACAATGGGCAGCGTTGCTCTGAGGATTAAACGAGATCATCCATAGAAGGTGCTTTTGTTAGGATCATGACTGGTACCTTACAGGTGCAGCTGCGTTTCTTTTTCACAACCATCCCTATTCCTATCATTCTCCTCCCTTTTACAGGTGACACTGTGGAGGGTCAGAGAGGTTACGCACCTAATTGCCCAAGGGGCAATACCAGCCAGTGGAAACAGCCAGAACCTGAACCCACGTCTGCCTAACTCCAGAGACGGCTCTTTCTGTCCGGTGTCCTGCTTGAACTCAGAATGAGTGCTTTTGGGGCTGTCTGAGAAATGCGAGTGAAGAACCTCCCAGGCAGCTGGGAGGAGGGCAGGGCCTGGCTGTCCGAGACCCCCAGAGCAGAGTACAGGGACCACCTGGAAAAAGGGAGATGCGGAATCGGACCCCCAGAGCAGTGGGTCATGGAGGTCGAGGGCCTGGGGCCTCAAAAGGAAGTCACGTTCTTTGAGTGTCGAGTGTCCCAGGCTCTGACACCTGTTGAATCACGAATCGTCATTGTCCTGCAGACGTCTGTGATGGAGGAGGTGATGATCAGGCCCTGGCCCAGTCACGTGGGAGGCACTGTGGAGCCCGGAGCATCAGACAGGGGTGAGGAGGGCCTGAGCCCTGCGGTGGGAGGGGCCCTGCCAAGAAGTCCTCGCTCTCCCTCCTGTCTAACATCAGCCTGCTCCCAGTGGCCAGCTCCCATTCTCCTTCCTCCACAAAGAAAACTTCCATCCCCAGTCAGGCAGGTCTTCTGCTCTCTACACCCCAAGGCCGCCTCAGCCTATGTCGGGGTGAGCTTCTGCCCTCATGGGAACCCAGAAGGCACAAGAGAGGAGCATGAGGTGGCAGCCACGTGCCGGGGGCCTGGATCCTGGCGCCCAGACGCTGGGTCATATGGGGCAGCTGTGAGGTCTGTACTGGGGTGTCCACCCTGCATTCTAAGTGGGGTGAAGAGGGATTTCCTCTAGAATCCCCTCAGTGTCTCCCAAGGGTGTTTCTCTTGGTTAGTGGCATCGAGTTTGGCTCCTGGCTCTTCAGAAACTCTGAAAACAAGCTAGTAGCCCTGGCTACAGCAGGGTCACCCTGACCAGGACGGGCTTTTTGCAGCAGAAATGGCTGCTGGCATTGAACCCTCAAGAGGACAGGACCTGAGACGGGCCATCCTTACTATTGGGTTCACAGGTGGCGAGGGCCCAGTTGGCATTAGAAGATGGGAGCTTTCCTTGGCATGTGGTGGAGAAAGTCACTGAGCTGTGGCCAGTGCTCACTGGGAGTGAAGGCTTATGAAGGAAGCCGTGGGTGCAGCTGGCTGCTTGCCACGGGGTGAAGCATGCGCGGGTTGTGGAGCAGCAGCTCTCAGTAACAGTGAGGTTTGCAGAAGGAAAACCACAGTCTCAAGGCACAGGAACAGAACCAGCCAGAGAGCTTGTAGTCAGAGTCTCTGGACTGATGGAACTTACAACCAGAGCCGAGTCTGCTTTCAACACAGGGCGAACTCACAGCCCCTCCAGGTCTCTGACCGGAACGCCATGGCATTGTCCGCAAACAGCAGGAGCCTTCGGATTGTATCCAGGACTCTGGGAATGTTCACCTCACGGATTCCCCATCCCCACAGCCCACAGAGCTGCCTTTGCACACGAAAGCAGCCCCTCCCTCCTGTCTGGTGAGCTGGAGACCCTGTGCGCAGCGCACCCATTGCCTTTAGACCTGTTACCCAGCAGGATGCAGGAGCCGGTACCCACTTCTGGAGATAGGAGGGGTATGCCTCCCAAAAAGCAGTATTTGCCAGTGCATTTTTTCAAAAACTTGGGGAAAATGTCAGGCATAGTGGCTCACACCTGTAATCCCAGCACTTTAGGAGGCCAAGAGAGGTGGATCACCTGAGGCCAGGAGTTCAAAACCAGCCTGGCCAACATGGTGAAACCCTGTCTCTACTAGAAATACAGAAGTTAGCAGGGTGTGGCAGTGCACACCTGTGGTCCCAGCTACTTGGGAGGCTGAGGCAGGAGAATCGCTTGAACTTGGGAGGCAGAGGTTGCAGCAGTGAGCCGAGATTGTGCCACTGCTCTCCAGCCTGGGTGACAGAATGAGAGTCCATCTAAAAATAAAATAAATAAATTAATTAATTGATAAAAAACTTGGGGAATATATGTGAGAATGGATTTGAGACTATTAGGCTTAGGAAGAAAGGAATAATTTTAGAATGGACAGATTTTATTACTATGGTGTAACTATAGCAAAATTAGTGCCATTTTATGGTACAAGTTTTCAACACTCTGGAGTCAGTGTGCATGTGACTGTCCTCTCTAAGCCAGGACAGCTGTAGGATCTATGCCATTGAAATGGGCTGTCTGATTTCAAAGGGAAGGGTGGGCGTGTGACTGAAACAGGCAGCAGGATCCAGGGGTGAGCAGAACCAGCTGGGAGCTGATGGTCCCGCAGAGCCAGGAATGCTTCAAGTGTTCGTGAAAGCAATGGGGGTCCGAGACCAGCCCCTACGAAGGCATCACAGCACAGGTGCTGGGCGACAGAGCAAAGCCACACTCATCAGCAAGAAACGATGCACTTCACAAACATCTCTGAGGCTAAACGTCAACCACAGGGACACCAAGTGACCGTGATCACGAGCTCTGCGTCTCAAACTGAGCCTGGTGTGAGCCAGAGAGCCACAGGCTGGGTGTGCTCGGCAGCAGTTAGTCATCAGGGAGGTGGCATGTGCACGGCTGGGCTTGAGAAGGTCCTGAAGGCACAGGTAAGCTGGCGCTCACTCCCCTCCCCTTGCTGCACCGCCCTCCCGGCCCCTCGGTCTTGGCCTAACTGGCACCTCTGAGCACCACCCACCCACCCCCAGGTTCCCAGGCTGCCCAGAAAGCCCACCCTCATGTCCTACCAGAGGATCCCTACGGCTTTCCCTAGGGCTGTCACCAGAAAGTGCCACAGACTAGGAGTCTTAAGCAACAGAAATGTATATTGTCTCAGTTCTGGAGGCTCGAAGTCCAAAATCAAGGTGTCAGCAGGGCCACGCCCCTTCTGAAGCTGTGGGGGAGAGTCCCTCACTGCCTCTTTCAGTGCCCAGTGGTGGTCAGCAGTCCTCAGCATTCCTTGGGTTGCAGGCACATCCCTGCAGTCCCTGCTTCTGTCTCCCTGCGTGTCTGTGTCTCCTCTTCTTCTAAGGACACCAGTCATATGGAATTAGGGGTCCAGCCTACTCCAGTATGACCTCATCCCAACAAATCACTTCTGTAATGAGCTTAATCCAAATAAGAATTGCATTCGGAGGCACTAGGGATTAGGACTTCAAACGGTCTTTTTCAGGGGGATATAACTCAGCCCAAAACACCAGAAGACCAGGGAGGATAAATCTGAGCTGGGTTTCAGGGCGCTGTGTATGACCAGCTGATGCCAGCACCTGCTGCACGGACTCCTGGCCGTGCTGCAGAACCCCTTGGGCTCAGTCCTGAAAGATGATGGGGAAGGGACAAGGAGGATAGACGGCATCCAAACCAGTTCCCTGGCAGCCCAGAAGCCAGATGTGTCAGCCAGTACCCTGTGATACGTACCTTTTTTCTTAAACTGGCAAGAAGGGATCATGTTATCTCAACAAAAACCCTGTGATTAAAGCACTCTTTTTTTTTTTCCTTTTGTTTTGAAATGGAGTTTTACTCTTGTCCCCCACACTGGAGTGCAATGGTGACATCTCAGCTCACTGCAACCTCCGCCTCTGGGTTCAAGCGATTCTCCTGCCTCAGCCTCCCGAGTAGCTAGGATTACAGGCAAGCACCACCACGCCCAGCTAATTTTTGTATTTTTAGTAGAGATGGGGTTTCACCATGTTGGCCAGGCTGGTCTTGAACTCCTAACCTCAGGTGATCCACCTGCCTGGGCCTCCCAAAGTGCTGGGATTACAGGCTTGAGCCAAAGCACCCAGCTGCCTTCTTTTTGTAATTAGAAAAAATAGTAAACATGCAAGCAAGAATCTTCCCAGGGTGATGCAAGCGGGGAGTGGGGGGTGAAAAACAGGGAACGAAGGGATGG
The DNA here is from genome assembly GCF_047675955.1 of Chlorocebus sabaeus. NCBI lineage: Eukaryota > Metazoa > Chordata > Mammalia > Primates > Cercopithecidae > Chlorocebus > Chlorocebus sabaeus. Next base: position 10,467,751 of record NC_132917.1, on the reverse strand, counting down.
TGATCTGTGGGCTGCTGGGAGTGCTGGCCCCACCCTTTTCATCTAAACCCTCTTATTTGGTCTCGCTGTGTTTCCCAGGCTGTTCTTGAGCTCTGGGCTCAAATAATATCCCCACCTCCTGCCCCAACCTTAGCCTCCAGCAGAGCTGGGACTATAGGTGCGCCCCACCACACCTGGCCTGGGAGGTGCCTTTTCTAGGAATAATTCTCAGAGCCATGGCGGCTCTGCATTCCACGTCCCCTGGGGTCTGTCCCCACCACCTTGCTTCCTCTTCAGCCCCAAGACCCAGAACTCCCCAGGGAGACCCCATTGTCTGCATCCCTGAGGGACACACCGCTGAGGCCACCAGGGGGGAGTCAGGCCTACCCACACATCTGGGAGGAAACGTGGGGTGACTCAGAGAGGCCACGAATCAGCTGCGGGAAGGAGCATGCTCTTGCGGCTTGGAGACGCTTAGATAGGAGTAGATTGGGAACAGGCAAGCAAACAGATCTGATTAAAGGGAGCTGAGTGAGCGGCCTGAGCGCGCCGGGCCGGTGAGCCTGTTCTGCATCTCTAGCCTCCGCTCAGCCTCTCAGTGCCTCTCAGTAGCAGGGCACCCCGAGTCCCTGCAGTCCCAGCGAAGAGCCCTGGAAGCAGAGCCCAACCCTTCCATTGTACAGGTCGGGAGACTGAGGCCTGGAGCTGGGACCAGAGCCTGGCCCTCCTTGGTTCCTCGTTCTTGGCCTGACTGGCATCTCTGAGCATCATCTACTCCCCAGGTTTCCAGGTCGCCCAGCAAAGTCATCTGTGTCCTTCTCTACAGTCCAGGCCCAAGAGGCCCTGGGGGAAGAATAAATGAGAAACCCCCTCCCAGGGGAGAGGGCAGAGCAAAGGCCTCAAGGAGGAGAGCTGCAGCTGTGGCGGCCTCCAGAAACAGAGACTGCTCACAGCAACGTCCAGCGTGCCAAACAGCCCATTTAAAATGCAGCTGAGGCCGGGCAAGGTGGCTCCCGCCTGTAATCCCAGCACTTTGGGAGGCTGAGGCAGGCGGGTCACTTGAGGTCAGGAGTTCGAAACCAGCCTGGCCAACATGGTGAAACCCCATCTCTACTTAAAATACAAAAAATAGCTGGGCATGGTGGCATGTGCCTGTAATCCCAGCTACCCAGGAGGCAGGAGAATCATTCGAGCCCAGGAAGCAGAGGTTGCAGTGAGCCAAGATCACACCACTGCACCCCAGCCTGGGTGACAGAGCAAGACTCTGTCTCAAAAAAAATACATAAAGTAAAATGCCAGGGCGCAGTGGCTCACGCCTGTAATCCCAGCACTTTTGGGAGGCTGAGGCGGGCAGATCACCTGAGGTCAGGAGTTCAAGACCAGCCTGGTCAATATGGTGAAATCCCGTCTTTACTTAAAAAATAAAAAATTTAGCCGGGCGTGGTGGCAGGCGCCTGTAGTCCCAGCTACTTGGGAGGCTGAGGCAGGAGAACTGCTTGAACCCAGAGGCAGAGGTTGCAGTGAGCCAAGATAACACCACTGCACTCCAGCCTGGGCGACAGAGCAAGACCCTGTCTCAAAAAAAGAAAAAAAAGAGTTTTATGTACATTATCCCTTTAGCCCACTGGCAACCTGTCAAATGGGACAGTGGGGCAGAGGTGGCCTGATTTCCCGCAGTAGTCCTCCCCTTCGTCCTTAGCAATAGGACCTCAACTTTATCTGGACACATGGCTGCTGGAATAAAGACCACGTTCCTCAGAATTCCTGGTTGCTGGGTGGGACCATGCGACAAATTCTATCCAAAGGTCTGTAACCCAATGCGTTACATGTAACTCCCAGGAAGTGTCCTTTAAAGAGAACCCTTCCTCCCTTCTGCTAGCTGGAAATAGGACACAGTGGCTGGAGCACGGCAGCCACACTGGGCCATGAGTGAAAGCTTCCTGCTGAGGATGGTGGAGCAGCAAGAGAGAAGGGGCCTGGGTCCCTGCGGATTTACCACACCACCAGCCCTGGACTGTTTACCAGTAGACTTTTACTGAAATGAGAAATACATTTTTATCTCGCTTAAAAATATGCTACAGCAGGCCTTTTAGAGCTCTGGGCTCTCTCCATAGACAGCTTCCTGCTATTAGGAAAGGTTATTCACATTTATTGAGTGTCCACCTCTTGCCAGGCATGTCATATATTTTCTTTAATCAAATTTCATGTATTTTAGCTTCATTTCATTTCCCCAGAAACCCTACAGTATCAGTATTCTGATCCCCATTTTACACACGAGGAAACCTAGGCTCAGAGAGGCTGAGGACCGTATCCAAGTCCCACAGGTAAATGACAGTGCCTGACTCCCCAGGTCCTGCTGGTCCCGTGGGCCTTGCTGCCTCCTCCCCAGTTCTCCCGCATTCAATTCTGCTTCGGAAGGAAGAGCTCTCACTTGAGAAAATCAAGTCACCAAAGGTGGCCATAGGCCAGGCGCGGTGGCTCATGCCTGTAATCCCAGCACTTTGGGAGGCCGAGGCAGGCAGATCACCTGAGGTCAGGAGTTTGAGACCAGCCTGACCAATATGGTGAAACCCCATCTCTACTGAAAATACAAAATTAGCTGGGCATGGTGGCAGGCGCCTGTAATCCCAGCTACTGGGGAGGCTGAGCAGGAGAATTGCTTGAACCTGGGAGGCGGAGGTTGCAGTGAGCTGAGATTGTGCCTGCACTCCAGCCTGGGCGACAATGAGACTCTTAAAAAAAAAAAAAAAAAAGATGGCCATTGTCTTGTTACCCACCAGCCTCACATTTGAGACGAAGTCCCGGAAACTGAGCCATTTCCCAGGGGTTTGAAGGAAAACTTCAATCATGTTTTAATATCAGTAAATTATTTTCTTTCTCTACTTAAGGGGAAAAGAGCCATCGTCAGCTATAATAAATCCAACTCAATTACCCTTATTATAGTGATTACTGCCCATGCCAGTCTAATTGGCTTCACTCAGCATTTTCATTAAGAAACCGTATCTTCAAAGCTTTATACTCAGACACATTTTTACTTGGAGCTAAAATTTGGCTTTAACAGCCAAACTGGGAGCCTAGGCGCCGGAGGTGCGGCCCCAGCAGGCGGGCAGGCCGGCCAGCTCTCCTTAGCGCCCTCCCAGCCTCAGGCGGTGCTAGCAGGTATGTCAGGACAACCGGTCACGACTGTGCAGTTGTCTCCACACGGGCCTCAGTCTTGTTGGGACAGGCCCCGGGCTTGTCAGAGGGCAGCGTGGCCACGGCCTGGCCGAAGCCTGGCTCCAGCCGGGTTCTGGATCTCACTGTGGCTCGAGCAAGCGCTCAGGGGGTGCTGGTTCTGGGGCATGGTGGGAGGAGGCGGGACAGGGAGCCGGAAGGCCTGCGTGGGAGTTCTCGCTCGCCCGTGGTTTTTGGCAGGTTGCTTGAGCTTTCTAAGCCTCAGTTTCCCCCTCTTCAAATGGATAATAGTTGTCATGAGGCTCAGGGGAGATCAGGTGTGGAAAGCACTGATGCAGGTGGTGCTGTCTGACTGTGAGCCTCAGCAAGGACCTAGCCCCAGCATGGATCCAGACTCAGCGTTCCTCTCTCCAGTGGAAAGCCTGGCCAGGTTGGGTCTCTGGACCTGCAGAGACACAAACTCAACTCAGTTCTCCATCCGGATCTGTCTGTGGCAGGCCATGGTGCCCGGCAGCAGGCATCTCAGGCTACCAGCAGCCGAGGGGCTCCTGCAGGGCAGAGGGCCAGGGCACTGTCCTGGCACTGTCTGAGGTTCAAATTCCATAGCTCCACGTACTCTCCATGCGGCTCTGGCTTCTCAGAGCCCCAGCTTTCACTGGCATAAAATGCAGATAATAATTGTGCAAGGCACAGGCTGGCACAGGTGGGCTCTCAACAGATCAGGCCTGTTGTTATTAGCAATGGAGGACCTCGCAAATTCCGAGAATCTGGTGAGTGGAGGGCACCTAGCTGGCCAGCAGCCTTGTGGTGCAACATTTTGCCAGGCCTGGTGACTGCTTGTGAAGGAAGAATAACACTCGCCCCATGTGGGACTAGTCCAAGGCTGGTCTTACAGGGGCTTACCTGGAGACCCCAGCCTCGGGGTGCTTGTCTAGGACCCCAAGAGCTCCCCTTTTGCAGCTCCACATGCTGCACTGCTGCTGCTCCCCCCAGTCAGCTTTGGAGGAGCATTGTTGCTTTACTTCTTGAAATAAGACTGAGCTGGCCTTGATCCCCCGCATTTGCAGGGAGGGAGAAGAGGTGGGCCCCGCAGGAGGGCTCCTTCCATGAAGCCAAGATGCAGGGCGGCTGGGAAACGCTGGTGGCTGGGAAGCTGGAACTCTCTCTGCTCCCTCTTGCGCTGGTCCCGCTGCCCTGCGATGTCTCCCTCTCTCACATGAAGAGACACGAGCACGAGTAGACCGCGGGGTCCTGCACGGAGTGTGAATCCCGGCCCCAAACCCTCCATCACCAGCGGGAACAGCTTCCGGGGCCTCTCTGGTCCTCGGTCTGCTCATCTGTAAAACGGGTAACACTGTTCACCTGACAGGGCTGTGGTCCCATCTAAATAAGACGTGCACATGAGGAGGCTGCACTGGGCCTGGCGTGTGGTCGGTTCTCGGCAAATGCGGCTGATGTGGTTTGGATGTGTGTCCCCTCCAGATCTCATGTTGAAATGTGATCCCAATGTTGGAAGCGGGGCCTGGCAGGAGGTGCTGGATCATGCAGGTGGCTCCCTCATGAACGGCTCCCCTTGCCACATGTGAGTGTTCTCGCTCTGGGAGTCCACGGGACATCTGGCTGTTGAACAGTGTGGTGCTTCTGCCCTCTCCTCCTCTGGCTCCCCTTCCACCATGATTGGAAACTTCCTGGAGCCTGACCAGAAGCAGATGCCGGCGCCACACTTCCTGTTCAGCCTGCAGAACTGTGATCCAAGTAAACCTGTTCTCTTTATAAATTGCCCAGTCTCAGGTATTTCTTTGTAGCAATGCAAGAATGGGCTAACACAGGGGCAAAAGCAACAACTCCGGACTTCCAGGGACCTTAGTGATCACCTGGTCCTGCCCCGTTATTGAACAGACCAAGGTCCCGGCATCTGAGGTCCAGAGACAAAGTGAGTGCTGGATCTGCACTCACACCTTGCAACCCTCCGGACCCCCCCAACACCTTGTTACTGTGTCTCCCACCCACCTGGACCCCCCCCACCCCGTTACTGTGTCTTCCGCCCACTCGGACCCCCCCACCCCATCACTGTGTCTCCCCCCCCTACCCCGTCACTGTGTCTCCCCCCCTCTACCCAGTCACTGTGTCCCCCCCCCACCCCGTCACTGTGTCTCCCCCCGCCTACCCCGTCACTGTGTCTCCCCCCCTCTACCCAGTCACTGTGTCTCCCCCCCTCTACCCCGTCACTGTGTCTCCCCCCCTCTACCCAGTCACTGTGTCTCCCCCCGCCTACCCCGTCACTGTGTCTCCCGCCAGGCCTCCACACCCTCCAGCTGCCGCTCCTCCACCACAGCTGCCCTCAGCCCTTGGCAACTCTCACCTACATCGCAGCAGCCCCTAAGATCTCCCCGTCTCTGGCACTCCCTTTCCAGTCCCTTCTGAGGCCCACTGCCTGATATGCCCTCCTACAATGTCTTCATTTAAAAATCCCCATTGGTTTCCACACCCGTCAGTTTCAACTCCTCAATTTACAGAAATGGATTTTGCCTCCAGCCCCACCACCCTGTTTCCCCAAGACAACCCTCCTGCCACAGCCCAAAGGTCCCACTGGAGTTTCCAGAACCCCAGGCCCTGGCTTGACCTCACTGTGGCTGGAGACAGCCTGCCTGGGGCTCAGGACAAACTTACCTCAGCCGCAGGCTCCCCGACAGGGCTCAGCTGGGGACGGCTTCCTGGGGGGCAGCCCCTGAGTCCCCCACCTCTGTCTGGCTCCCCACGCCACCCTAGAGAGCTCCTGAAAGGCCCTTTCCCTGAGTCCCTATGTGCCATGTTGGGCCACAGTCTCAGGAGCCAAGAGGCCAGCAGCCGAGGGATCTGCAGAAGTGACGTGGTTGAGGGTATTGAGACTGGAAGATGACCTGGGGTTATATGGATGGACCCGGAGCAGAATCACAACTGTCCTTATAAAGGAAGGCAGAGGGAGCTGTGATGGAGGAGAGGAGCAGGAGATGTCACGAAGGAAGGGAGGAAGAAGTGATGTGGCCTCAGTGGGGTGGTGTGCCCTGCCCGCTGTGTGCCCAGCACAGGCATGGAGCCCGTCCCACCTGTGCCTCCAGAGGGAACCGCCCCCCATCTCACCCAGAACCGTCAGGAAGCACCTTCGTCACTTGTTCAAAGTCACTGGGTTTGAGTGTGTTCCTCACAGCAGGAACAAGTGAGGTCACCCAGGCGTGCAACTGAGGATCACACAGGCAGGCTCCAGCCCATGCCAGGCCAACTCCTGGTGCCATGGTTTTGCCCTCTGCCCCACTGGGCCGGATGGCCCTGGGCTGCCACAAGGCCCACAATGGGCCGCCACCTCCGGGACATTGCCTGCACTTGGCACGAGGACTCACCTGCATGGGCAGAACGAGGGCCTGCCAGGTGGCCCTCCCAAGCGTCCTTGCAGGATCCTACCCTTCCACTGTGCCTCAGCCCTCACCCCGAGGCCAGCACCTGCGGCTGCCTCTGCTCTTCTGCCCAGGCTGCCTGGGACCCGGGGCCCTCCTTCTGCTCCCCTTGTAGCTGCTGCCCTCCACTTGGAGGGCAGGTCAGAGACTCCCGGGTGCCCCTGTCCCAGCTCTCCCTTCGCTCCCTGTACATGGATCCCCCACCCCAGCCCACTGCTCTCTGCTGCCCCTGCCAGCCTCTGTGGCTCTGTGGTCCTTCCTCCCTGACAGAGCCTGCCCACTGCCACCTTCTTATTCTCCAATCCCCACAGACCACCTGCTGCCCATGCTGGCTCCCTCATCTTCCATCCACACCTGCTTCACTCAGCAGGTGGTGGCGAGCCCCACAGGTGCCCATGAGACCTCCGGGGTGCAGACAGAGAGAGGCCCCGGTGGTGGGGAGTGGCGCGGCAGCCCCACAGTGGAAATATCAAGTGAGCAGATGGCCCCAGGAGTGAGATGGGGCTGAGCAGGCTGGGGGCGCTGAGGAGGCTGTGGGGCTGAAGAGGCTGGAGTGCTGAGGAGGCTGGTGGGACTGAGGAGGCTGGGGGGCTGAGGAAGCTGAGGGGCTGAGGAGGCTGGGGGGCTGAGGAAGCTGGGGGGCTGAGGAGGCTGGAGTGCTGAGGAGGCTGGAGTGCTGAGGAGGCTGAGCAGGCTAGGGGTGCTGAGGAGGCTGGGGGTGCTGAGGAGGCTGGGGGGCTGAGGAGGCTGAGCAGGCTGGGAGTGCTGAGGAGGTTGGGGGGCTGAGGAGGCTGGGGTGCTGAGGAGGTTGGGGAGCTGAGGAGGCTGGGGTGCTGAGGAGGTTGGGGAGCTGAGGAGGCTGGGGGGCTGAGGAGGTTGGGGGAGCTGAGGAGGCTGCGGGGCTGAGGAGGCTGGGGGGCTGAGGAGGTTGGGGGGCTGAGGAGGTTGGGGTGGCTGAGGAGGCTGGGGGGCCGAGGAGGCTGGGGGGCTGAGGAGGCTGAGCAGGCTGGGGGAGCTGAGCAGGCTGGGAGGGCTGAGTTGGGTGGGGGCGCTGAGCAGGGTAGGGGCCCCACTGCCTGGAAGGGACCAGCCAGGAGCCAGGGCAGAGGCTGGTGGCAGGGGAGAGTGTCTATGTGGTGTCTGGACATAAGGGCTCCAGGCAGACAAAAGGATGCCCTGAGGCTGGGCCTGTCAGTTGGAGGACAGAAGGAGAGGTGGGCGGAGGTAACTGGCACCCCAGATAGGGCCTTGAGGGCCTCCTCAGAGGGAAAGGACACTCAGCAGGGTGTAGGGCCAGGGCTGCAGGCCCAGAGCTGTGTGGGATCATGAGACTTAGAAGGCAACTGCTGGAACTGAGAGGGGCCCCAGGCTCTGTGGGATGCTGGATGTGTCTTCAAGGGGGTACTCCCTCATTGACTAAAACTCCCTCTACCCCCGCCCCTGGCCGCCCCCTGATGGCTCCCTACCCGCCACTCCACTCCCATGGCTGCTTGCTCAGAGCCACCCCTCCCCACACCCAGTCATAGCCTTGAGAATCTTCAGTGCCCACTGGTGATGCCCTCACCCCCAGGAGACAGACCCCAACCCTCAGTCATGCTCAGACAACTGCCCCTCAGGTTTCTCTGACCTCCCCTCAAGCCCCACAATTCCTGACATCCCCTCTCAAAGGGGCCCAGCCCCCTCCGGTGGGGCCTTCTCTATCTCTCCAGCCTGACCTCACAGTTCCTCCGGCCTCCTCTGTCCCCCTGCACCCCGTTTTCTGCCCCCTGGGTCCACAAAACCCACCCCCCATCAGGCCCGCCCTATGTGTTTCCCATCACAGCACCAGGGGCCTGAGCTCCCTTCTGGGAGGTGATGTCCCTCGCCTGGGTCTGGGTCCTCGGAGAAGTTTGGGAGCCTGACCCCGCCCCTCAGGGGGCACCCAGCCCCTCCACAGCTCCTCTTCCCACCTGGCTTTCAGGGTGACGAAACGTCACAGGCTGGACGGCTTCAGCAGCAGGCACTCCTGCTTGTTCTCATGGTTCATCTGGAAGTCTGAGGTCAGGGTGCCCCTAGGGTCCATTCTGCAAGGCCTCTCTTCTCTGCTGGCAGAGGTGGAGGGACAGTCCCCTTGCCCCTCTGATAAGGCTGAGGTCCCATCAGATCAGGGTCCTACGCTTATGACCTTACTTACCCTTAATTACCTATATGGTCACACTGGGTTAGGGGTGCAACCCAGGCATTTCAGGAGCCACGGTCCGTCCACAACACCCTCCACTTCTCGGAGGATATGGAGGCTCCCAGTCAGATCTCGCTCCCTCCCTCCAGCCTCCCCTCCTGGCCTTAGCCCCACCGTCCGCTTGCCCCAGCCTGGACTGAGTTCCATCTCTCCTGCTCACTGGCTCCCCGGGCCTAGCTCGCACATCCCTGCTTGAAAACAAATATGAGACCAAAACTCCAGAACCCTTCCCCTGATCCCACAGTGCCCACCCCCATCCACCTCTCGCTTTCTTTTCCCTTAGAGACTTCCCAGAAGACAGTCTACACTCGCTGTCCTCAGCCCACTCCTTCCCACCCCAGGGAGTCCACACTGTCAGGGTCTCCTCTTCTGCCCCCCAGGGGCCGGCTAAAACACAGAGCCCGCCTCCGCCTCCCAGAGTTCGTGTGGAAGCCCTGGTCCCCAGTGTGATGGTGTTTGGAGATGGGGCTTTTAGGAGGTGATTAAGTTTAGGGGCGGCCATGAGGGTGGGGCCCCCACGAGGGGACTAGTGTCCTAAGAAGAGGAAGAGAGACCCAGCCTCTCCGCCATGTGAGGACACAGCGAGAAGGTGGCCACCTGCAGGCCAGGAAATGGGCCCTAAGCCACCGGCATCTCAACCTCAGACTTCCAGCCTCCAGAATGGTGAGAAATAGATCTCGGTTGCTGAAGCCACCCAGCCTATGGTATTTGGTTACAGCAGCTCAAGCAGACGAATATCCAGGTGAAATACCAAAAGCCACCTGCAGGGAGTGCTCCTGTGAACATGCAGGTGGCCCTAAATGAACACACCTGCTTTGGGTAAACAAGATGCCCCACATATGCCAAGGAAGTGTGCCCAAAGCAGATATCCAGGGTTCGGGCCCCTGGTCAGCAACTGACTGGGGCCTGCTGTTCAGAAGAATCTCAGTGCCCTGGGGACCGGGTAGGTCACTGCAGCCAGTTCGAGGCATCTGTCCCCTCACGGCTGCTGCCCCATGGGCTCCTGCCCCCACTGCGGTATCCTCACCGACTGGACGCGCCCCCTGCCCAGGGCAGCTCTGACCAGAAGCCAGTGTTCCCCATGCTTATCCGGAGTCTTTTTGCCTTCTGGCCTCTGTCCATTGAAAGATTCACACATCTTTTTCATGTTGAAGGCAAAAAAACCAAAAACAAAAACAAAAACAAAAAAACCCAGATTACACAGCATTCAGGATTGATTTGGGTTAATATCTTATTTCTTTCCGTCTCACTCCCAGTATTTTCCTGTGGGCATGTTTCCTGAAATTCTATCATGTCACATTTATAATTGTATGCCCTCTCCTTTACTTCTTTAGAATATATATTTATTTTTCTATCTATCTGTATCTTAACATTGTATCAAGAGCAGTTTCACATGTCCTGACACAGTCTTCCGTTTGCAGATTTAGGTTTTCCATTCCTTTATTCATTCAACAAATGTGTGTTCAGAGCCTACTATGTATGTGCCAGGCACTGATAATACAGCAGTCAAGGAAACAGTTGGAGTTCCAGCCCTTATGCAGGTTCCAGTCTGATGGGAAAGCCGGGTAGTGAATAAGCACTTAGAAGGGAATTCACAGTGCTGGGGAGGAGAAGTGCGGCTTGCTCTGGGTGCAGATAATGCGAGAGCCCGGCTGGGAGGCCGTAAGGACCTGAGATCTGAAGACTCTGTAGACAGATCGACAGCAGGTTGTCTCTGGGGGTAACATCTTAGGCGGAAGAACAATAGCAGGTGCGAGGGCCTTAGGTCTGGAGAGTGCACATAAGAGAAAGGAAAAGAAAACCCTTCTGGGCAGCATGGGAAAAGCCTACTCCTTCCTCCCTAGAAGGCCGTGCAGGATAGATTTCTGCTGTCCACACCCCCTCAGGCACCCGCCTTGGGAAGCCCAGTCTGTCACTCGCCAGCCCCTGGCATTGAAGAGCAGCAGTGTTTTCCTGTGGTGGGAACATGGAGGCAGCAGGGCGCTGGTGCGTGAGGCCAGGCTTCTACATTCAAGTCTAAGAGGCAGGCCCAGCTGGAGATCCAGCCAAAGACAGGCCGAGTTACGGTGCTGACCCAGAGGGTGCGACAGCCACCGAGTTACAGTACTGACCCAGAGGGTGGGATGGCCACCGAGGCCTCCAAGGCCTCACCTTCAGAGCGGGGCAGGTGCACCCTCTTGGACCCTGGCCCTCTGATGCTCACGCTGAGAGTGAAATACTGCAAACATGATTTCTGAAGGGATCGTAATTAGGGAGGAAGTCCCCTGATCCCAGTGCCACTCCCCACACCTCGTTCTGGCACCGAAACAGGAAAAGCTGATGGGCGTCCTCACCCCGAGGCCTGGCCTGGGCCTGCGTGCCTTCTCTACCGTGACCTTGGCTGGACTCCCCTGGCCTGATCCACATCCAAGAGGGACCTTTTGTGAAGGGAGCCTTCTCCCCCAGGCATTGTGTGTGTCATTGTGTGTGTGTGTGTGTGTGTGTGGCGCATGTGTATGTGGTGTCTGTGTGGTGTGTGGCGTGTGTGTGTGTGTGTGTGTGTGTGTGTGTGGCGTATGTGTATGTGGTGTCTGTGTGGTGTGTGGCGTGTGTGTGTGTGTGTGTGTGGCATATGTGTATGTGGTGTCTGTGTGGTGTGTGGCGTGTGTGTGTGTGTGTGTGTGTGTGGCGTATGTGTATGTGGTGTCTGTGTGGTGTGTGGCGTGTGTGTGTGTGTGTGTGTGTGGCGTATGTGTATGTGGTGTCTGTGTGGTGTGTGGTGTCTGTGTGTGTGTGTGTGTGTGTGTGTGTGGCGTATGTGTATGTGGTGTCTGTGTGGTGGCGTGTGTGTGTGTGTGTGTGTGTGGCGTATGTGTATGTGGTGTCTGTGTGGTGTGTGGTGTCTGTGTGTGTGTGTGTGTGTGTGTGTGTGTGGCGTATGTGTATGTGGTGTCTGTGTGGGGTGTGGTGTCTGTGTGTGTGTGTGTGTGTGTGTGTGTGTGGCGTATGTGTATGTGGTGTCTGTGTGGTGTGTGGCGTGTGTGTGTGTGTGTGTGTGGCGTATGTGTATGTGGTGTCTGTGTGGTGTGTGGTGTGTGGTGTGTGTGTGTGTGTGTGTGGCGTATGTGTATGTGGTGTCTGTGTGGTGTGTGGCGTGTGTGTGTGTGTGTGTGTGTGTGGCGTATGTGTATGTGGTGTCTGTGTGGTGGCGTGTGTGTGTGTGTGTGTGTGTGGCGTATGTGTATGTGGTGTCTGTGTGGTGTGTGGTGTCTGTGTGTGTGTGTGTGTGTGTGTGTGTGTGGCGTATGTGTATGTGGTGTCTGTGTGGGGTGTGGTGTCTGTGTGTGTGTGTGTGTGTGTGTGTGTGTGGCGTATGTGTATGTGGTGTCTGTGTGGTGTGTGGCGTGTGTGTGTGTGTGTGTGTGGCGTATGTGTATGTGGTGTCTGTGTGGTGTGTGGTGTGTGGTGTGTGTGTGTGTGTGTGTGGCGTATGTGTATGTGGTGTCTGTGTGGTGTGTGGCGTGTGTGTGTGTGTGTGTGTGTGTGGCGTATGTGTATGTGGTGTCTGTGTGGTGTGTGGCGTGTGTGTGTCATTGTGTGTGTGTGTGTGTGTGTGTGTGTGTGGCGTATGTGTATGTGGTGTCTGTGTGGTGTGTGGCGTGTGTGTGTGTGTGGTGTGTATGTGGTATCTGTGTGGTATACGTGTGTGTGGTGTCTGTGTGGTGTGTGGCGTGTGTGTGTGTGTGGTGTGTATGTGGTATCTGTGTGGTATACGTGTGTGTGGTGTCTGTGTGTGTGTGATATGTGTTGTGTATGTGTGTTATGTGGTATGTGGTCTATGTATTTGGTATCTGTGTGGTGTATGTATGTGTGGTGTGTGTGATATGTGGTGTGTGTGTAGTATGTGGCATGTGTGTGTTGTGGTGTGGTGTGTATGTGATGCCTGTGTGTGTATGGTATGTGATGTGTATGTGGGTCTGTGTGGTGTATGTATGTGTGGCATGTGTGTGGTGTCTGTGTGTTGTGTGTGTGTGATATGTGGTGTGTGTAGTGTGTGGTGTGTGTGTATTGTGTGGCATGTGTGTGGTGTGGTATGTGGCATCTCTGTGTGTGTGGTGTATGTGATGTCTCTGTGGTGTATGTGTGCGTGTGTGGTGTTTGTGGTGTCTTTATGGTGTGTATGTGTGTGATGTTTGTGTGTGTATATATGTCATATGTGTGTAGCGTGTGTGTATAGTATGTGTATGTGGTGTGTGTGTGTTTAGTATGTGTGGCATGTGTGTGTGGTGTGTGTGTAGTATGTGTGTGGTGTGTGTGTGGAGTGTGTTTAGTATGTGTGTGTGGTGTGTATCTGTGGTGTATGTGTGGTGTATGTGTGTGTGTGGTATGTGTGGTGTGTATATGTGTGTGATGTGTGTATGTGGTGTCTGTATGGTGTATATGTGTGTGTGTGTGTGGTGTAAGTGTAGCATGTGTATGGTGTACGTGTGGGTGGTGTGTGTGGTGTGTGTGGTGTGTGTGTGTGGTGTGTGTGTAGTATGTGTGTGGTATATGTGTGTAGTGTGTGTGTGGTGTGTGTGGTGTATGTGTGTGTCATGTGTATGTAGTACGTGTGTGGTGTGTGTGTGTGTGGTGTATGTGTATGTGTGGTGTATGTGTGTGGTGTGTGTGGTGTATATGTGTGTGTGTGTGTGTGTGGTGTAAGTGTAGCATGTGTATGGTGTACGTGTGGGTGGTGTGTGTGGTGTGTGTGGTGTGTGTGTGTGGTGTGTGTGTAGTATGTGTGTGGTGTATGTGTGTAGTGTGTGTGTGGTGTGTGTGGTGTATGTGTGTGTCATGTGTATGTAGTACGTGTGTGGTGTGTGTGTGTGTGGTGTGTGTGGTGTATGTGTATGTGTGGTATATGTGTGTGGTGTGTGTGGTGTATGTGTGTGTGGTGTGTGTGTGGTGTGTGTTCTGTTAGGAGACCTGTCCATTCGCTTTGAAGCCCACTTTCTGGAGGCTCCCAACAAGGCAGGCTTTTTCTGTGTGTTGACTTTGTGCTGCTTTGCTGGAAAGTGGGCAGTGGGCACAGCAAGCTCTGAGTTGATGGTTCTGGGTTGCCTTCCGCAGCCAGTCTCCCCTGTGCTTTTCCAGCATGCTCTTGACTGTGTCCAGTGTCTGAGGGGAACACCGCGAATGGTCTGAGCTGACCGTGACAGTCTGATTCCATTTTGCCACCTGTTCCTCAAGCCTTCCCACCACTGGCGACAGGCATGTGACTGAGTCTTGGACAATGAGACACATGGCGGGTGGGGTCTGCTGGGAGGCCTCTGGGAACCACTGGCCTCCCGATAAAAGGGACAGATGTGACTGGTGCTCTTTCCTCTTTTTCCTGCCTTAAACATGGACACAATGCCTAGCATTATGGTGGCTATTATGTAACTATGAGGCAATAAGCATGAGGAAGCATCAGAATCCCAGAGAAGAAACATACAAAGAGCTTTGACCCACCCCCCCCCCCGCCCACTAGGGCATTCCTGAGCAGGCGAACCAATACCACCAACTGTCTACCTTTAGACTTCTTGTTATGTAAGAAAAATAAGTTTCTATTTGTCACATTGCTACTACTTGTAGTGGAAAGCATTCCTAACTGGTTCATCTTGTACATCTAAAACCTCTAAAATTCTCAAAAGTTGGTTTTTTAGTTTTTATGGCTTCAGGTTGTTTAATCTGAGCAAGTACCAACCATATCTGATGTAGCAAGAAGAATGTCATGTTTCATTTCAAGAAGACCTGTCTCCTTCCATAATTTTCCAAGATTTAGTGCACTACCAATAGATTCATCACTGTGCTTAGAAGAAAATTCACCTATCAGAATTTCAAGCCGAGAATCAGAATCCCAAGGCCAGAATCCATGTAAGGCTGAGAACCAACCAGAAGATCTTCTGCCCATTATAATAGAACTCTAAAGGGTTACACACCCAGGATTAGTGTGAACTGGAAGTAAATTTTTGCATTCTCTCCCCACAACCCCCCTTTAGAAATAACAAGGAAAGGTTTCTTGGCACTGAGGAGAGCAGGAGAAAAGCTCATCTCTGGGAAGCTGTAACCACAAACTGACACTTGTGCAGACTGGTACCCAAATTCACACCCCCTGAATGGCCCAGAAAATTTCCAGGAACAAATTCAGATTAAGGTGATCTTGGAGTGGAAGTGTCCCTAGGTGCATGGCAGATGCAATTGCAATTTCTTTCAGGCAGATGTCACATTCATTCTAGATCTCAAAGAATTATCATCAAATAATATCTCAAGAAAGTAAGCAGGCCAAGCATGGTGGCTTATGCCTGTAATCCCAGCATTTTGGAGGCCAAGGTGGGTGGATCACAAGGTCAAGAGATCAAGACCATCCTGGTCAACATGGTGAAACCCTGTCTCTACTAAAAATACTAAAATTAGTTGGGTGTGGTGGCACATGCCTGTAGTCTCAGCTACTCGGGAGGCTGAGGAAGAAGAATCACTTGAACCCAGGAGGTGGAGGTTTCAGTGAGTCAAGATTGCGCCACTGCACTCCAGCCTGGTGATAGAGTGAGACTCCATCTAAAAAAAAAGAAAAAGAAAAAAGAAAAGAAAGAAAGAAAGCAGTACTTAGTAAAAAAAATAAGGAAGCACACAAGGAAATAAGGCAACATGAGCATGAATAAGCAGAAAAAACAAACAGTTAAACTACTCCCAAATATTTCATATAATGAAATAATAGGAAACAAATTATACAATTGCTATGTTGAAAAAGCAATACAGGATTAAAGATATTTGCAGGAAACAGAGAACTATGAAAAAACTGATTTGGCACGTTTTTCAAAAATCAAATAGATCTTTCTTATAGAAATGAAAAATATAATAACTGAAATTTTAAATTTAATAGATGGATTTAATAGGAGATTAGATATAGGCAAAGAGAGAATCAGTGAACTGGAAGATGGGTCAGAAAAAAGTATCCAAATGATAGCACAAAACAACAGAAAGATGAAAATCATGAAAAAGAGGTTCACAAACAGGGAGGATAGAGTGAGAAGGTCTAAATACATTTAAGTGGTATTCCAGAAGGAGAAGCAAGGGAGATGGGGGCAAGAGTATTATTTAAAGAGATAATGTCTGATATTTTTTGGAGTGGATTGAAAGATGCCAATGCATACATTTAAGAAGCTCAACAAATGCCAAGGACAAAAAATAAAAATAAAAGTGAAAAAAATGTTTGAACTGAGTGGTTATCACAAATCTGTCTCTTACTGGCAGGGTGACCCAAAGGTGTGTCCGAGGGGCTAATGTTACTCATCCAATCCTGGGACGTGGAACTCTGAACGCTTGCAGGGGATGAGCAAAGCAAGTACAAGTGCAATAATAGGCTCTGTGAGGCCCACTCCTTCTGGCCTGACCTAGGTCTGTTGGTACCATAAACAGAATGACAGCAGAGGTACCAGTGCATTTTGATCCTCCTTCTGTTTATTATATATAACACAGGAGGGATGGAGGAAATGATGGAAAATCCATTCCTCCAAGGTGAGATTGTTTTCAAGAAGTCTGGCATAAATCCATTGTTTACCCCCACCCTACCTTTTAACTTAGTCTCCATATCTATCTTAGAATTTTCATGCGCTTGGGATTTGATAGGAAATACTCTGAAAATCTTGTCTAGCAGAAAGGCTCGTTGAAAAAAATTCAGAATTATACGTTTTTTGAATATCAAAGCTTAGGTTTGATACAGTTCACCTCATGTTAAGATGGAATAACTGAGGCCAGAGAAAGTAAGAGACACTGGCGGAGTCTGTGGCAAGGCCAGGCCTACGTTGTGATCTCCTGGCTCCATTTCCAGGGCTCAGTCCCATTCAGCCGCTCACTTCCTAGAGAATGAGGAGGCAGGTGATTTCATTCTCAAGGGATGGCATTTCAACAATGGTTTGTTATGGCATGTACCAGGTTGTGTAAAAAGAGAATTCTCCAAAGCTTCCCAGGGGTGACATAGAAATACAGATACAGACACCCCAATAGATAAAAACAGCCTCAATTACATAACCATGACAGCAAATGGTGAATCATTGCCGTGTAATGGAAAAACTCAGATTGGTCACTAGTAAAAGTAAAAGGATCGCTATGGTGAGTCACCGGGCCCACCCTCCTGTGGAGCCTCTGAAACGCAGACACCTACCAGTTGATTCAGAGTCTGGGCTTTGTCTTCCTTTCTTCCACATCGATGTTTCGGTATTTCACAACAGAGCTTTGCAAGTGACGTAAATTTTCAACAAGGGCTGGGCGGCAGCCCCACAGTCTGTCTCTAGACTGTTTGAATAGGTGGGTTCTGCTCCTGTACCCAAAGAAGAAGATGACTTGAAATGTACAGATAGCAAGTATTATTGAGTACCTACTGTGTTCCCAAAAGACACGTGTACTGGAGATTCATTACACCAGTTCATCCTTGTAACTCTAGGAGATAGGCACTGTCCTCGTTTCCCTGAGGACAGAACAAAGGCTAGGGGGATTCAGAACTTGCCGAGAGTCTTACAGTTAGTAGGAAGTGACAGACGCAGGACTCATCCCAGTCAAAGCCATGTGAAGGCCTACCCTCTTTCCACCAGGCGAGAAGGCATCCTCCAGCCTTTTGACTGCCTTGGTGGTGCAGGAGAAAGGTGGGGCACCAGGTGGTGGCTGTCACATGGAAGAGGAAAGAGCGAGTAGAGGTGGTCCCTCACATCTGTCGAGTGGACACTTCCACTGTGCTTGAAGTGGCTGAGCAGTGGGTATTGGTTTCCCCTAGCAGTAGAGTAGAAGAGTTGAAGTGAGAGAAGTCCTGTTTGTTCAGTGGAGAGCAAGGCTTACATCTACCTGCTACTGGTTTGGCAGACTATGCTTTAAATTGACCATCTGAGACCAAGTGGGAAGTTCCAGATGGCAATCTTTCATTCAACACTGATGTGGAGCACTCTGGGGGTGGTCTCTCAGCAATCTGCTATTCTGGCCTATATTGTGGAGTGGAAACTCATCCAGAATAATATTTTTCAAAGCAGCTTATTCAGTTGGTTGGTGGGTAGGAAGGGTTATCTCTTCCTCAGGAAGTTCCAACTGAGCAGCATGAAAACACACTAT
The DNA here is from genome assembly GCF_047675955.1 of Chlorocebus sabaeus. Classification (NCBI taxonomy): domain Eukaryota; kingdom Metazoa; phylum Chordata; class Mammalia; order Primates; family Cercopithecidae; genus Chlorocebus; species Chlorocebus sabaeus. The sequence continues at coordinate 10,449,850 of NC_132917.1, read as the reverse complement.
TCTTTTTTTTTTTTTTTTTTTTTGAGATGGAGTCTTGCTCTGTTGCCCAGGTTGGAGTGCAGTGGCACGATCTTGGCTCACCTTAACATCTGCCTCCCAAGTTCCAGTGAATCTTCTGCCTTAGTCTCCCAAGTAGCTGGGACTATAGGCATGTACCACCACACCCGGCTAATTTTTTATTAGTAGTAGAGACAGGTTTCACCATGTTGGGCAGGCTGGTCTCAAACTCCTGACCTCAAGTGATTGCCCACCTCGGCCTTCCGAAGTGCTGGGATTACAGGTGTGAGCCACTGCGCCTGGCTGAAAACACACTATTCTTTATGATAGTCTGAAAAGTAATTCACTTATGTATATACATTACTGGTATGACCCTCTTCCCCAGCCACATCTCCTTTTTAATATTAACATATTCAAATGAGCCATTAAGTATGCATAAGTGCAATTGCCCACAAGCCTTGGGGCCTCAGTCCAAAAGAGCCAGTGCCTCTGCATCCAGGTGTGGAGAGGCAAAACTGTTATAACCTGCAGCTGGAGGGTGAGAGTGGGACAATCATTTTGGGAAACCATCAGCAGTATCTACTGAAGCTAAATCCATGCTGTCCCCCAAGCCCAGCAATTTCATCCCTAGGTGCATGCGCAACAAGGGTGCATGTGTGTGCGCACAAATGTGGGAGAATGTTCACAGGAGTCAAAACTGAAGGTGATGCAAAGGTCTACCAACAGTGAATAAAGAAAGAAACTGAAGTTTAATTACCCAAGGATCATATACAGTAATGAGAGTGGACAAGCCACTGTTTCTCGTGACAGCATGTGTACATTCCACAAACATAATATTGAGCAAAAGAAATGGATGCAAACAACATACTGCAGGCTTTTGATGAACACACTTGTTCATATATATATGAAATTTAAAAACAGTAAAAAAGGATCAATGGTGGGCATAAAAAGTCAGAAGAGAGGTTACTCTTGGGAAAGTCAGTGACTGAGTGGGGACACAAGGTGGCTTCTGGAATGTTCTGTGCATTGATCTTGGTGCTAGTTTCACTCAGTTAATTGATGATTTGTGCACTTTTCTGATGTATATTATGGTCAATCAAATTTTTTCTTAAAATGTGAAAGGGAAGGGGTCAAGGTCTCCATCCCTTTTCCTCCAAGAGGCTTCTCCCACTGTGTGCTCACCCACACTCTCGCTATGACTCATGAATTCTGCATTCCAAGGGGTATTTCCAGGGACAGCCTTCGTCCAAGACAAGATGCCTGTTCCCAGGTGCATAGCTGTGGAAGCCAGCTCTGGGGTTCTGCCTGGATAAAGGGAATGTGCTTTGCTCTTCCCATTAGAGAAGCACCTGGCAACTTTAAAATGACAACTTCTCCCACCAAAGCAAGCAAACAACAAGTTTCACCTCATCTGCATGCTGCTACTCTCTCTCTCTCTCTCCCCCTCTCCCCTGCTGTTTTTCTGATTATCCAAGAACTGCAGGCCTGTTGTAGAACACTTAGAAAATGTAGAGAAAAAAAGGAGAAAATAAATAAAAATAAAGGGGAAACCACTCATGATCCTATTACCCAAAGACAATAGAAGCTATTATTTTCTCTCGTTTTCTTCCAGTCTTTTTAAACACACATATTTGATAAATAGGGGGTGTTTTGTTTTGAACTTTAAAGATCAGATTTATCTGGAGAAAATAAAAAACTCACAATCCAAAGGATAGAATTTTACATATCAAGACATCTTCCAGGTATTAAGTCTACAGATTACAGATCATTTTTATAGAAGATATTTTTGTACAAATTTTATGTGTATTCAGGAGTGAGATGTAAATCAATCCCCATTTCTATTTGAACAGGGGACAAGGTAGGAGAGTGGGAAAAACAGTTTTAGGTACAACTATTTGAAAGGAGAGCACATATGAAGCTTTTCATTATCTGCAATCAATAGGTTTAAAAAACAAACAAAACTTTCAATCTTCAGTATCTCTCTTTAAAAGCTCACTTCTTAGCTTCTAGTCAACCCACACCAATTATTTAAATTCACTTGGTATACACCTTTTGTCCACTGGGTAAATTATTCATTATGCCCACTGCTGCAGCATGCATAAACCAGCACCCCTGTGAGGCTGAACAGGGCCTAGGACTGATGGGAGATGGGCTTGAAACCAAGATCAAGGTGTCATTTCTCTGCAGGTGCTAATATTGTCCACGATGGGGAAAGATACCGTCTATCAAGCTGATTCCTACACAAATGCACATAAAGGCAGACAAGCTTAGCTACTGTGTTGCAAGAGAAACCAGAACCTTGTTAAGTAGTTCTCTCCATTACCATTTATTTTCTCAAGGGCAGTTTTAAAAAAGAAAAGAAAAAACCCACACATTGGTCTAGGCCACCTTATAAATCCAAGCATTGGTGTGGCATTTCAGTGGAGAAGAAAACTTAGGGAAACAAACAAACAACCATCAACGTTGTAAGAAAGGCTTCCAATTTAAGTGTCCCTATTTATTCACCTTTATTCACCATCTGAGACCATCAATTCTAGAGCAGGATGAATACAGTTTTAGTAGCATTAATGAAGTATGATTTACATCTAGTGAAAAATGCACTTGTTTTAAGTGCATAATTTAATGATTTTTGGCAAATTTACAGTTATGCAACCATCACCACAATCCAGTTTTAGAACATTTTCATCACCCCAAAAACATCCCTCTTGCCCACTGGCAGTCCATCCCTGTTCCCGTAAGCCCCAGGCAGCCACTGACCTGCTTACTGTCTCTAGAGCTTTGGCCTTTCCGGACGTTTCATATCACTCGAAGTCTTCTGTGTCTGGCATATTTCACTCACTACGGTGTTTGTCGAGGTTCATCCATGTTGTCACATGTATCAGTTTGTTCCTTTTTCTTCTCGAATACAATTCTGGGATACATCTCTATATACCACATTTTGTTTATATACTCATCAGTTGATGAATATTTGAATTTTTTGGCTATTATGAATAATACTGCTGTAACAATCTGTGTACAACTTTTTGTATGGCCAGATCTTTTCATTTCCATTGGGTAGCTTCCCAGGGGGGCGGGGGCGGGGAATTCCTGGGTTGTATGGAAAAATTACACTTAAGTTTTTAAAAAACCGACATACCATTTTTTTCGAGGTTTCTGTACGATTTTAATTATGGACATGCTAGTCAGTGTGAGGTGGTATCTCACTGTTGTTTTAAGATGCATTTCCCTGATGACTAATGGTTTTGATCATACGTGTATTAGCCATTTATTTGTATTTTTTGGTAAAATGCCTATTCAAATATTTTGTCTATTTTAAAAATTGGGTTGTGTGTCTTCTTATTGAGTTGTAAGAGTGCTTCACATATTCTGGGGAGAAGTCCTTTATCAGGTATATGTTTTATAAAAATTTTCTACCAGTCTATGGCTTGTCTTTCCATTTTCCTGATGGTGTCTTTTGAAGCATAAAAGATTTTCATCTTGATGAAGTCCAATTTATCAATTTTTTCCTTTTACCACTTGCACTTTTGGTATCTGAGAACTCTGCCTAACTCAAGGTCATAAAGATTGTATTCTATGTTCTTCCTAAAAGTTTTGTAGTTTAAGGTCTTGCACTTAGGTCCAGGATCTATTGTAAGTTAATTTCTTTATAAGGTGTGAGGTAAGGATCTGAATGCTTCTTTTGGCATGTGGATATACAATTATTCCAGCATCATTTGTTAAAAAGCTATTCTTTTTCTCCATTGAATAGCCTCAGTACTTCTGTTGAAAAGCAACCATAAATGTAAGCTTTTATTTCTGGATTCTTAATCCAGTTCTGTATATGTATAATATTATGTATATATTTTTGTATGTGTATACATATACACATACGCATATATATCTTTATGCCAGTACTTCACTGTCTTTATTACAACAGGTTTACAATAAATTTTGAAGTTAGAAAGTGTGAATTATCCTACTCTTTTCTTCTTTTCCAAAATTGTTTCGGCTATTCTGGGTCTTTTGCATTTTCATATACATTATAGAATTAGCTTGTCAATTTCTGCAAAAATGCCTGCTGAGATTTTGATAATGATCACAATGTATCTACAGATCACTTTGAGGAGAACTGCCATTATAACCACATTGAGTCTTCCAATCCATGAACATGGAATATCTCCTCACTTATTTAAATCTTTAGTTTCTCTCAAGGATGTTTTATAGTGTTTGGTGGACAAGTATCGTGCTTCTATGTTTAATTTATTCCTAAGTGTTTTGTTCTTTTGATGCCATTGTGAGTTAAATTGCTTTCTTATTTTATGGTTGGCTTGTTAATTAATTTTGGGTTTTGGTTTTGTTTGTTTGTTTGATATAGGGCCTCATTCTGTTGCCCAGAATGGAGTGCAGTGGCATGATCTTGGCTCACTGTAACTTCCACTTTCCCAGGCTCAAGCAATTCTCCCACCTCAGTCTCCTGACTAGCTGGTACCACAGGCGTATGCCACCATGCCTGGTTAATTTTTGTATTTTTTGTAGAGACGGGGTTTCACCATGTTGCCCAGCCTGGTCTCAAACTCCTGAGCTCAAGCAATTCACTTGCCTCTGCCTCCAAAGTGCTGGGATTACAGGCGTGAGCCACCTTGCCCAGCCTGATTTTTGTATATTGATCTATAATCCATGACCTCGTTAAACCTGTTTACTACTTCTAGTAGTTTGTGTGTATGCATGCTTGTGTACATGTGTGGGTATTCTTTACGATTTTCTACATACAAAATTATGTTATCTGCTAATTAAGGCAGTTTGACTTCTTTCTTTCCAATCCTATTCATTTTCTTTTACTTGCCTGTTTGTACTGGCCAGAACTTCCAGTAAAATGATGAATAGAGGTGGTGAGAGTTAATATCCTTGCCTTGTTACCAATCTTAGGGAGAAAGCACTCAGTCTTTTACTGTGAAAAATGGTGCTAGTTAGAGGTTTTCAGTAAAGCTTTTTTTTTTAAGTTGAGGAAGTTTCCTTCTATTACTAATTTTTTAGGAGTTTTTGTAATGAATGGGCATTCAATTTTGTCAAATGCATTTTCCTGCATCTATCGGAATGACCATGTGGTTTTTGTTCTTTATTCTATATGGTGTATTATATTAATTGATTTTCTTGCATTCCTGGGATAAATCCCAATTGGTCATGATGTGTAATTCTTTTACATGTTGTTGGATTGAGTTTGTTAGCATTTCATGGAGGACTTTTGCATCTATAGTCATAAGAGATATTCTGTAATTTTATTTTCTTGTAATACCCTTGTCTGGTTTTGGTATCAGGGTAATACTGACTTCATAGAATGAGTTGGTAAGTGATTCTTTCTCTACCATTTTCTGAAAGAGTTTGTGAAGTATTGGTTTTATTTCTTCATTAATGTTTGCCAGAATATACCAGTGAAGCTATCTGGGCCTAGACTTTTCTTTGTGGGGAGTTATAAAATTATTAATACAGTTTTTTTTTCCTTACATGTTACAAGTCTATTTAGACCATCTCTTTCTTTCAGGAGTTTGAGACCAGCCTGGACAACATGGCAAAACCCTATGTCTACAAATAAAATACAAAAATTAGCTGGGTGTGGTGGTGCATGCCTGTAGTACCAGCTATTCAGGAGGCTGAGGTGGGAGGATCGCTTGAGCCTGGGAGGTGGAGGTTGCAATGAGCAGAGATCATGCCACTGCACTCCAGCCTGGGGGATAGAATGAGACTCTATCTCAAAAAGAAAAAAAAAATTATCCTAAAGCTTTTCCCATAACGTTAAATACTGCTTAAAACCCAGCTTTGTAAGTGCTTAACATTGCATTGTATTGAAGAATACAACTTACTTAGCCATTGTGCTATTGTTAAACATTTGGATGGTTTCCTAGTTCCTCATTATCATAAACAATGCCTATATGAACATCTTTATCCCTAAATCTATATCTGATTATTTCATTAGATTGATGTCTTAAAAACCAAGTTTCCTGGGTGAAAGCATGTAACACTAATTCCTTTCTAGAAGTTTCCTGGGTGAAAGCATGTAAACACTGATTCCTTTCTAGAAGGACTTTACCACTCTGCGCTCCCACTGGCTGGTGTGAGGGCGTTTATTTGACTGCACTTGCTCGATGGCTGTTTGAAATGGAAGTCTTGGCCCAGGTTTTCTGGGGCCCAGTGACAGTGGGGCCCCCGGAGGCTCCAGCAAGGCTGAGCTGGGGACAAGCTCCTCAAGCTGCCTTCAGCTGGGAACAGGTGCAGCTGGGAACAGGTGCAGCGGTGAAAGACGCCCTTTCCCAGGCAGTCCCTGGGTCCTGGAGACCCTTGTGTGTCAGCCCTGTGCTCCACCAAGTTGAAGCCAATGGTGCTGGCCTCTCAGCCCCTGCTGGTGAGAACCTTGAGGTTGGTTCCTGGGCCCCTGGAAGCCACAGGGTTCCCACAGGGTCGGGGAGCCTGTATCACTCATTCCACTCAGCACACGCCGTTGTGCACCACACTGCAACCGCCAGTGTGATCTTCGGAAAGCACAGACGAGGTTGGTTCAACCCATCCCCCAGAGCTCTTCATTGTCTGCAAGGAATGAAGTTCAAGCGCTTTGGCTTGGTGTTTCACAACCTCCCATGACCTGCCCCCAACTTACCCTTCCAGCTTTGTTCATTCTTTCTTGTATTCAACAAATACGAGTAATTGCTACATGCAGTAACCAAACAAGACTCTCACTAATAGAGGACATTTAGAAGCGTTTCTCCCTGTCCACAGCTCTACCTCACTATTCCCAGAACATCCAGATCACAGCAGCAGTAAAGTTCTGCCCACTTAGCAAGATCCTTCTGGGGCTACTTCTCTAAGAGAAGCCTCCGCTGACTCCCTGGCCATAGGCAGGGCCCACGGCACACAGCGGGTCGCCAGTAAATGTCTACGGACTATGGAATTTCATGGTGCTTCTTACCTCTGGAGTCAGGATGGGCCTGTGGGCCAGCCCTGGCAATGCCATGGATCCCCTGAGTGCAGGGGAGTGTGGCAGGTGGGATGCAGGTGCAGAAATCATAGCATGCTGGTAACAGAAGCCATGCTGGACATCAGCTCTGTGTTCTGTGCAGGCTATGGGACTTCAGCTCTGTGCTCTGCCTGGGTTACGGGGCTGCTCTATAAGGCGCAGGCCTCAGATTAAATGAGCAGTCCTCAGGAACCAGTGACCTGACAGGCCCCCTTCGGGAACTTTGTTTTTTTTTTTCTTTTCTTTTCTTTTCTTTTTGAGGCAGAGTCTCACTCTGTCGCCCAGGCTGGAGTGCAGTGGCTTGATCTCGGCTCACTGCAACCTCCGCCTCCCAGGTTCAAGCAATTCTCCTGCCTCAGCCTCCTGAGTAGCTGGGATTACAAGCACCGGCCACCACACCTGGCTGATTTTTTTTTTTTTAAGTAGAGATGGGGTTTCACTATGTTGGCCAGGCTGGTCTCAAACTCTTGAGCTCAGGTGATCCACCCACCTCAACCTCCCAAAGTGCTGGGATGACAGATGTGAGCCACCGTGCCTGGCCCTTGTGGGACTTCCGTTACAAGGCCAGGTTCCTTTGTCCTAACCTTAGAGATTCTCACTCAGGGGCCCATGGCAGGGCTCAGAATCTGTATTTTCATGACTGCCCCATTCCTGGCTTTGGAATTACTAGAGTAGGTGATCCCTCATGGCCACACAGCCTCAGTTTCCTTGAGCTCTTGGATCTAAATGTGATAATTCAAACCAGAAGTTCTGTGGAAGAGTCTCATTCACGGAGTACCCCTTAAACTCCCCCAGTGAAATCTACTCCTTAGAAATTCTGCCCATTTTTCTTCCCCATAAAAAGGGGACCCACTGGGGGCTGAGGAGGTGACCTGTGTGTCCCTTGACAGGCTTGCCCAGGTACAGGCAAAGCTTGTGATGGAGCGGCCAGGCCAGTGAGACCGTGCACAGTCCTCTCACTTTTGCCTGGCTTCGTGGCTGTGGGTGGCAGCTGTTCTACAGTGTCCTAGTGAGCCCAGGGGCCCAGCCTGGAAGTTTTACCCACAAGCAGCCCCCCTGGCCTCCCGAGAGGCCCACAGCCACAGGCACCCTGCAGGGGTGGGCGGCCGGGAGCCTCAGACCTGGAGTGGGCTGGGGGCAGGTGCTCTCCAAGGGGAAGGGTCCACCTCAGAAGTCCAAGGACTAATCAGTCGCCTCACTGAACCTCAGTTTCCCCTTTTGTTCAGTAAGAGGACTCCTGCTGGCCTGCCTCCCAGCGGGGGCTAATGGGAGGGACAGTGACGACCTTGAGCGCTCCAACCTGAGCCCCCTCCGTAAGGAGGAGCAAAGCCCAGGCCCAGCCCACAGTCCACCTCCAGGGAGGACAGGCAAGAGAAACCCGGGCACCTCTCAGGTGGGATCCAGGCAGGAGGCCACAGCCCCACAGGGCCCTCGTGAAAAGGCCCAAGGCAGAGTCCAGGCTGAGGCGCAGGTTACCAGGAGCCGGTCAGAGAGCAACTGCTGGAGGAGTTCGGCGCTCCCGTCCTGGTAGCCCCTCCCTGTGTGATCCCCAGTCCCACCTCAACTGACTGTTGGAGGCTCCAGGGGTGCCCCGTGAGCACTCCTGGGAGAAAGCCACCTTCTGCAGCAACAGAGGCTCCAGCGACCAACCTGGGATCCGTGTTCTGGAAACACTTGTGAAAACCTACACTGGCCAGAAAGGGGAGGTCAATATGGGCCCAGCCACCCCGGGACTCTGGCCTTCTGAGCTAGAGATCGAGGCAAACTACAGATGAGGTTAGGATCTGGGTGGACCCGAACAGAGTCTGGTCCAAAGCCCCCATTTTATAGACGAGCCCACCAAGGCCCAGAGTCCGGAGGCAAATTGATTTCCCCACATCACTCACTTCGAAGCTTCTTGCTACCCCTTGGGCAGCAGAGCTCTGGGGTGGGAGTTGTTTTGTTGTTGTTGTTTTTGTTTTTGTTTTGTTTTTTTTGAGACAGAGTCTCACTCTGTTGTCCATGCTGGAGTGCAGTGGCGCGATCTCGGCTCTCTGCAGCCTCTGTCTCCTGGGTTCAAGCAATTCTCCTGCCTCAGCCTCCCGAGTAGCTGGGATCACAGGCGTGCACCACCATGCCCAGCTAATTATTGTATTTTCAGTAGAGACAGGGTTTCACCATGTTGCCCAGGCTGGTCTCAAAGTCCTGGCCTCATCCACCTGCCTTGGTCTCCCAAAGGGCTGGGATTACAGGCGCGTGCCACCGCGCCCAGCCCTGTGGTGGGAGATTTTATCTCACTCTTTACAAGTAGTTGGGAGAGCCTGTAAGGGAGGCCTGGGGTTTGAACCCTGGTCTTTGTCTCCGAGAGAGCTCTAGAAAGGGAAAAGAGAAATCCGAAATGGTAGTAGCATTCACGCTTGAAGGATATCTCCAGCCGTTGTGTCTCCCTGTGCTTCTGGAACTCATTGTTATCTCTTAGCCACAGCAATTATGTGAGGGGCACGATAGTAGCCCCATTTGGCACATGAAGAAACTGAGGCTTGGAGGGAGCACCTGTCCTAGGTGGGGTCACCTAGCTCATAAGGACGGAGGCCTGACACCACCTCTTTCCACCGCCTTCCACTGCCTGTGTTTGGAATTCTCTGGCAAGTTGTGCAAAGTGTAGACCTGCATCTGCCCTTCAGTTTTACATGTGGGGAAAATGAGACTCTGAGGGGCGGCCACACAACTGGTGTAGAGGCTCCAACCAGCCCGTCAACCTCCAAGCCCAGCAGTTTCTCTAGACCAGCCCCTTCCAATCGCACGTTCTCTGTCCCTTGGTTCCCTGGCTCTTCCCAGACCCCTAGAGCCCTGGCCCTAACACCGACCACCTCATGGTTCCCCTGCCACCATGGGAACCAGATCTCAGACAGAGGCAGCCGAGGCAGAGGACAGGCAGGGGAGGCGCTCACAAAAGCCAGCACAAAATGCAGCCATTCGGTACTTTCATCTTTTTGCAACTCCCAAAATAATTCCTTTTAATTGCTTCATTTTCTGTATTCTTTCATTTTATTTAGACTAGTCTGGGGCTCTCCAGTCTGGTATATTAGAGAACTTCTTACTTTTTAATAATAATACTTAGCATTTATGTAGCACGTTTCATGTTCAAAGTGCTTGACAGAGTTCACTAATTAACCTGAACACTAACGGCTGCCCTGGGCGGGCTTGCCCAAGTTCTCAGGCTCCTCATTGTGAGGGGTGGAATTCTGCCTGCTGCCTGAGCCCCTGGTTCCCTCTCTGGACCCCCATTCTGTCTGCAGCTGAGACTCTAGGTTATCCATCACAGTTGACCTGTGTGCTGGGTCATGCCCAGGGCTGGGGGACACGGAGCAGGGGCAGACACGCTGCCACCTCAAACAGCCCTGGAACAGTGTGGGAAGAGACTCTAGTGCCGAGACTCCACGTGTCTCGGTGGAGAGAATCCTGAGGACAGTGGGCGCACAGGAGACAGTGACCCACTGGTCTTGCAGAGCTGTAGGAGGTGGGGATTTGAGGCGTGAAGAGGTGCTCTCCAGGCAGGCTGCCCAGGCAGGAAGGGCATCCCAGGCAGAGAGTGCGGCCTGTGCCCAGAGGGGGTGTTGACAGGCAGGCATTTAGGACTTAAAGGAGGAGGGGGAGATGGCATGGAGGCCGGGCTGGGCTGCTGGGGCTGAGGCCTGCCGAGGAACTGGACCTTTGCCATGAACTGTGGCTGGAGGAGCCAAATCCTTCCCTGTGGCAAGAAGACACAGAAGCCAGACTTGAAAGGTGGTTCTGCACATTTGAGATTCTTCTGTAGGCTGCGAGGGGCTGAACCCAGGACAGGCATGAAAGGGAGAAGTCTGAACTAGGGCAGAGAGAAAGGAGGCTGAATCCTGGAGTGATTGGTGGACGACAGGACTCAGAGGCCCGGCAGGTGTTGGGGTGGAGGGGAACGTGGCGGCAGAGGGCCTGAGGGTCCCAGAGTGCAAGCACAAGTCCCTGAAGGGGGCTTGAAAAGGCAGTGCTGTGGCCCCTCCCGGTGTAGCTGCAGGTGAGGCATGGGCCGTTCACTGAATGACGATACATGGATTCATGGGTCGAGAGCTTGGGCAGGGTATGGAGTGGTCTGGAAAGAGCCATACTTGGTGTCACTGTGTCCAGGTGGCATTTGATACCCCGAGAGTGCCTGGGCTTATCTCTGGGGACATCAATAATTAAGGGGGTGGTGGAGGCAAGGGGCTGACATGGGCCGCGGAGTGAGTTGGGCAGAGTGGGGCAAGATCTGAGCAAGATCCACCGGATGGCTCGGTGCCACTGCCACTGAGGGAGGAGGCTGGGCAGCAGCAGGGGGAGGAAAGGCCGGTGGAGGAAGGGTCAGAGCTGGGGAGAAGCTTCTGCGTGATCGTGTCCACAGGCCCAGTGGAGGGAAGGAGGCTGGCTGCCAGGGCAGGTGCCTGAGGAGTCCAGCACGGGCGTCCACTTCCACCACGTGGTGGGGGTGGGAGGAGGCGGACCAGGGCAGGTGTACTGGGGGGAGCCGAAGGAACTCACCTGTGGCTGGAGGAGCCAAATCCTTCCCTGTGGCAAGACACAGAAACCAGAATCAGAGGCCCTGCCCCTGCCCTAGTTCTGCCCAGTCCTCTTCCTGCAGAGCAGAGAGGAGCCCCAGGGCCATCAGGGGTGGAGGGCAGGCCCGGGGTCTCGTGGATTTTCTTGTCTACAGCTTGTAGGCCAGCTGTGCCCATGGAGGGTACAAGTGTTCCTCCCACCTCCTCCTGGCGGTGTCAAAGCCCCTAATGGTACAGCTGGGGCTCCCTGCCTGGTAGGTACCAGCCACCAGCAGCTGTTCCTTCGAGGGCAGGGTCTCGGCTGTTTTGTTGGGAGGCATGCCCCACCGCCCACCCTCCCAGGCAACCCTTCAAGTGGGGCAAAAATAGAGCCTGTGCCCGTCCTAACTTCCAATTTCCCACCCAGACTCCAGTGAGAGAGTCAGAGACAGCCTGAAGTCCCAAGGGCCTCCGGTCCCACCTCCCCATTGGCCTGGATGCATCCCGTGCTGGCCATGCCCAACCTGCAGCCTCCAGTCCTGGAAGACCAGGGGACCACACAGAAGTGGGAGGGTGGGCAGGAAAGTGAACGGGGGCCTTGCCTGTCCTGTGCAACTCAGCCCTCACCCTGAGGCATCTTCCACCTGATAAAGAAGAGCCTCGGAGATTCCCACCTTCGGACCTCGGGCAGGGGAGGAGGGACCAGGAGGCACCCACAGGAGAAAGGGAGCCAAGGTGGGGAGGTGCTCCCTGGCGTCTGTGTGTGTTTGTCACAGACACAACAGCAGAGCTGGGAGGAAGGAAGGAGGCATTGACTTGTTGGGGCTGGGGCTCGGCCAGGTCTGTGGGGACTTGGAGACGGATACGTTGCTGCCCTGGAGGGAGGGAAGAGTCTCCGCCCAGAGGTTTGGAGTCTCCACTCAGGGCTGTGACTAATGAGGTGCTCACCATACAGGCCTGGCTCCCTCCCGGGCTCGTGAGTCCCCAGGGCTGGGAAGGAGAGGAAAGTTAATTGAGCATCTAATAGCTAACAGGTCCCGTGCCAAATAATAATAATTAACTTTTATTGAGCGCTGTGCTTGGCGCTCCAGAGCTCATCGCAGGAACTATCTCATTTAAGGTTCACAGCAACCCTGAAAGAAGTGCCACTCCACATTACAGCTGTGGAAACTGAGGCACACTGAAGTTAAGTGATATGGCCGAGGCTGTACCACCAGGATTGGAACCCAGCAGCTGAGCACCCTCATGCCAGCCCTGCACTTGCGAGGCTACTGTTCACATGTGCTGATGGGGGCGCGATGCACCCAAGGTCCCCATAGTGGTCCTACACAGGGCGGCCAGAGCCCCCACCTAGGCCTGGCTGCACACTGGGCCCTGCCACATTCTCCCTACACTTCACCTGTGTCCTCCACATCGGCCCAGGCCAAGGGAGACTGGGTGGCCAGAAAGAAGGCCGTCCATCTGCGTACACAGGTGTACCTCTGCACGGGTGTTCGGCCCCCTTGAGGGGCTTTTGCTTACAGTGATGAGCCTGCTGATTGTCGGGCCAGTATCAGAGAGACCCTTGGTCCCAGGCCTCTTCTATTTGCAGAATCTTGGAGGCTGGGCAGCAGCAGCTCTGCCAACTGGTGTGGAAGCGTGACTCTATTGTAACGACCAGTGCAGATGAGCTGGTACTCTCCAGTCACAGACTGGCTGACTGCCCTTCCACTTCCGCTCCAGACTCTGTGCCCACTGCCTAGAGCCATGGGGTGGCCAGAAGTGGCTGGAAGCTGGGCCAGGGCCAAGGAACTGCCTGTGGCTCCTATGCAAACCAGCTGGAGTGGGGTGACAACTCCCAGGAGCACTGGCTTCTTCCTTGAGCCTGCAGACCTGCCTCACTCCATCCTTCACTTCCTTCTTCAGGGGCTGGCTGGCTCTCTGGGCTCCTGGACGCACTTAAGAACTGAATACGGTGATTTCCTTTGCATGTTACAGGATGCTAATAGAGTGGCTTAATGCAGTAACCTAAATGAGTTTGTCAAACAAATCAGCATCCTGAGTATTATCCCTGGAAAGTCCCCTAGAAACTATGCAATCCAGACTAACTTGGCCTGAACAGGTGGCTAGCCAGCCCTTGCTTGAATACCTCACTACATGTAAGGCAGACTCTTTCAATTCTCAACTGCTCTTGCTGGAAACTTTAAAATCTGCCCTTAGCAGGGTACGCCAGTACCTAGAACAACCGCTACCGTTTTCCACAAAACATTTCAAGTACTAGAAACCAGGACTCGCGCGGCCGACTGGCGCAGTGGCTTCCACCTTGAGTGCTGCCCACCCAGCGCTCCCCCGCACAGTGCAGGACCAACCTCCTACCACTGAGTTTGGTTCCATCCACTGAGTTTGATCAGGCCATTGGCTGCAGTTCACAATTCTCCTGGGCTCTTGGCTCACTCACCGTTTCCTAAGAGCTCTTCCAGCCTCCTTTGAAAACAAGAAACTTCCATTTTAGTTCATACAGTTTGCCAAAGACCTCCCGAAGGTGACCTCACCCTGTGAGACCTTTGCTGGTAGAGGGAGTGTGTATGGCCTGGGAGAGAGAGTGCTTGGTTAGGACCCCAAGGGCCCAGGTGGTACCATCTGCCAGTCATTGGTCAGGAACACACTGCTAGGGATGTCTGGCCAAGGACTCCCCACTTGCTAAGTTGTGTGCCCTGGTCGGGACTGCATCTTCCCAGAGGTGTACCTTCTGATTTCACACAAATCAACTGTAAGAGCTAGATCCAGCCTTACTTGGGGGAGTCAAATGGTCTGTTTGAGCCTCAGTTTCCTTACCTGTAAAACAAGGATAATAACAGTGGAGGGACCAAGGAAGTGCCCAGAAATATTTGGGCTTTTTGTTTCTTTCTTTCTTTTTATTTTTTTGAGATGGCGTCTCGCTTGGTTGCCCAGGTTGGAATGCAGTGGCACGATCTCAGCTCACTGCAACCTCCACTTCCCAAATTCAAGCGATTCTCCTGCCTCAGCCTCTTGAATAGCTGGGATTACAAGCGTGCGCCACCACACCCAGTTAAGTTTTGTGTTTTTAGTAGAGACAAGGTTTCACCATGTTGGCCAGACTGGTCCCAAACTCCTGACCTCAAGTGATCCTCCCGCCTCAGCCTCCCAAAATGCTGCGATTACACTCATGAGCCACCACACCTGGCCAGAAGTGCTTAGAAATATTTGAATGAATGGATGAATGAATGAATGAGGCCCATCTTACCGGGCTATCATGAGACTTAACACTGTACCCTCGACCCCATAGGTACTCAACGAAGGATCACTTTCTCATTTTACCTCCTTCTCTTTCTTAGGTCAAAAGAAGCAACTCCTGCTGCATTTGCCCTTCCTCAGGCACTGGGGTCCTGGGTCTGCCTTGAATTTCCTTCTCTCTCTACACCAAGCTCTGTGCCAGGAGCATCCTCTGCAGTTCCCCGCATCCCCGTTAGGTCCAAGGTGAAGATGAAGGGTGGGTGGCTGTGCGCGGAGGTCAAGGAGAGGCTGGTGGGCCTCCGGGCCTGGCCAGCTGTCTTGGCTGTGGGCTGGAGGAGGAGCTGTGCTGTCCCCATGCCCCTCCCGCAGCAGAGGCGATTCAAAGCCATGACAGAGGAGAGTGAGTCTCCTGCCGCCCAGCAGCTGCAGCAGGCCTGTTACATCACAGCCCACACACCGGGCTGCCTGTCACCCACCCAGACAACGCCCCGGCCCGGCCCGTGGTGCACGGTGACTCATCGCTGCCGCCTCTTCCAAACACTTGGCGGGCCCTGTCTTGCCGCGGCCGGCTGGCACCTTGGGCTCCTGTTCTTAGCAGGATCATTGCAGGGAATGTGGTGTGTGCAGCCTCACTGACTCCCAAGGTAAGGTGACCTAGGGTGCTCGGTGTCCACCGGCTGCTCTGACCAGCGCCAGGGGTCCAGGGTGAGTCTCACACTGTCACTGGTTAAATGACATCTGCAGGCTGTGCAGTTAAATAGCTCTGCCACCTACTGGCAGAGACTCTGACACATTTCCTAGCATCTGAGCCTCAGTTTTAGCTGCTCTAAAATGGGAATAATAATGACACCTGCTTCTCGCAGTGTCTTAAGATAATGCTTATGAAGTCCTCAGTTCCACATGCTTGATGCAGAATAAGAAATTAATTATAAAATAGTGCAATTGCTTTCATAATGTTTGACTATTCTTTTTATTTATTTATTTATTTATTTATTATTTAGTAGAGACAAGGTCTCACTACATTGCCCTGGCTGATCTCGAACTTCCGGGTTCAAGTGATCCTCCTGCCTCAGCTTCCCAAAGTGCGGGGATTACAGGTGTGAGCTACCACACCCAGCCCTGTTCTTTTCATTTACTAATGGTCAAAGCTACTGCCAATGCTCTTTTCAATGATACATGGCAGCGTGGAGAAGAGAAAGAAACAGCATAATCTTTGAATTATAAACATGCTAAATGAGTTAAGGATCACCGGCTGACGGATTATTGGTGGGAAGGAGGAAACAAAAGTGGCAAAGGGTGAAGGTTATTAAAGCTGGGTGGGGAGCATGGGGGTTCATTATACTATTTGATCTTTGTTTGTGTTTACTGTTTACTTTGTGTATGTTTAACATTTCCACAATAAAACAGTTAAATAAAATCATGGTGTGTGTGAGGCAAACTGATTGACTCTGGACACTCCCACACTCGCTGGCCGAAGTGGGGCAGGTTTCACAGCAATCTTAATGAGGACTTACTCTCTGCCGGGCTGGGAAATCAAAACTGAGGGCAAGGGAGGCCCAGCCTTGCACGTGCTTCTGGTTCAATGTGAGGGGGACACATAACATCTCTTTTGGAGATGAGCTCAAAAGAGGGGTCTTCCGAGAGGGAGGGTGTCTGCGTGGTCGGAAGCCAAGTTCAGGGCAGGCAAGCATAGAAGCGGGAGGGGCATTTCAGAGCGGAGGTCCCTGGCACTTGCACACGGCCTGAGAAGTTCTGGACTCAGGGTGCCGTGTGACGCCAGAGGTGGCAGGTGACAAAGCTGGGTGGGTGGCAGGTGGCAGGTAGCAGGTGGTAGTAAGGCCAGCCTGTGTAGCTGGCATTTACCTGGAGGCTGAGAAACAGCCCCAGGAGACTCAAACAGGTGACAGAAAGGTTTGCGGTCAGACTCATGCTTTAGAAAATTCATTTTGCCGGGCTCATGCCTGTAATCCCAGCAGTTTGGGAGGCTGAGGCAGGTGGATTGCCTGAGGTCAGGAGTTCAAGACCAGCCTGGCCAACATGATGAAACTCCGTCTCTACTAAAAAAAAAAAAAAAAAAATACAAAAATTAGCTCAGCGTGGTGGCAGGTGCCTATAATCCCAGCTGTTCGGGAGGCTGAGGCAGGAGAATCGCTTGAACCTGGGAGGCAGAGGTTCCAGTGAGCCTGGGAGGCGGAGGTTCCAGTGACGCCATTGCACTCCAGCCTGGGCGACAAGAGCAAGACTTCGTCTCAAAAAAAGAAAAAACAAAAAAGAAAGTTCATTTCACAGCGTGGGGACCAGGGTTGGGTGGGCTGGGAGGTCGGGTAAGATTCAGAAAGTAAAATTGGCAGGACTGGGGTGGGAGCAGATGGAGGTGGGAGCAGGACTCTCGACCAGTCCCCCGGTTCGATTTGCAGTATACGAGTGTGGGGAGGGAACATGTAGGATGGACCCCCAGGCTGAAGGGCTGAAAGCAAAGCTCCCAGGGACCTGCTGTCAGGACTTTCCAGGAGGCTGATGTGCAAAGTTCAGCTGTGGCTGGAAATGGGGGTTTGGGTTGTGAAGGTGGAGGTGACAGCCGGGGAGCGAGTGGGTCACTCAAGAGGAACCTTGACAGTGAGAGGAACAGAGGGCAGTCAATGGCACCCCATCAAAAAGGGGGGCGGGATGGGAAGGGGAGAGCCACACCATGGAAGCAGCATGGAAGAGAGAGTCGGGAGGCAGGCGTGCCTGCAGGATGGGGCTGAGGCACACGGCGTCTGCTCATCAGATCTGGCAGCAGAGCCATCGCTGGAGACTGCTGCAGAAGTGCGGCCCAGGGAGGGCTTATTTAGAATGGGCTGAGTTTACGGGCAGAGGGGGAAGAGTCAATGAGAAGATCAGGTATAAGAAAGGGCAAAGCACTGAGGAGTGGGCTGTGAGCAGGAGCTGGAGGGTCTGGGAGTGCAGAGATCCCGGGTAGCTCATGCAGGATGAGCAAACGAAGACTCAGCATCTTCATGTGCAGCACAGGGTAAGACGGGTTCCTCAGAGTGTGCAGGGAGTGACTGAAACAGAAGCACGCGCAACTTCAAAGGGCCAAGTATATCAAGTGTAGGCGAGGACGGAGAGCAACTGGAGCCCTCATCCGCTGCTGGCGGATGTGGAAAGGTACAACCACTCTGGAGAACGGTCAGGTCCAATCTACACCTGGCCTATAACCCAGCCACATTCCACTCCCAAGTGTTTACCAAGATATGAAAGCTTATGTCCATGCAAAGACTGGTACACTGATGTTCCCAGAAGTTTTATTTGCAGTAGCCCCAACTAGAAACAACCCAAATGTCCATCAACAGACAGAAATTGTGGTCAAGACATGCAAAAGGATAATACTCTAAAGGACAGAAGGAAGGAAAGAAGGAAGGGAGGAAGGAGGGAGGAAGCGAGGGAAGGAGGGATGGAGGAAGGGAAGGAAGGAAGGAAGGAGGAAGGGAGGGAGGGAGGAAGGAAGGAAGGGAAGGAAGAAAGGAAAGGAGCAGGGAGGGAATATCCCCACCCATGGAGGGGAGGCAGACGTTGTCTAACTCTGCACCCAGAAGAAACCCATCTGGAGGACAATGGGCAAATCTCATCCCTCTTGCCTTTCAGTGACTGGCACATGGCAGGCACGGGGAGCCTTGTTAACCACGGCGACTGATGACACAGATGTGGGACAAGCAGGGAGCGCCAGTGCTGGGCTCCCCGGTAGGGAGGCAGCTCTCTCCTGTGGCCTACCCCTCAGCCGGTCCCACCTGAAAGGCTCTGTGACCAGTTGGGCCCCGTCCCCAGCAGCTAAGTGGGTGCGACCCTGGCGGGATTTTACCCTAGCCTGGCTGGCCCTTGCCCTTGAGAGTTCTTCCCTGGGAACTGCTGTTGTGCCTCTGGTGTGGATTGGTCCTGGCCTGCCCCAGCCCTGGCTTCCCCAACTGGCTTCTGAAGACATGTCTCTGACCTGTGATCCATAGGGGCAGGCTCAGCTCATGGGATTTCGATCCAGCAGCTGGACTTCCATGGCCCACGCCTAGAAAAGGCCCCGATTGTCCACCTGCAGCCCCATCCTTCTGCAGAGCCCCCACCCCTCTTGTCCTGACTGTGGGGCCCACCCATGCGGCCAACGTCAGGTCCGAAGACCTGGGTTCTGTTCCCAGCTCCACCAATTCTAAGTTGGTATTCACGAACTTAGAGCAGACACTTCACCTCTGTGAGCCTCAGTTTCCTTGCTAGGTCATTGCTGAGTGGGAGCATGTCGCGTGGTGGTAAGGTACACATGTATGGAAGGGAGGGTGACTCTTAGATGGCACTGGCCTCAGTCCACAGGCACTGTCCTCGGTCCACACTTTAGTGTGCCAAGGGTCGGTCTCCATGACTCTCACCGTGGCAGGCTGCACTCTGTTAGAAGTTGGACTCATTTACTTTGGGTTATAGCCAGCTCTAAGGGCCTCATATGTGATTTGTGTGTGTTCTAGAGACAGCTCGAGTCCACAGTACAGTCCCTCATTCTGCAAAAGCAAAGCTGGCTCAGCCTCGCTGGCTCCCTGGATGGCTTATGGGTGAATCAGTGGGATGGTTTACAGATGCTGTTGAGTAACCATCCTCTCTGGGGGTTCCCCTCGCTCCAGGATGTGGCGTGCAGAAAGCTGCCACCCTGGAATGAGCCTGGCCCCAGCGTCATTGCCCAAGTTGTGTAAATAGCCAGTCAGTGAGGCATGCAAAGGGTAGGGGCTGCTGATGCAGAGGCTTCCGGGGAGAGGTGGTACAGGGCCCAGGGCGAGAAGCACTGAGGCTCCTGGAACCGTGACTGGTGGTTCCCACGCAGGGCCAGGCTCTCCAAGGGCCAGTTCTCATATTTGGTTGTTGATGTTTGGGTATGGAAATGTCAGCCCAGGGAGAGGCAGGCTTGCCTCCTAATCAACAGAGTTGTTGCCAGGGATGAGACACCTGCTTCCTTGTGGTTGAAGGGCTTGGCACCTGGGAGGTGGCACAAGACTTAGGCCTAGGAGGATCATTCATGATCATCTGGGTCAGCAAATCCTTGACTGAGCACCTACTATACACTCATGAGTGGGTCTCTGAACCCATTGTAAAATTACAGGGTTTTAGGGTCAGAAATGACTCATAGTCATCTAGTCAATCCTGCCTTCCAAACCCTGTGAGTGAACAATCTCTCCAGTAGCTCTCCTGGGCAGTGGCACAACCTCTACTTTGTTAAATACTCCCAGCAATGTGGAACTCACGCCACTGGAAGTAGCCAGTGCTGTCTCATAGCAGCCTTTTTTTTTTTTTTTTTTTTTTTTTTTTTTTTTTTTTTTGAGACGGAGCTTCACTCTTGTCGCCCAGGCTGGAGTGCAATGGCACAATCTCAGTTCACTGAGACCTCTGCCTCCTGGGTTCAAGCAATTCTCCTGCCTCGGCCTTGCAAGTAGCTGGGATTATACGTGCCCACCATCACGCCCAGCTAATTTTGTGTATTTTTAGTAGAGACAGGGCTTCACTATGTTGGCCAGGCTGGTCTTGAACTCCTGACCTCAGGCTATCCACCTGCCTTGGCCTCCCAAAGTGCTGGGATTACTGGCATGAGCCACTGTGCTGAGCCAGCATCTCCTTATTCTAAGGAAGGATTTTCCATACCCAGGAGCTTTGATGGAGCCTACAGAGCCACAGGTTCCTCATCTGCCTGCCAGTCCTCCAGGTGTTTCAACGCAAAGCCAGTGCTGCTGCTTCTCCCTCTCACTCTCCTTGTCAATTGAGATAGAATTTATATACCATAAAAGTGCTCTTAATGGGTACAGGTCCATGGCTTCAGAACATAATCACAAGGCTGTGCAACCATCACCACAATCTAATTCCAGATATTTTCATCGCCCTCAAAAGAAACTTCTCACCCCTACCTCCACTCTGGCTCCCGGCAACCAGTGACCTACCTCCTGGCCTATAGATTTGCCTATTCTGGATATTTCATACAAATGGAGTCACACAACATGTGGCCTTTTGTGTCTGGCTTCTTTTGCTCAGCATAATATTTTCAAGGTTCATCCATGTTGTAGCAAGTATCAGTACTTCATTCCTTTTTACTGCCAAATAATATTCCACTGGATTGATTGACCACATTTTTTAATCCATTAATCAGTTGATGGACATTTGAGTTGCTTTCACATCTTGGCTATTATGAATAATGCTGCTGTGGATGTTTGTGCACACATTTTTGTGTGAACCTGTGTTTTTAACAATGGCATTTTTGGCCAAGTGCAGTGACCCACACCTGTTTCCTGCCTCAGCCTCCTCAGTAGCTGGGATTACAAAGGTTCACCACCACGCCTGGCTAATTTTTGTATTTTTAGTAGAGACAGGTTTCACCATGTTGGCCAGGCTGGTCTCAAACACCTAACCTCAGGCAATCCACCCACCTTTGCATCCCAAAGTGCTGGGATTACAGATGTGAGCCATCATGCCTGGCCAGTATTACATCTTAAATGTAAACTATCACTTAATCTAAGATCACATAGATTTATACCTAAGTTTTCTTCTAAGAGTTTTATAGTTTTAGCTCTAACATTTAAAAATCTTTGATCTCTTTTTGAATTTTTAAAATATGGTGTGAGGTAGGGGTTCAACTTCATTCTTTTGCCTCAGCACCATTTCTTAAAGTCTGTTCTTTCCCCCATTAAGTTGTCTTGGCAGCCTTGTTGAAAATCAATTGTTCATACATATATGAGTTTATTTCTGGATTCTCAATTCTATGCCATTGATCTATATGCTTATATGTAAGCCAGTACCATACTGTCTTGATTATAGTCACTTTGTAGTAGGTTTTAAAATAGGGAACTGTGAGTCCTCCAACTTTGCTCTTCTTTACCAATATTGTGTTGGTTATTTTGAGGTTCTTGAATTTCCATATGAATTTCAGAATCAGTTTGGTCAATTTCTGTAAAAGGGCCATCCTGATTCTGATAGAGAGTACAATGAATTTGTAGATCAATTTAGGAAGTATTGCCATCTTAACAATTAAGTCTTCCAATCCATAAACATGGGGTGTCTTCCTCTTTATTTAGGTCTTCTTTAATTTCTTTCAGCAATGTTCTCCCTTTCACTCTTGCCACTCCCAGCCTTTTCCTTCCAGCAAAACAACTATAGTTCCCTGAGGGAACATGCAGGATATGGGGACAAGCCCTTTAGCCTCCAGCTGCTTCTCTTAACTTGCTCCTTGTCGTCCATGTCTCTCTTACAGAGTGGGGCCAAGAACCTCTGAGCACTGAGCTCCAAGTCTGGCCTGGATGTTGGGGGAAGACAACTGCCTCCTGGGGCTCCCCCGTCCCTTCTGACACCATGCCAATCTCAGGTAACCCACTGCTCCTGGCCCCAGCAAGCCGATGCGGCGTTTCCTTGTTTCCTTCAGGACACTGTGAACTCATCTGAGGCAGTGACCCAGACTCAGCCAGCTCTGCGCCTCTGGAGCATAATTCCAGGACTTCTATTAATGTTTGTGGAACAAGGCAACTTCCTTGTTCTGGATCTAGATAACACTGAATTCCGCCTGTGAGTACACTTGAGGCTGGCTGCTCTATGACACGGCAAATCTTATGACAGATCCTGGGAATAAAAATTCCTCTCTCAGCTGGGCTCGGTGGCTCATGCCTGTAATCCCAGCACTTCAGGAGGCCAAGGTGGACAGATCACCTGAAGTCAGGAATTCAAGACCAGCCTGGCCAACATGGTAAAACCCCATCTCTACTAAAAATACAAAAAATCAGCCAGGTGTGGTGGTGCACGCCTGTAATCCCAGCTACTCGGGAGACTGAGGCAGGAGAATCGCTTGAACCCAGGAGGTAGAGGTTGCAGTGAGCCGACATTGCGCCACTGTACTTCAGTCTGAGCGACAGAGCGAGACGCCATCTCAAAAAAAAAAAAACAAAAGTAAGAATAATAAATAAATAAATAAATATCCCTCTTCCTTTGGAAACCCAGCATCCTGTGCATTATTGGAGATTTCACCCACTCTTCTCTTTACTCCACGGCCAGCTTCCAACTGTGCTGACCCAGGATGCAACGCCCTAAATGTTTGACTGGGGGCTTTGCTGGCCTTATGAATCCCCAGAGGCTCAGAGCTGGAATGCTTCCGAAGGGATAAGTAATGACAACACTACTCTCGTCTCCTGGGGACTGAGTTTTAAATTAAACGTTTTGTTTGGGTGGTGCCTTGGGGTGGTGCCTTCCAAAGCCTGCAGGCAACATGTAGAACTTTCCGATAGGAGTTGCAAACAGTGAGAACCATGACTCAGTGACCCAAGAGACTCAAGGGAACATCAGTGTGTTGTTTCTGAGACACTGGGTCGCACAAGACAGAAGTAATCAGAAGTTTCCCAGTGGATAGAAACAAGATCAGTCAGAATAGAAGAAATCGGACATGTTGTGAAATGGATCCAGACCCTGAATGCATGCACGCTCCCTGGAAGAGAGCTGTGAACCCTCTGAAATCCTGCCCACACCGTCCTGCTAGAGGCCGTCACGGAGGCCATCCAGGAAATCTTCGTTGGCTGAGACAGCCAGTTCCCTATGGCTTACCCAGATCCACACTGGATATGTCACAGTCACTGCTGATTGATGCAAAGTGAGGCTGGTTCCCTGCCTGGATGCTGCCAGGGTGAATTCCCTCACCTTCCAGAAATTCCAGAGCAGGTGCAGTTGCACAGACTGGTGCTGGTCCTGCATTCTGGGTGCATCTGACTTTCTTAGAGCAGGCACCATAGAAATCTGATTTTCAAAAACTGATTCTGTTCTGTGTGAAACTGCTCTCAGATGTTTATTGAAGGCATTTGAGAACCTGTGACCAGGTTTTAAAACAGGATTTTTAAAAAACACAAAAAAACATCTTCACACCAAGATGCTTTTTGCAACCCCACCAGCTCCAAAACAAAGGCCTAAAGATACAGACAAGGTTGGGCATATTCAATACAAATGGCCCGGGAAGACCCCCTGGCAGCCCTGCCTGTGCGACGTGTTCCGGACTTCCAATTGCCATTTTCACACTCACACTTTCATAGGTTCAGACAACTGAGAATCTCAGATTCTGAACTACAGAGACTCAAACAAACAGGTAAGCTGAGGAAACAGTCTATGTGGGGGCGGGGGACACAGGGAATCATTCTTATTGGGTTCTGAAAGGAACACTAATTTCACCCATGAAACAAGAAACAGATGGTATAGAAAAGGAACATTCAGAAAACAGAAAACAGTTCTTGAGAATTAAAAACTTGACAGCAGAAATGAAACAGTCAGCAGAAGGACTAGAACATCGAGTTGAAGAATTTTAGGGAGTAGAGCAAAAAGGTAAAGTGAAGGCATAGAAGGAAAAAGACAAGAAATGGAAGGTCCCACTAGGAGGCCCAATTTTTTTTTTTTTTTTTAAAGAGCATTCCAGAAAGAGGAGAAAACAAGAGAGGAAATAAACAAAGAAATTATTTAAGAAAATTTTCTCAAACTACAGGGCATGAATGTCCAGAATGAAAAGGGCCCTGAGTTCCAGCTCAGCAGACCAAAATAGATGAGTGACCAAGCCTTTCTCCTGCGATGGTGGCTTGGTTAATTTCTCTTAAAAGTTGTAAGCAGTCATTTTTCTCCTGAAATGTGAAGGCAGCTCTAGAGGCCCCTCTGAGAGTCATTGCTGGTTCTAGCAGGTGAGAAGTCTTGGCAGGTGGAAGTGGAGATGAGAAGCCTCCACGAATGGAAGTGGTGGTGAGAGGCCTCGGCAGGTGGAAATGGAGGTGAGAAGCCTTGGTGGATAGAATTGGAGGTGAGAAACCTAGGCAGGTGGAACTGGAGGTGAGAAGCATCAGTGGGTGGAATTGGAGGTGAGAAGCCTTGGCAGGTGAAACCGGAGGTGAGAAGCCTCTATGGGTTGAATTGGAGGTGGGAGGCCTCGGTGGAAGAAATGAAGGTGAGAGGCCTCGGCAGGTGGAACTGGAGGTGAGAAGCCTCGGCAGGTGGAACCAAAGGTGAGAAGCCTCTGAGGGTGGAATTGGAGGTGAGAAGCCTCTGAGGGTGGAATTGGAGGTGAGAAGCCTCTGCGGGTGGAATTGGAGGTGAGAAACCTCGGCAGATGAAACTGGAGGCAGCTCCTGAGGATGCCCTGTGTCTGGTGCAGCTGCACAGCCAGGGTATGAACTGTTTGTGCCCCCACAGCTCCGTGCCTAATCAGTGATCTGCTTACCAAAGTGGGCAAGGGGCCCCGGGAGTGAGGCCAGCCAGGAAACTGGAATGAGATGAGGGGCATGGGCTCCCTGCTAACTCTCCCCGGGGAGCTGGAGAAAAGAACTGACTCCAGGAACAGGCGCAGAGAGGGAAGCCAGGCACGGGGGGGCGTGGCAGACAGAGACCTCCAGGGCTGCCTCAGGTGGAGGTGGTTGCTTTCAATGTATTTCAGCTGAAAGAACAGGTAATCCCATAGCATCATTCTCCCCTTGACCTTTCAAAGCCCTTAATCTGATGGCATACCTGCATGTGGATCACTGACGATGCATTTCAAGGTTGAGCAATTTGTTCATATTTACTTTGTGGCTGGGTGTGAAAACACCAGGTCAAGGATAACATCGTGGCTGTTTGTTCGCCTCATGGGAGAAGGAGCTGAGGGCCTTTCTGCAAGCACAGGATTGATGGTGATCCTGAGTCACGAGCAGGCGAATGGGAGAGGCTTTTGAACTGGGGCGTTGGGGAGAAACTTGAGTTATGTAATAGAAGCATGGTGAGCTGTCCTTGATATGATTACCACTCTCAGTAATTATTATTATTTGACCTATGCAGACGAATCCAATTAAATAAGAATTGTTTTGCAATCGAGTTGTTCGGAGGACGGCAGAGAGCTCTCTCTGTATGGTGAGAAAATTCCCCTGGTTTGCACTACATTCGGTGGTTTCTCAAGCAGCCCCACCTATATGGCTGCTTTTAGATTTTGATCCACAAAACCAAATGTGTGAAGAAGGCCAGGCATGATTCCCCCCATTTTGTGACCAAGGGGTTTGAGGCCCAGAGAGGCCAAGTGACTTGCCCAGGGTCACACAGCAGGAACAGAACAGAGGCAGGGCTGGGTTGGTTTCCTAGCCTCCACTTCAGACTTTGCTCCGCCAGTGCTGGCTAGGCTCCAGCAGCATTGTTAGGTGGCATTGTCCTGGGTGGGAGGAGCAGCAGGTGTTGGAAAGCACGGGAACTTCAGATTAAATAAAATACTGTAATGCTGGTCCCTGTAACGGGCCCCACGGTTGAATCCTGAGTCCTGCCCTCAAGCCGTGCAAAGCCTATGAGGCTCAACCCTCCACTGAACTCCAAGCAGGCTGTGCTGGGAGAACCCTGGGCACTTTTTGCATCTAAAAGGAGACTCAAGATTCTTATTACTGGCATTCCAAAATGTAAATATGCTTTT
Source organism: Chlorocebus sabaeus (assembly GCF_047675955.1). Taxonomy (NCBI): domain Eukaryota; kingdom Metazoa; phylum Chordata; class Mammalia; order Primates; family Cercopithecidae; genus Chlorocebus; species Chlorocebus sabaeus. The sequence continues at coordinate 10,423,680 of NC_132917.1, read as the reverse complement.
TCTCCTGATTATAGCAGCATGGCAAGTTCATAGGAAAAATTTTCAAAATACAAAAACTATGAGTAATAATATAAAAATCACCCAAATTTCTATCAACATTATATACAGTATTTCCTTTCTGTGGTTTTTCATGTATAGATGAGTATTTCTTGTTTAAAAGACTAGGGTCATGCTATACATGGTTTTGTATATTGAGGGGTTTTTTTCACTTTAACTTACTTCATGATTCTCTTACCATGATGCTAGTCTTTGAAAATATAGTATTTTCAATAATACAGTATTCCATCATTTGCAAAAAGCCTTTTGCTTGGTTTTTGTCTTTGAAAAACCACAGACATGAATTAAAATCAGAAAGAATGAGTGACAGACTGTATGCATGTGTACATTTACAAGCATAAAAGTATCTTCTTGAAAAACAAAGGGAAAACTATTTTTGAAAAATCACACACATACATGTGGGCACGCGCGCGCACACACACACACACTCCAATTGAGCCTAAAAGACATTTGACAAAATGTAGCATCTTTTTTTAAAAAACCTCTAAATAATAGATTATGGAAACAAATTGGAAATATAAAGCATTCACCAAGAACTAACAGAGGATATTTTTCTAAAGAGTGAATCTCTAGAACCAAGTTCATTTAAATCAGGAACTGTACAAGGATGATAATATCACCATTATTATTATTGAATATTGTCGTGGTTCCAGCAAATGAAATAACATCAAAAGCCTATGAAACCATCTGGGACCCTGGAAAACAAGAAATAAATCTGTCTATTTGTGTTGATGATGTGACTATGCGCTTAGAAAACTCAAGAGATTCGTAAAAGTAACTAGAAATTATCAATGAGTATTGGTGACATTGCTAGATACTAGATAATTATACAAATTATACAAATACTGACAACTTCTCTCTATTCTAGTCATAAGCAACTAAAATGGAAAAGAATGTATTTACAATAGCAACCAAAGCTATGAAGTGTTCAGAAATAAAATGTAACAAGAAAGAAAAATGTCCTATATAAACTCTAATTGGATGGTGTAAAGCAGACTGAATGAAGAGAAAGCTTGGATGGGAATGCATATGTTTAACTTAAAGTACTCCTCCTAGAATTAATGTATAAAGTTAATGCAACTTCAAATAGAATTCTGATGGAGTACTTTTTTATTTATATATTATATACTTTATATGTTATATATTATACATTTTTTGTTTTTTTCTTTTATGTATACATTTTATAGAGATGGGGTTCTCACTCTGTTGCTCAGGTTGGTCTCAAACTCCTGGCCTCAAGTGATCCTCCCACCTCAGCCTCCCAAAGTGCTGGGAGGTTCACAAGTGTGAACCACAATACCTAGCTGAGTATTTTTTAAGAGGCAGAGAATTGGATAAAATTATCATAAAGCTTATTTGGGAAAATTAATTCCTAAGAAATAAAACCTTTTGACATAGAATCATTGGGGGAATTTGCATTTTCAGATCAGGACATGCCCGAAAGCTACTCTAGTCAAAGAAATAGACTGTTGGCATAGGAATAGAAAGCTAGATCTAGAACCAAGCAGAAAGCAGAAATAGATCCTAGTATGCTTCAGATTCTAACACATGAAAAAGATGGTCTTTTTACTAAAGGGAAAAGATAAATTACTTGGTCCTCAGTCTTACAGTGTATAAAATGATGGATTTTGATGAAGACATCAACAGCAAGACAGTAAAGATTTATTTCCTTTTTTCTGTTTTTAAAGGCGGTTACTTAATAATTTCATGGTAGGGAAAACTCTTAATTCAGAATTTTTTTTTTTTTTTTTTAAAGACAGACATATTTGTTGATATTAAGCCATTTAAAATTATTTATAGCAAAAGATACAACAAACAAGGTGCCAGTTACAAATACTCGCAACTCAGGGGCCAGACAGTGGCTTCATGTCTCGTATGCAAAGAGCTCTTACAAATTAGTAAGAGACAATCACCCAGTTAAAAAATGGACCAAGGATCTAGAGAAGCAATTTACCAGAGGGCAAACCCAAACGACTAACAAAAATCTCTAAAGATTCTCTGCAATTTAAAACAGTGGTCAGATTTTTCTTTTTTTTTTCTGAGGCCGAATCTCGCTCTGTCACCCAGGCTGGAGTGCAGTGGCCCAACCTTGGCTCACTGCAACTCCGCCATCTAGGTTCAAGAGATTCTTGTGCCTCAGCCTCCCGCGTAGCTGGGACTGCAGGTGCAGGCTGCCACACCCAACTAAGTTTTGTACTTTTAGTAGAGACAGGGTTTCACCATGTTGATCAGGCTGGTCTTGAGCTCCTGACCTCAGGTGATCCACCCACCTCAGCCTCCCAAAGTGCTGGGATTGCAGGCATGAGCCACCAAGCCTGGCCCAGATGACTTTTTACAACTGTAAAACTACCAAAATTTAAAAACAGCAAGAACATCTTTTGCTCTTGGGGTATGGGGAAATGAGTACCCATTTACTGGTTACAGCTTGCTTAAGAGTATTGAGAATCAATCTGGCAATATCTGTTAGAACAATAACCCTTCAGATCTGCAATAATCCCTTTCCTGGGAATCGAACACATAGACACAAAAGCATCTGTACGTAAGGCTTGATATTCAAGGATTGCAGCCCTGGAAAACTGTGGGAACAAAGTGCATACCTATCAAGGAGAGGGTTGAATAATTTGTAATTCTCACCTTAGATTTAATTATGTAGCCATTTAAAAGAATGAATTTGAGCTATGATTATTGACTTCATTGAGAAAACTAAGATGCAAAAAAACTGCATAAGGTGTGATCTGACTTTGGTAAACAATATGATGAAAACCATATATATTTTTGTATATTATTATATGAGCAAAGAAACATATATATGGGGCTGTTAGTGTGGATATCCTGGGGAAGCTGCTGTATGTGGAAGCGGGAAGGTGTATGAAGGGATGGCGGAAATAGGAAAAGAAAATAAATACCACTCCTAAAAGGAAAATGAACCAAAGGGAAGAGTGGGTCTGTGTGTGTTTGGCCCAGACCCGGGGCAATCCTGTGAGATCTGCCACGTGTGTCGATAAAGATCCAGCACGGAGGCATATTCCTCCCATACCTTGCAAGTGGGGACTGGGAGACACATGCTTATCAGCATGTGCTTAATGTGACTCAGAGCTAGCAAGTGAAATTATTCCTGTTTTACGTCTTCAGAGATAGGAAAATCTTATCATGTGAAAACCTCACCGTGTCCTCTGTGAGATAATAAAAAATATTATTATCAATAAATGTTGATCTCTGCCCCCAGTCCCTGGCACAGAGCTCCTAAAAACCTTGTAATTTCTTGAGAGAGGTGTGCTAGGAGAATCCTTTGTTCTAACATTTGGTCTCTGCCCCGGTTTTTGAGACAGAGCTCCTAAAACCTTTGTAGATAGGGGTGCTCGGAGAATCTTTGGTTAAAATATTCGGTCTTTGATCCTGGTGCCTGACAAAGAGCTCTTAAATCCCTTGGAATTTCCTGGGTAGTAGGAACTTTTTTTTTTTTTCTCTCTAATGAAGTGACTCTTAGTGGACTCCTGGCCAGGTGGATGGTCACCGGAAATCCCAACCCCTGATGAGAGGCTTGGAGCTTTCAGCTCCACTCCACCTTCACCAGAGAAAGAGAGGAGCTGGAAACTGGGTTAATAATCAATCATGCCTATGTGGAAACTGCCATGAAAACCCCAGAACTCTGGGGCTTGGAGAGCCTCAGGATTGCTGAACACATCGGGGGCGTTAAAGGGCAGGGGATGTGCCCGCAGAGGGCATGGAAGCTCCACACCTCTTCCCACAGGTGTGCCTCACACATCCCTTCCCTCTGGCTGCTCACCTGTGTGTGTCTGCACCACCTGTGACATCCTTTATACTAAACCGGTAAATGTGAACATTTCCCTGAGATCTGTGAGCCATCCTAGCAAATTAATAAAACCTGAGGAGGGGGACTGTGGAACCCCCGATGTACAGCCAGCCAGTCAGGAACACAAGTCATAGACCAGGGATTGTGATTGGCATCTGAAGCAAGGACAGCCTTGTGGGACTGAGCCCTTCACCTGTGGGATCCGACGCTACCTCCAGGCGACAGTGTCAGCACTGAGTGGCATTATAGAACACCCAGCTGGGGTCTGCTGAAGAATTGCTTAGTGTGTGGGGAAAAAAACCTCACACATCTGGTGTCAGAAGTGTGGTGTTGAGTGTGTGAGTAAGAAAGGCACTTTGGGTTTTCCTATCCTTACATCCTCCTTCATATGAGTGATGGAATGCCATGTTCCACTGCCTGCCCTGGCACAAGCCCTTTCCTGGAGAGCTTCATTCCCCATAATGCCTCCTGCCCAAAGTGCCCACCGGTGTCAGGTAGCTCATCACAGCAGCTGGGCTGGGCCAACTGGCTTCAGGGTGCGTGTGAGTCAAGGAGACCCAAGGACCAGTCATTTGGTAACGGTGAGCTCGTACGCTGAACAGCCACGTGGAGTTAGGGCTAAGGCAGCAAGATTGCTGAGAGTGGCCCAAGAGAGGGGGCAGTGGTGCTGTGACAGCCACCATGCATTCCCGGACAGAGACTGAGAGACTGGCTGCCGTACCCCTGCCAGCTACCCAGCCCCCAGCTTCAATTCCACGACTGGGCTTTGTTCCTATGAGCTTGCCCTGTGCCCCAGTTATCTATTGGTAGGTTACAAATACTCCCAAAACTTAGTGGCTTCCGACAGCTATCATGTTCACTCATGATTCTGTGTGTTAGCGACGTGAGCCGGGCTCAGTACCGTCATCCTTCTGGGCTGAGCTGAACTTGGCTGCTCTAGGCTTGGCATCGTTCGCCTGTCTGGGGCCTGCGTCTATGTGGTCTCTTATCCTCCAACAGGCTAGCTCAGACTCATGTTCATGGTGGTAGAAGAGTTCTCAGCCTAATGGCAGAAGCTGCAAACCCTCGTAAGGTCTAAGCATGGAAGTCAGGGTCACCTCTGCCGCATTTAATGGTCAAAGCAAGTGAGGCAGCCACTCCAGATGCAAGGGATGGAAGAAACTCCACCTCTTCATGGTGGGACCTTGAACAATGGTGGTTACTTTTTCACACCTGCCTCATTTAAGTCACGACGTTCATTCAGTTCTTTGAATAAGTTTCTATCCCATGAAGCCAGAGAGGTTTAGCTAAAATGTGGGTGCAGACACAGATTCTTAGCCACAGAGACATCAAATCCTTCCTTCCTTCCTTTCTCCATTCCATGAACACTGAATAAAAACAACAGCTCCCATTTGTTGGTCACCTGCTGTGTGCCAGAACCTAGTTCATTTAGAGCACACAGCTCCATGAGGGATGGGCTTTTCTGGGTCTGGGTCCCTTTCTGCAGATGGGGAGGTAGAGACTTGTTTTGTTTTGTTTTGTTTTTTTGTGACAGGGTCTTGCTCTGTCACCCAGGCTGGAGTGCAGTGGCACAGTCACAGCTTATTGCAGCCTCAACCTTCCGGGCTCAAGAGATCCTCCCACCTCAGCCTGCTGAGTGGCTTGGACTACAGGCATGCACCACTGTGACCAGCTAATTTTCATTTAATATTTTGTAAAGACAGGGTCTCCCCATGTTGCCTAGGCTGGTCTCAAACTCCTGAGCTCAAGCGATCCTTCCACCTCTGCCTCTGCAATTTCCGGGGTTATGGGCATGAGACACCGCACCTGGCCAGGCAGAGACCTTAAAAGGCTCAGCCACTCTCCAAAGTCAGGCACTGTGTAAGTGGCGGGTGAGGGTAGGGAGCTGGGATCCAAGCCCAGGGATTCAGGAAGTCAGCCCCAGCACTCAGCTCCACTCTGGGACTGGCCAAGGAACTGGAATCTTCAAAAGGAGGAAGACAAAGGCCTTGCCACAACCCTCCCAGGCTAGCAGGTGCACAACCAGGCCTGAGATGCCTGAGTTGGCAGTGGGGGAGGGGAAGCAGGCAGGAGCAAGCATTTCATTGTGGGAACTCAGAAGAGCTTTGTGGGGACAGGACAGGGGTTGGAAGGAAAGGGAGGAGCTCACCTGTGCACAAAAGCATCGGAGCAATAAGGGTCAGGCAAGTCAACAGCTCAGGCCACAGGTCTTCCGTGAGCTGGGGAAGACTGCATGTGATGAGCGTGTTGTGCCCAGGAGCCCTTGGCCCTCTTCCTATTCGGGCTAATGATTGACAACCTGATTCCCATGCCCGGGTGGTCAAGATTCCCCTGTGACCCCTGGAGAGTGAAGGGCCATGTGCCTCTGATGTGTCCCTCCTCAAAGAGGCACAGATCTTTTCTGGTGCTGAATAACAGCAGTACCAATGCAGATGCAGGCCTGGTGTGGGGGTTCCTGCTGAAAATCCCAGCACTTCGGGAGGCCAAGGTGGGAGGATCACTAGAGGCCAGGAGACCAGCCTGGGCAACAGAGTGAGACCTTGTCTCAAGAAAGAACAAACCAAAGAAAGAAGGAAAGAAAGGAAGGAAGGGACAGAAAGGAAATAAATTAGCCAGGCATGGAGGATTACTAGAGGCCAGAAGACTAGCCTGGGCAACACAGTGAGACCCTGTCTCTACCAAAGAGAGAAAGAGGAAAGAAAGAGAGAAGGAAAGAGAAAGAAAGGAGAAGAGAAGAGAAAGGAAGGAAGGTGGGAAGAAAAAAGGAAGAAAGGAGGGAAGGAAAGAGAGAGAAAGAGAAAGGAAGGAAGGAAGGAAGGGAGGGAGGGAGGGAGAGAAAAGAAGAAAAGAGAGAAGAGAAAAGAAAAGAAAAGAAAAGAAAAGAAAAAAAACTAGTCAGGCATGATAGCATGCACCTATAGTCTCAACTCTTCAGGAGGCTGAGGCGGGAGTATTGTTTGAGTCCAGGAGTTAAAGGTTTCAGTGAGCTATGATCACACTACTGCACTTCAGCTTGAGTGACAGAGTGAGACCCCATTTCAAAATAATAATACAAATAAAATAATAATGCGGATGCCTCTATAGTCTGCTCTGTACCACGCATGGCACCACTTGGGTATGTGGGCCACTGGGGCCCCATCTCAGTTCTGGGCTTATAAGTTCTGTCAGGGCCCCGGCCAATGAACACTTCATTTCATTTTCTCATTTGTTAGCTGGTGACCGTAACACACACCTCCTAAGCGTATGCTGAGTGAGGTACCTCAGGTACTTAGCACAGTGGCTGGTACTTAGCACAGTGTCAGGTACTTAGCACAGTGTCTGGTACTTAGCACAGTGTCAGGTACTTAGCACAGTGTCTGGTACTTAGCACAGTGTCAGGTACTTAGCACAGTGTCTGGTACTTAGCACAGTGTCTGGTACTTAGCAAGTGCTTGTAAACATTATGATTATTGAAAAGTGTGCCAACGCTCATTCATTGACCACACAAGGTGATGCGTGGGTTTCAACAGCACTGCTTCACGTTCATGTTTATCTCGTTCTCTCTGTTCCCCGATAACCTGCACAGGAGTTGACGGATGTGGGATCCCTTTATGCTAAAAGGGATCACGATACATGACAGAGCTAATTTGTGGGGCATTTGGCCATCCTGAAGCAAAATGGCACCTGATGTGTGTTTTCAAATGAGCATGTCTGTTGAGGCCGAACTGAGTGGGGTCAGGGGCTCCAGAACTGATAAATCGTGATTGTTCTTACAGAAAACTTCAAATAGCAACTTTAACTAAGAGGCGGCCAAGACCTTGCCTGAAGCCATTTGTGTGACTATTGCTGTTGGCTCTAAATTCATCTTGTCCGGAACCAGAGAAATGCATTTCTACCACCTCAAGGGGAAGGCAACCTCCATTTTTCTGTTCATAAAAAATGTCTAGTTATTTTCTGAATTGAAACTTCCAGGAGAATATTCCACAGGTGTAAAGTTTACGCCCTTTAAATAACAGTAGCTAGTGTTCCTCTCTTGCGGTAGGAGCGCCTGTACTCACGTCGACAAACATTTACCTTCTCTGCTCCCCTCTCTGGTCCTCGTGTTTCTGCCATTACAAAGCCAGAAGGGCGGCGGGGTCACCAGCTCTCATGAGGAAGTGGGGCTGAGCACGCCCGGTCGCTGGCTGGCGGGGAGACAGGGGCATGCACGCTGTGGGTTTTGGTGGGGTTGGTGTGTGGGGCACACACCCACACGCTGCTGTGCGGACTTGTTCCCATGAAATGAGTCTTTCATGGTGGGGAGGGAATATCCATCTACTTGATTGTATGCCTGTCAGCATTGTTCTAGAGGGAGAATATTCTAGAGCAGTGCCAGCAGACACAGTCACCACAAAGCCTCAGCTGAGGGAGGTACCTGCATCTCCCTCACACAGCTCGGCCATTACTTCCTGTTTCCCCGATGCTGCCCGCACAATTCCATTCCTTCATTCCTCCATCTGTTTGATATTTATCGGACCTCTTCTGTGGGGAGATACACAGACAACAGGCCCAGGTCCCACTTTAAGAAGCTCACCTCTGGGGAGAGGAGAGGGGAGAAAGAAAAGCAAACGAAGGACGGGTGCCCCAGCGTCAGGTAGACAGGACACCTGGTTCAGCCTGGAGATAGGGAAGGCTTCCTGGGTGGGTTGACACTGCCATTGAGACTAGAAGGACGAATAGATCCCACAAAAAAGTCATATGATGTACAAACGTTCAGAAGAGGGAGAGGATGCAGGCTCAGGGCCCCTCGGTGGCACACAGGGCCATGGCCACACTGCACCATGACTACGTGTCCTACTGTGCCTCCCAAGCACTGGACACCAGCTCCTGGAGGACCCAGGTGGCCTCTCCCTCAGCTGTGACATCCCCAGCACCCGGCACTGGTAAGGCCACTTGGAAAATGGTGAGTGACTCAAACGACGGCCATCACGCAACTGACCTGGCCGTGACGAGGCTTGCCATCCTTCCTTCCGTGGAACCTGTGGAACCCGTGGAACCCGTGGAACCCGGGCCTTGGGATTCTGTCTCTCAGTGCCTGGCGGGGGGTGGGTCTCAGGCACCACCTCCCTCAAAGCCCCAAGACCTTTCTTATCTCTGCACCAAGTCACAGAAACAACAGGGGGTCCTGCACAGCCATTGTGAGAAAGTTGAAAATGCCATCTTTTAACCCCATGACACCAGGACCACCTGCAGAGGCAGGACACACTTCTCCTCTGCTGTCTGTCCATCCATGGCAAAAGAAGACAGACGGTGGAACATCACACCCTCTGCAAAAAAAAAAAAGGAGTCTTTGATCACAGAAGACTGTTTGGTAAACTTCTCCAGAGTTAAACTAATTGGTTTGGGGCAGATCTAATCTCCTGGATGCTTTGCTGCTCAATTAGTACTGGTCAAGATGTTTGAAGTTCAGAGGAGAGCGGCTTCTCAGAGGAGAAGCCCAGTTGAATAATTAGCATCACGGGGTGTTCCCAACAGGGCCGACCCTCCTGGGGAGATGAAAGAGACACCTCCCCTATAACTGTCCTGGCTCCACTGCCAATGGAGACCTCTGGAAAGCTTTAAGAACAGGTGGCCTCTGCCCTTCCCTTGAAAACTGAGTGTGGGAAGGAGCCTGTTCCAGGCCACAACCTGGCAGGAAGAGAACAGGCTCCGAGGGGAGGCCCTCTCCCTCTTCTGAACGTTTGCACATTACGACCTCTTTTCTGTGGGATCTACGCATTCTTCTAGTCCCAGAGGCAGTGTCAACTCACCCAGGAAGCCTTCCCTGTCCCCAGGCTGAACCACGCGTCCTGTCTGCCCCTGTGCTGCTGGGCTCAGGCACCCATCCTTTGCTTGCTTTTCTTTCTCTCCTCCCCACTCTCCAAATGTGAGCTCCTTAAGGTGTGACCTGGGCCAATTGTGTACCACACAGAAGTTATTGATACGTATTGAAGAGATGAATGGATGAAGGAATGAATGAGTGAATTAATGAATGAAATTTGTGTAGGCGGCACCAGGGGAACAGGAAATACCAGCAAAGACATCTGAGGGAGATGGAGGTGCGCTGTTCAGCACTGTTGACATCGTGTTCCTTGCTGTGAGGCCTGTCCTCACCTTATGAGACGTGTGGCAGCCGCCCTGGCCTCCACCCACCAGGCCAGGAGCACACACCTTCTCCCCACCCTGTGACAACCAAAAAGATCCTCAGACATTGACAGATCCCCTGAGTTGAGAACTACTAGGCTAGACCAACAACTTCTCTTTTTTGGGTCTGAACAAAACATGGTACCAATAGCTTCAATTCAGAAATGTCCTTTGTCAAAGAAGATTTCCCTCCTCTGGCCAGCGCCTGTCTCTTTCCCACCCTGTAGTGATAAGAGGGAGATTTAAAAACTACAATTTTTTTTTTTTTTTTTGAGTGGGAGTTTCACTCTGCTGCCCAGGCTGGAGTGCAGTGGCATGACAGCAGCTCACTGCAGCCTCCGCCTTTTTAGTACTTTTAGTAGCGACGGGTTTGCCAGGCTGGTCTCGAACTCCTGACCTCAGATGATCCACCCACTTCGACCTCCCAAAGTGCTGGGATTACAGGCGTGAGCCACCGCGCTGAGCCTTAAATTATAATTCTTAGTGACTAATTCGCAGTATCACAGCCTATTTTGAGGTTGTGTCTCCCGGGCTTTGAATCCAGGCTGTGTCACTCACAAAGGCCATTTCATCTCTCAGAGCCTCAGCGTCCCCACCACAAGGTATGAAGAGTGCCGATCCCACTTGCACAGTGAGCAGTCGATGAAATCACGTGGGTGGTGCCCCCACACAGTAGGGCTTGCAAATGGCAGCTAACAGTACTGAGTCTGCGCTTCTCCCTTCAGGAGGAGGGGCTTCCCAGGGTATGAGAGTCTAACCTCTACCAAGTCCTTCAACAGCTGGCATAATTCAGTTCATTCAAAGCCTGTCTCGCCCACTTGGAAAGAGCCAGAGGCCGCAATGCTCTGACAGGTGCCTGGGCTCAAGGCAAGAGCATGGGCCTCGGGGCCAGTCAAGCCAGACCCAACCTCCAGCCCTACCATTGCCCAGTGCGTCCAGGGCTGGTCACTCAGCATCCCCCTCACCTGAGGAAACAGGGTTAACAACCGTCACCTCACAAGGTCTCAGGAGGATTAAGCGAGTCCTTGGGCTCACAGATGCTGTGGAATTATTAACTGTGGCTCAGTCAGTGTGGCGAGGCCAAAGCCCAGAAAGCTAAATGTGAGTACAATTCCTTCAGGAAGGGACCCTGGGAGGCCCCGGCAGCTTCCCCTCTGGCGTGGCCTGTTAGACCCGCACAAGCTGGGTGTAACTCTGTTAACTGAGCACCAGATCTGTGACCCTCAGCTTCTTCCAGAACCGTGAATACCAGCATGAAGGGACAGGCGTGTTCGGACATGGGGTTGCCTTTTAAGCAAGAAAATGTTCTTCCAAAGCAAACCAGCGGTAGCACCGGAGATCTCAGAGGTCTCTTTCATGCCCAAATGCAGAGACTTTGTCTCTGAAATCAAGCACCCACAGCCCTCTCCTTGCAGCAGTGAGCACCCTGAGGCCCACTGAGGCTCATCCTGTCCACTGCCCAGCGCGCCTGGGGTCTGAGAGGCCTCAGGGCCAGCCCAGGCCTCCTACCACTGTGCTCGGATGAACCCTGGTCTCCAGGTCCACGGGGAGGACAGGTCTTTCCAAGGCTGCTGGCTGGGTCACATCTGTGCAGCCCTCCCCACCCTGGGCAGGGGGCAGGGTTCCCCGGGGACCTCACACAGACCCCCGTGGCCAGCCCTGAAAATGAGAGCTAGAAATGCCCTGAGCAGCCCTTAGGTCCATCAGCCCCCTTCACAGACAAGTGTCCGGTGGCCAGCACACAGTTCCAGCTGGACCCCCAGCCCCCACACAGAGGTGACGGAACCTCCAGGCACTCCCCAGAGAGGCTGCCGAGAGTGGGTGTGGGGAGACCATGAGTGTGGAGCCGGGAGACCGCCAAGGCCTTGCTGCGTGGCCTTGGGTGAGCCGCCCAACCGTCGTGAGCCTCTGGGTCCCCCTCTGTGGAACAGGGACCCCATTCTACAGATGTCATTGCAGGACTGGGAAAGGTTGCATGACAGTGGGACAGGCGCGCTTCCTGCACGCAACAGAGCTCTAAACGGCAGCCCCTGTTCCTTCTGACGTGCGTATTTAGGACGCAGCTGCGTCCTAAATAGGTGGAAGAGCAGTCAGCCGAAGGCCAGCACATGGGAAGCAAGCAGGTGCGGCCTCCCGACATGGCTCCTTGTCCTGAATAGGGCCTCCCTCGGCTCAGAGCTGGGCCCAAGCTAATTCAGCCCGGGGAACAGACTGAGAGCTTCCAGCAGGGAGGTGGAAGAAAGATCATGGACTCTCCTGGGAAACCCCTTCTTCCCAATACAGACCCCACCAGGCGGCTGCCTGTCCTTCTCCCTCAGTTGAGGGATCCTCCTCTCTGGCCTCCTGAGAGGCTCCTCAGCCGGGATTTCTATGTTTATGATCACTTCGGCTTCTGGTCAACACTGGTTTTGCAGAAGAAAAAACTGAGGGTCAGGGAGGCCGTTAAAAGCAGAGCCAGTGGGAAATGCACGAAAGGACCTTGAGCAGCCAGGCCCAGGGAGCAAGCCAGGTCGCTGCTTCGGTACCCTCTTAAGAAAGCACGTAGGCCTCTCCGAGTCCATTTTTCTCTTCTGTAAAATGATACCACCTCAAAAGCCCGGTGGCGGTGGCTCACATCTGTAATCCCATCGCTTGGGGAAGTCCAGGAGGGAGACCACCTGTGCTCAGGAGTTCAAGACCAGCCTGGGCGACATGGTGAGACCCCATCTCTCCAAAAATAAAAAATTAAAAATGTTAAATCACTCCCTTTCCAATGCTCAAATTTGGTTATTTTAATCCTCAAATTCCTGGATTCGAGGAACATGGGTTCCCTCTCTCTGGTACATCTGTGTCAGCAGCTCCGGGGAGTCCGTCCCTTCAGAGGTTGTGGGTGTGGAGCATGGCGCCAACTCTGGGTGCCCGTATTTGGATGGGCTCACAACCCCGCTGACCTGGTCTCCAGGCTGTTTGTCCCTCCCTGGCTCTTCGTCACCTGCCCAGGAATGCCGGCACTGGTGGGAGACGTCGGAGCCGCTCAGGGCTCTTACTGCCAGGTGTTTGCAAAGCTCGTGTTTCCTGCACAGATCCTGGCAGAGATTGCTCAGAGTACTTGAAATATGGAGGGACAGATTGCATCGATGTATTCCATCCTGTTACAGATTTTATCTTTCTCTCTTTTTTCATAAAAAGGGAATTTAGTAGAAAAGTATTTCTTCAAAGTTGAAGGTCAAATTAAGATCTTGACATTTTATCTCCTAGATCACAGTGAGGAATTCATGAAATAAGACAGAAAAAGCACACAGCAAAATGCTGGCCCCAAGCAGGGGTGAGGCAGGTCCTCCCGGGGCTGGGGATTTCCACACCTGGGAGGCTGGCTAAGCACTGACCCATGAGTCCTCAGGACACCCTGAGGGGAAGGGTTCTTGTTTTCCAGATAAGAAGAGAAATTTTAAAAATCCTGCAGTCACAGACAGCGAGTGGCAAAACTGAGATCTGAACCAAGGTCTTCCACATGGAGAAAAGTGACTGGGGCTACTGGCTGTTTAGCTTCTGTAGCTCAGAGGAAGCAACTCGGGTGGGCTGGGACCCCCGCTCCTGCTTCAGGCATCTGCTCTCTGAGGACCCCACTTTCAGGTTTGCCTCTGCACGTCCCCAGTAGAGCAGGAGGCTCTCCCCAGATACACGGATCCCAGAACGAGCCAGACAAAGACATCTTTTTCTTACCCATTGGTGCCCCATTCATTTCATGTTATAATTTTCTAGTTTAAATGTACTTTTAAAATTTGTCAGACAAGCTGGGAAATTATAGACTATTCTGCCCACCCTATATTCTTCCATTTCTCTGTGCATCTAATATACAAAAGAATAATAAAAATCATTTTTTTGGGCCAAGAACAGTGGCTCACGCCTGTAATCCCAGCACTTTGGGAGAGCAAGGCTGGAGGATCACTTGAGCTCAGGAGTTCGAAACCAGCCTGGCCAACACGTGGAAACCCTGTCTCTACTAAAAATACAAAAAAATTAGCTGGGCATGGTGGCATGCACCTGGGGTCCCAGCTACTCGAGAGGCTGGGGTAGGAGGATGGCTTGAGCCTGGAAGGAGGAGGTTGCAGTGAGCTGCAATGGTGCTACTGCACTCCAGCCTGGGAGACAAAGCAGGACTTATTCTCAAAAAAATATATATAAATAAAAATCATTTTTCCCCCAGTATCAGGTGCTTTGCATGCATTGCCCAGGATCTCAGTTCTAGCGTCCACCCCAAATCCCAGAGTAAATCAACCCAGGCCTTCAATCCCAAGCCCGTGGTCATTCACGCTGCCTCTCTGTCCCCCTTAGAACCATCCTAAAGGTATGGGCTTGCACTACCCATCCCTGGCACCTATTAAACCTGTGGAAAGGCTTCCAGGGGAGATGAAAGGGACCAGCCATACAAAACTTCCCATATAAAGGGCTTCTCATCTTTAAAGTTCTATCTATCTATTTATTGTCTGTTAATATTTTTAACAGAAGGTAATTGAGTCTCCCTATATAGTTCACAGGGAGATGGAGACGATCTTTCCCTTTTTCTTATAAAGAAAGAAGCCTAGAGATGGGGAAGGGGGCTTTCTTGGGGAGACAGGTGTTCGAGCATGAACTAGAATATGGATAGTGGCTCATTTTTCCCTTCAAACAGCCTGATCCAGCCTCTCTCTAGGTTACCCCTGTGATTACAACTCAAATCTGCTTAAAGATGCTCTGCCAAGGGGAATTAGAAGGTCACCAAGCTTTCCTCAGAGCTGGAAAGCTCTAGAGCTCCTCCAAGGTTCTAGGGCTGGCCTTCCTCTCCCCTCACATGACGCTGGGGTGCTGATACTCGCCTCCCAGGGCTGCTGTGGGACTCCAAGGGCAAACTCAAGGAAAGTCCCTAACCCAGGCCCGGCACAAGGAGACACATTATGATCCTTTGCTGGCCTACCCCTGAAATCTGTAATTATCAAGCTGCATTGATTATTGGCAAGGAGAAAACATGTTACAATTTTTAAAAATTATATAAATTATCTTCTAGACTTAAAAAAAACTTTCTATGACTATATCTGCCTTTGTTTCTGCTTGTACAGAAATTAAAATTTTGCCTTTTCCTGTGAAATTATGTTTTATAGCCTACTGGCTTATGATAATAATCCTTTGTACTTTTGCAGGGCCTTTTATCTGGGAATCTCAAAGCATTTCATAAACTTTAATTAATTCTTGCAACAAGCCCCATGAGGTAGGTAAATATTATTATCCCCATTTTACAGATAAGGGGAGTGAGACATTGAGAAGTTAAGTAATTTGCCGAAGGCCCCAAAGCAGTTAGTAGCTAAGTCTGAACAAGACCGCAAGCCGACTGTCTCAGGCCTGGCTTGGCCCCACGGGGGCCGCCCTGCTGGTTTCCCCAACCCACCCCAGGATGTGATTGACAGCGAGACCTCAATCGATTGCAGCGCCTGTGTTAAATACATGTTGTACGGCTTACAGGCGTTATGGGGAATTATTGGGGCTGACTCATAGGTTTCACCCTGGTACTGGCCTATCTTCATATGAGCTGAGGAAAGTCTGCAAACCCATTTCTCAGGTCAGAATGCTTCTGCTCCTCAATGCTCTCGCTCGGAAAACTCTCGCTTCCCTCATACTAAGACTCAACCAAGCATCTGCTGCGTGCTGAGCGCAGCGCTCGTGACTTTTTTTTAGCCTGTGCTGTCTCCTCGAAATACATTCTTAAGACAACCCTATGAGTGACTGTCGTTATCCCCATTTTACAGATGAGGAAAATGGAGGCTCTGAAAGTGAAGTGGCATATTTCAGGGTCACACAGGAGAACTGGGATTCCAACCATGTTCTGGCTCGAAGCTGATGCTCTTGTCACTCAGCCAGCTGACACCTGGTGCCCAGTTGGGTTGCAGGAAGGTTTATTAATGCCACAATGGCATTTCCAGAGGACACTGGTGAGTGAGTGAAGGGCTTCCATTTTAACTGTGAGCCAGGCTGAGCTAATAGTTTCTGTAGTTGGGTGCATGGATTAATAGGCGACTCTCCTAGGAGAGTGTGCGCGGTTCCAGAATGGGGCACAGTTGCCCCTGAGAGACCCCTTGCTGATGACTCTCCTTGTCTTACTCAGTGGCCTCACCACCAGCAGCAAAGCTCCTTTGGTTAATCTTGAGCAAGTCCCAACCTCTCCCTGCCTCAGTTTCCTCATTAGTAAAAGGCGCTGTGGCAAGGAGCAAATGAGTTAATGAACACAAAAGCCCACAGCACAGAGCCTCGCATGCGGCAAGGGCTCCATCAGGGTCTGCGTCTGCTCTGCCATTCCTGTCCCGTCAGCTGCCCGCATTCTGTCCTAGCAGAGCTGACGGAGGAGCACCAGCGTCATCCAGTTCTTTCCTCTATTGCTTTTTCCAAAATCCTGGCTTGGACTGCCGCTCTCCTTCACCCAGGTCATGACAGCACCCAAGAGCAGTCGCTACAGCTGCTCCTGCTATGTGACAGCTTGGAGAGACAGAGGATTAGCTGGGGTCACCCTGCTGCGGGATGTCATGCTTGTCTCTTTCAGATCCTGCTAAAGTGGAGTGTTGGACTCAAGGTGCTCTCTGCCTCCTAGCCTGCAAGCCTGGGCCTCCCAGGATTCTCTTCTGCCCCTGACAGCGTTAGAATTGCAAGCGCAGCCTTGGGGAATGAAGTGTCCCTTCCCAGTGCCACTGAGAGAGGGGCGAGAACTCGCATGCAGCCCCATGGCCTGAATGAATGGTGTTTCTCGGGCATGGTGAATCTGAAAGAATCAACACGTTTTCCTGTTGGATTCTCTCTTTAAAAATGGGAAGGGCAGCACAAGCACATTTCGGTTTGAACAGGTTCTGCGACGCCAGCTCACCTGCAGGCTCCTGTGGTCTTTCATGCTCCTCCAGCCGCTCCTCCTCTCGGGCCCTAAGAATGAGCCCCTAGCACTGGGGCCTGGAGCACAGGACCCCAAACACTGCCTGCAGCTCAGCCCTGAAATGACATTAGCTGGGGGTGTTGGCGCCAGCCCGGCCACCAGGCCTCTTAGACTGGTTGTCTGGGACACTGCCTGCCCCACAAGCCCTCAGCCCTTTCTTTCCCCTCACTGGACTGTGGGCACGACAGGGAAAGCATGTCCCGGTACTAACTTTGCCCAGAGGTGGCCTGTCCAGCCACCTCTCCAGGTGACCTTGCCCTGGACAAGGGGGAAAGGTATGTGCCACTACCAATGCAGACTCCCTGGTACTTCTGCCGGGCAGATGACCCTGCCACCAGGAGCCAGGGGCTGGCCACCAGCCTGGTGCTCCAGAGTGTACAAGGCCTCCCCTGGTCTTGGGTCCCCTCACCCCATCGGTCTGCTGTCCTCTCAGCCTCCTGATCTGGGTTGGTCTGAGCCAGTCCCTCGGACCCTGACCAGCTGGAATTGCTGGGCCTGGCCTTAGCCAATTCCACCCAAGTCTGGCCCTGAGGGCCTGTCCCCCCCTTTCTTGGGCTGTCTGCCTTCCCAGACGGGGCTTTCTTATTTAAACGGCAGCAGAATTGCATAAATATTTGCCAAGTCCATGCATCTAGACAACCTCGAGGATGCCCCACAATGGAGCATGGAATCCCTCCACAAATGGAAATTGGACTTCTTCACTGCCATGGGTCCTCCTAGAAGTTTCAAGACCATCACAGAGGGCAGCTGTAAAAGAATGAGGATGGTGTGTTTGTGTATGTGCGTACACCTGTGTGTATGAGACCCGTAGAATCCAATGTGAAGGACTGAATACAAGCCACATTACAAAAATGGCCCCAAATACAGTAAAGCACATCCGACAGGGCCGAGCCTCCCCTCTGCAGCGATGGGAGTGAACAGAGCGGTGGGCTCATTCTTGAAGGCAAAGCTGTTTCTTCTCATTTTAGAAAATAACATTTATGGCCTGACACGATGGCTTACGCCTGAAATTCCAGCACTTTGGGAGGTTGAGGTGGGAGGATTGCTTGAACTCAGGAGTTCAAGACCAGCCGGAGCAGCATCGTGAGACTGTCTTACAAAAAACTTAAAAAAATTAGCTGGGTGTGGTGGTGCACGCCTGTAGTCCCAGCTACTCCAGGAGGCTGAGGTGGGAGGATCGCTTGAGCCCAGGAGTTAGAGGCTGCTGTGAGCTATGATCGAGCCACTGTACTCCAGCCTGGGTGACAGGGCAAGACACTGTCTTAAACAAAAAATTAATAATAATTTTAAAAAGTGAGTGCTCCTTATTACAACCACCAGGCTGCTTAATGGTTATGAGGTTTCCTTTCAGGGTGATGAAAACATTCTGGAAGTCAACAGTGGTGCTGGTTGCAGGACACTGTGAATGTACTGAATGCCACTGAATGGTACATTTTATTTATTTATTTATGTTGAGACGGAGTTTCACTCTTGTTGCCCAGGCTGGAGTGCAATGGCTCGATCTCTGCTCACCGCAACCTCCGCCTCCCAGGTTCAAGCGATTCTCCTGCTTCAGCCTCCTGAGTAGCTGGGATTACAGGCGCCTGCCACCACGCCCAGCTAATTTTGTATTTTTAGTAGAGACAAGGTTTCTCCATGTTGGTCAGGCTGGTCTCAAACTCCTGACCTCAGGTGATCCACCTCCCTCAGCCTCCCAAAGTGCTGGGATTACAGATGTGAGCCACCATGCTACTCTACTAAAAATAAAAAAATTAGCTGGGCATGGTGGCATGCTCCTGTAGCCCCAGCTGCTCAGGAGGCTGAGGAAGAAGAATTGCTTGAACCTGGGAGGTGGAGGCTGCAAAGAGCTGAGATGGCACCACTGCACTCCAGCCTGGGTAACATAGCGAGACTCTGTCTCAAAAATAAAATAAAATAAAACGGTAAATGTTATGTTATGTGTATTTGACTTCACTCACACACATTGTCCATCCTGGCATGTGAGGCGTGCCCTGCACCAGGCAAGGTGGGGACACAGTACTGGATAAGACCCGCCCCTCCTGCCCAGTGTTCCTTCTGGTTAACGACACAGACATTCTCAGCGAAGTGGGGCTCGGCCAGCAACAGAAGTGAACAGGGGCGGGCTCCTCCACCAGCTATCGGCCACGGTGCTAACATCCACTGGTTGTAAGTGGTGCCCGTCCCACTGCTTCCCAGAGACAGGCAGAGTTACTGCAGCTGTGGCAGCCCCTCTGCTGTTTTTCCCTCCCCTCCCCTGGGGCACCCCACAGCACCCCACTTCTAGAACTAAGAAAGGTGGGCTGTATTCTAAGATGTTGCTTGCAAGCCAGTCATTTGAAATGTGAGGTGTATTTTACCCCAGCAACACTGTGATGAAAGGCAACTGGTGGCCCCAAATAGCCCACAAAACCAAGTCAGCTCGTGTGTCTGAAACAGGACACGCTTGTCATGAAGAATAATTGAAAACGATGGTCCTAGAATCCAAACAGGATCCTTGCTTCATGCCACCTCAGCAGCCTGTGGGCACAGATGTGTCTAGACTAGCGAGGGCACCAAAGACCTTACGTGCTCTTTTTTTTTTTTTTTTTTTTTTTTGAGACGGAGTCTCGCGCTGTCACCCAGGCTGGAGGGCAGTGGCCGGATCTCAGCTCACTGCAAGCTCCGCCTCCCGGGTTTGCGCCATTCGCCTGCCTCAGCCTCCCGAGTAGCTGGGACTACAGGCGCCCGCCACCTCGCCCGGCTAGTTTTTTGTGTTTTTTTTAGTAGAGACGGGGTTTCACCGCGTTAGCCAGGATGGTCTCGATCTCCTGACCTCGTGATCCGCCCGTCTCGGCCTCCCAAAGTGCTGGGATTACAGGCTTGAGCCACCGCGCCCGGCCGACCTTACGTGCTCTTACCCCACCTCTCACACGGGTCTTCCTGGCCCTAAGAGCTATGCTCGCCCGGATATCTCTAGGAGACCCATGCTGTGGGTTCTCTCTCCTACGACTGCAGCACGAGCCGAAGCCATCTTGGGG
This sequence comes from Chlorocebus sabaeus, assembly GCF_047675955.1. NCBI lineage: Eukaryota > Metazoa > Chordata > Mammalia > Primates > Cercopithecidae > Chlorocebus > Chlorocebus sabaeus. Next base: position 10,403,723 of record NC_132917.1, on the reverse strand, counting down.
GCCAGGGTTGGTGGTGAGGGTAAAAGAAGCCTTGGGGCCCTTGAGCAGCCTCCTGTGGCACCAGAGTCTTGAACATCATGACCCTCAGCCTGTGGGGCCCACTCTCGCCCCTGGCCTAGAGGAATGGGGTAGGGAGGGGTGCAGCGAACCCCTTCACAATGCCCAGCACACGGAGTCCAGTCTGCAAGTTGGCCAACATACTTGAAAGGAGTCACTGTTGGGTGCCATCGGAGGCAGAAAATGTCTTAGTGGCTGGTCATTTCTGCTAAAGCCATTGCAAGAACTTCCCAGAACTTAGGAGGCAAGGAACCAGAGCGCGACTTTTCACTCCCCTCAGTTTGTTCAACCTGCAGCCATTCAGTGAGCATCACCCATGCTTGCCCTTTGGTTTTGGATCTAGAGAAGTGTATTTGCCATCGCTTAGCACTAGAAGGCCTGGATTCCTGCCTCGCTGTTTCAATAGACGTATAAAGCCTCCTTGAGCTTTCGTCTCCTTGTCTTTGTCTTTGAAACAGTTCTTTTTTTTTTTTTTTGACAGGGTCTCGATGTTGCCCAGGCTGGAGTGCAGCGGTGTGATCATAGTTCATTGCAGCCTCAACCTCCTGGGGTGAAGCAATCCTCTCATCTCAGCCTCCTGAATAGCTGAGACTACAGGCACATGCCACCATGCCCGGCTGATTTTTACTTGTTGTAGAGACAGAGTCTCATTATGTGGCCAGGCTGGACTCGAGCAATCCTCTTGCCTCAGCCTCCCGAACTGTTGGGACTGCAGGCATGTACCACGGTGTCCGGCCTGAAACAGCTCTTGATTCACAAAGCTGTTACAAGGGTTAAAGAAGATACACATAGGCCAGCATTCTGTAAATTGGAACGCACTAGGTAAATGCCAAATAACTAAGTAACACAGAACGCGTAGGCAGATGGCTTTGGGGTACATGTTCTTCCAGGGCTTTATTACTGTTTTATTTATGATAAAATTAATGATAGAGTATGCAAATGCTTAAACCCACTACCACCTCAGAATAGTACCCTTCCCCATCCAAGCATGGTGGTGAACTCACAAGGAGTCGAATAAAATCAAAGTAAAATATTCTGTGTACCTATACACATAGTGGGATACGAGGATGATATTACAGCACATACATATTTTTTTTCACGTAAATCCTGGTCAATTATCAATTCTGGTCAAAACATACAGGTCTAGAGTGAGGGCCCTTTGCCTGTCATGCCAGTGGGCTCTGAGGCTTGGGAAGGCCTAGAAATCCTGGGAAGAGTTCACAGGGTGTCACACATCATGTTCCCATGGGAGCCTATAACCTCTAAGCCGAGGATGCTGCTTCAGGGCCGTGCTTCCCCAGCACCCTTGCGCACACAGATCATACGGGCCTTTATCAAAAATCAGGTTCTGCCAGGTGCAGTGGCTCACGCCTGTAATCCCAGCACTTTGGGAGGCCAACGCAGGCAGATCACTTGAGGTCAGGAGTTCAAGACCAGCCTGGGCACCATAGCAAAATCCCATCTCTACAAAAAATACAAAAATGAGCCAGGTGTGGTGGCTCATGCCTGTAGTCCCAGCTACTCAGGAAGCTGAGGTAAGAGAATCACTTGAGCCTAAGAGGTGGAGGTTGCAGAGAGCTGAGATCACACCACTGTACTCCAGCCTGGGTGAGAGAGCCAGACCCAGTCTCAAAAAACTAACAAACAAAAAACAAAACTCAGGTTCTAGCTCGGAAGTTCTGGCATATGGCCTGAGATTCTGTGTTTCTACCAAGACCCCAGGATGCCGCTGGAGCCTAGGCCTGGGTCTCACAGCCTTCATCCCAGGCAGCAGGTTCGGGTCACCTCGAGGGCTGTAGGAGTAGCATCTGGGTTCCAGCCCCCAAAGCGTTTCTGTTTTCTTCGTCTGGGTGAGCCTGAGCATTGGCACATTTTAAAAAGCTCCCTAGGTGATTCTTACGTTAATCTAAGACTGTCCATTCCAGGGCAACAGACTGGTCAGCCAAACAGAATGTTCATATTCTCTTACTATTAAAATAAAACATAGGATGCTGTTTAATGATCATGTCAAAATAAAATAAAATAAAACATGGGGATTCAATGAGAGAGTGGGAAACCACCTACCACAGTGGAAGTCGGCACTCAGCCACTCAGGCAGCGTGGGCCATCATCGACAACAGGGCAATACTAAAGACAGCTAAGGTAGAGGCATCGCTTGAGCCCAGAAGTTCAACACCAGCCTGGGCAACATGGCAAAACTCGGTCTCTACTAAAACTCAAAAAACAAATAAAGTAGCTGGGCCTGGTGGTGTGAACCTCTGGTCCCAGCTACTCAGGAGGCTGAGGTAGGAAGATCACTTGAGTCTGGGAGGTTGAGGCTGCAGTGAGCCAAGATGGCACCAACGCACCCCAGTCTGAGCGACAGAGTAAGACCCTGTCTCCCAAAAAAAAAAAAAAAAAAAAGTAAAACAAAAAATAGTTAACAATTGTATGAGGCAGAAAGTGAACTCTAATGTAAACTATGGACTTTAGTAATAATAATGTATTGGTATTTCAATATTGGCTCATCCATTGTAACAAATGTACTATACTAATCAAGGTGTTAACAGTGAGGACATTGGGGTAGGAGAGTATATACTCTGAATGTTCTGCTCCATTTTTCTGAAACCTAAAAATGCTCCAAAAAAAAAGTCTATTAATTAAAGAAAAATTAATAACTGGTACCACACAGACACTGACCAATGCTGAGCCCCAGAGGCTCCCTGAGAAGCAGGGAGCAGTCCTTTAGTTACTGAATTATAGGGAGGGAGGGAGGGAAGCAGCGAGGGTCTCACGGGATATGGTGGGCTGCAGAATTATTTTGATATTTAAATAACTGGCATGGCCCTAACATCTGAATATCAGTTCTGCTGAATAATGTTTTTATTAAGAGGCAAGGTCTCATTCTGTCACCCAGGCTGGAGTGCAGCGGCAGAATCATTGCTCGTTGCAGCTTCAAACTTCAAACTGCTCCCACCTCAGTCTCCCGAGTAGGCAGGACTACAGGTGCATGCCACCATGCCTAGCTATTTTTTTTAAAAAAAAATTTTGTAGAGACAGGGACTTACTATGTTGCCCAGTCTGGTCTTGAACTCCTGGGCTCAAGCAATCCTCCTGCTTTGGCCTCCCAAAGTGCTGAGATGATAGGTGTGAGCCACCATACCCAGCCTATTATTTGTTTAAATATTTATTTATTATTTACTTATGTTGATACCAGGTCATGAGACTAACTAATTTTCGTATTTTTGGCAGAGACAGGTTTTCATCACGTTGCCAAGGCTGATCTTGAATTCCTGGGCTCAAGCAGTCTGCCCACCTCGGCCTCCCAAAGTGCTGGGATAATAGGCGTGAGCCTCTGCACCCAGCCCCGGCCTATTACTATTGTTGTTATTATTTTATATTAGTTAAAAGGAGAAGTGAAAGAAGCAAAGAAGTAGCAACCAATAGAACAGGTACAATTATCCCCATTTTATACATGAAGAAACTGAGGCACAGAAAAGTTTGCTTTGTCCAAAGTCATGCAACTGTCCAGTGGAGAAGCTGCGATTTGAACCCAAGTTTATCTGCCTCAAAACCTGAACTCTTTTCAGAGGAGAAAGACTCTCGCTGGCCAAGCTTGCTGGCACCTAGCTCGTCTGTTACTGGTTTACTCCTTCATGAAGATGGTCATGAAGCTGGCACTTGCAAAGTGCCAAAAGTACAGCTGCGCTTGCAATCTGGAGGCGAGAGCTCCTGCGCAGCATGGCCACGCCCCTCCCTGGGCGGATCTCTTCTCTTCCCAGTGCCTCACCTTTACATCTGGAGAAGGTCAGCGTCTTAAGGACACTTACAGCTCCTCTGATCAGTTGTCCTGACTTCCCATTTTATAGATGGGAAAAGTACGGTTCAGATAGGGAGACAACTCAGCTAAAGTCACACAACCCCTATGTCTAGAGCTGGGGCTGGGCACCAGGTCCTCCGCCACCCAGCAAGCTGCTCTGCCTGTCCCCGTGGAGCCACAGTGCACACATGTGCTGCTGCCCTTGGCCGGACTGCAGATCACAACATGATCGCTTTCATTGCCTACGTACAAGTGCCCGTGTGCTGTGTGCAATTAAGTCGTGAGCGGCCATCTCCACCTTCGAGTCAGTGGGCCACAAGTCCGCTCTCTGCGAGCCATGCTCAGTAATGTCACCGGGAGTTGTCCACAGGTCACACATACCTCCCTTTGCTTCAAATGCACACGCTCAGCATCTTTCTGGAGTCTTCATACAGGTCAGCGTGTGCTTTGCAAAAACTAAGGGTAGATGAGAGCCGATTTAGTACCATCAGGGGCTTGCTTTTATGAATAGGAAGAATAGCCTTTGTCCAGCAGCATGAAAAAGTTGTTTAAAGTTAAAATTATGTCATTGGGTGGCCCTCAGACTCTGGCAATGACTGACACCTCACCAGATGGCTACAGGGGTGATTTCTTCCAAAGGGAGGTTAAAGCTGAGGATGCACAGTTCATGGCTTAGGGGGACACCCCCACTTGCTTCTGTCGCACTGTGTTAGCAGACTTTCAAGAAATATCCTGTCCTGGACCAGATTCCTGCCCTGAGAACAGTTAGTAAAGGGCCAGGTTGAAAGGGGACCACAGTCCTAATGAGTTCAGGTTGTGTTAAAAATGCACGTGCCGTTGGGTACGTTGGTTGCCATTTGTACATTTAATGTTGATGTTTGAGGCTTTGACCTACAACTGTAGTGCCCCATATGAGAGCCACCAGCCAGGCATGGCTATTTAGGTTTGCACAAAGTAAAATGAAATACAATTAATAGGCTGGGCGCGGTGGCTCACGCCTGCAATCCCAACACTTTGGGAGGCCGAGGTGGGTGGATCACCTGAGATCAGGAGTTCAAGACCAGCCTGGCCAACATGATGAAACCCCATCTCCACTAAAAATACAAAAGTTAGCTGGGCGTGCTGACTCATGTCTATAATCCCAGCTACTCAGGAGGCTGAAGCAGAGAATTGCTTGAGCTCAGGAGGCGGAGGTTGCAGTGAGCCAAGATCGTGCCATTGCACTCCAGCCTGGGCAACAAGAGCGAAACTCCATCTCACCAAAAAAAAAAAAAAAGAAAAAAGAAAAAAAAAAGAAAAGAAAAGAAATACAATTAATTCAGTTTCTTAGTCACCCTGACCACATTTCCAGTGCTCAAGAACTACGCGTGGCTCATGGCCGCCATATTGGACAGCGAATATCCAGAAGCCTTCTATGATTGCAGAATCAACGCGTGGGTCCAGAGAGCGAGCGCTGATGATGGGAGAGAGAGTATCAAATACAGCCTGGGGAACCAGTCGGCAAGGCCAGACTGCCATGAGCACGGGCTGAGAGCCTGACAGCTGGACTGAATGGATTGAGGATCTTCGTCTCTTCTCCAGGTGCTACACAGGCCTGAAGGACAGAGAGAAGCCACAGAAACAGATGCTTTCTCCAGATCTCATCCGAAAATCTGGACCTCAGGACACTGTGCGCCGTCTCATCCTAAGACCGGCAGGGGCAGAACTGGTGACGGCACCACGGAATTAAAGCGGTTCTGCCCGGCATGAGTTCTAGAATAAACCTGCTCGGCGGGACACATGGAAGATTCACATGAGGATTGTGAGCAGGCTCTTACTTTGCAGTTGGCATGTATCTTTGGTCCTGGAAAGCCAATTATGAGCAGATTATTACAAATCAAATCCTATTCTTCCAGAAAAAAAAGGTTTCTAGTTATTCTTGGGGAATGTTTGGTTTCCAGGAACCAAATTGACCTCAATTAAGTAAAGGAAGATACTTCTCAGAAGTTGGGGAAATCGTGTGAAAGCTGAGGGAGGCAGTTCTGCCCTGACTGGGCGGGAAGTGGACTCTGCAGGGCCAGGTAGCGCCCTCTCCTTCCCATGTGCCCTCATTGCTACTGTCTCGGCTGTGGATGTCATTCTTCTCTGTGCATAGGGGCTTGTGTGGCTCCCGCATCAGCCCGCACTCCGTTCATGGTGGCTGACTCCAATGACTGGTTTCCATCCCCAGCCTCCCACGTTAGCTCCAGTGCCTGGAGCGCCCTCAGACCACAATCCAGTCTGAGGGAATCTGACCCGTCTGGTTTTATCTACACATCCAATCACTTGAGCCTGAGGGTAGACATATTCTAAGACTGGAAGGCACAGGTGTTCTCGGAAGGGGAGGAGGAGGAGGAGGAAACAGCGGCTCTCTGGTATAGTTCGGCATGAGATAGGTCCAAGCAGCCTTTGTGGTGTGGTCAGAAAAGAGAAAACAACTGGAAACTCTATGATCATTCACAATGATCAAACTCAGCCAGAAATTCAAGATGTGAACCTAAATTTACAGTGTCCAAGTATCAAGAAAGAGTCTGCTACATCAAGACCTTAATGAATATTTGTCCAACGAATAGACGAATGAATGGACCCACTGAATTTCAAAAGACACAAAGGGGGCTGGGCACAGTGACTCACACCTGGAATCCCAGCACTTTGGGAGGCCGAAGAGGGCAGATCACTTGAGGTCAGGAGTTCAAGACCAGCCTGGACAACATGCTGAAACCCCATCTCTACTAAAAATACAAAAATTAGCTGGGCATGGTAGCACGTGCCTATAGTCCCAGCTACTCGGGAGGCTGAGGCAGGAGAATTGCTTGAACCCAAGAGGTGGAGTTTGCAGTGAGCCGAGTTGGCGCCACTGCACACCATCCTGGTCAGGAGAGTGAGGCTCTGTCAAGAAAACAAAACAAAAGACAAAGACAAAGCGTACAGGAATTTTATATCATATATTTGACTGTAAGAAGGAAAAAAAAACTCCTTCCTTCTGCACCTCAAATGGACATTAGGTTTTTGACATCTTTCTTTCGATGGACGTTTACTGAAGACCCACCCTGCAGCTCACACAGCAAAGAAAGAGGAGACACAGAAGCCACCTCCCAAAACTCCACGTCTTGAGTGCAGTCTTGTGGGGAAGACAAAAGTAGTAACCACATTAAAGTATGTGCAAATATACCTAAAGAGGATGAAGAAAATCTGAACATATATTTCCTCACTCTCTTGATAAATTTCACTATAGCAAATACAACATCAACAATCACTCCGAAGTATTGTAAGAGGTGCTTAATAATGTTATTTTGAAGATAAAGATGATGTTTCTTCCATCCAATAACATTTTAAATATGTTTTAAGTTAACAAAATAATGTGCTTGTTGATTAAAAGTTAAGTACAGAACAGCATAACTGATCATTATATCAGGGCTGACTATACCAGGCAAACCAGGATCTTCTCACCACTGAAATGTCACGTAGGACCCCATGTCTCCTTTAAGTCAGCACCGAGAGTCTGCATAGAATGGGATGCCAAATATCTGAAATCAGGACCTTACTGGAGACTGTGTGTGTGTGGTCTCTGTGTATTTCCATGAGCTTGGTTTCTGTGTGGGCACGGTGAGAAAACATTGTCATCCATGAACCATGCAATCTCATGAGGTGACAGGACAGCACGCACACCTAAATGCTAACGGTCCACCTTGTCAAAGGAGCAGAGACCAGACAAGACTAGATATGGCCAAGGTAACGAGCTCCCAGGAAAGCCAGAAGCAGTGCGGTTACTGGGGCTTCATGATTTGAGATGAGACAAATTTCTTTTCTTTTTTTTTTGCAATGGAGTCTCGCTCTGCCGCCCAGGCTGGAGTGCATTGGCACCATCTCGGCTCACTGCAACCTCCACCTCCCGGGTTCAAGCGATTCTCCTGCCTCAGCCTCCTGAGTAGCTGGGACTACAGGCACCACACCTGGCTAATTTTTTTTGTTTTTGTTTAGTAGAGATGGGGTTTCACTGTGTTAGCCACGATGGTCTCGATCTCCTGACCTCATGATCCACCTACCTCAACCTCCCAAAGTGCTGGATTACAGGTGTGAGACACCACGCCCAGCCAAGATGAGACAAATTTCAATCATCGAAGATCTAAGCATGACGTCTTCAGGTGAGGGAAGCAGCACTGTGTCGATGCGGAAGCCAGGTAGCGGGGAAGGGGAGGGACAGTGCAGTTACTGAGCCCCTACCAACGTCAAGGCTTGCACTAGGTTCTTTATAGTTTAACTGATAGTCTTACAACCATGACCCTACAAAATCCTATATCCAACAACCCTACAAAATAACCGTTAGATCCAGCCTCAGAGATGTGAAAAGACTTAGCCAAGACTCCTTAGCTGTTAGCTGCAATGAGAGCTAACATATACCCTTACCAGGTGCGCGTTCCAGGCCAGGTGTGGTGGTTTAGGAAGGGTGGGTCCAGGGGTGCTCTCTGCCCCAGGTGCAGGCAATAAGGACATGTATTGTCTGTAGATCATGTTAAAACAATAATAAAACTGACTAAAAGTTGCTCTGCTTGTTATTATCATCATGCCCATCAATTCTAAACAGTGGCACTGATAAAATACTCCTCCCTGAAAAAGATCCCTTTGTTCTAAACAATTGCTGAAGTTACGATGGTGTTTTAATAATACATATGTGAACTTCAGGTTTTTATTAGTTGTCCTTTCATAAACATATTCTGCACCTAAATTAATTCAGAGAACTCCTGGTTCCACGGCTGGCCTCTGATTCACAAAGACCTGGCTACGTGTTCATTGGGAAAGTGTCCAGAGCTTTCTTTTCAGTCCTTCAGCTGGCGGGCCAACTTGTCCCAGTTCACCCAGGACTTTTCTGAATTCAGCACTGAAAGTCCCAGACCAACAATTGACCACCTCACCTTTGCGCCCAGCACAGGAGCAAGACATATCTCCAACTCCCACGACATTTGAAAGAAACAGTATCGCTGTGATTGTGAAGGCAAAGATGCAGCGTTTAAGCAGTTAAATTCCATCATTAAACATGGAGTTTTGGTGTTGAAAATTTAAACAGTGGAAATGTTAACTGCAAGATGGAATATTTTTGTTTGATACATGCAAACAAAATGTATAGTTTTCATTTATACATGAAATGTTTAACTTAGTTTCAATAATCTTTAAAATTGAAGTTTCTTCTTTTAAAATTCTTGTTTGTTTTACACCTAAAGAACAAAACAGGAAAATAATGACTGCTTTTTTTTATGTAGGTTATTACAGAAAATAATCCTATCGTATTGTGATGGTTAATACTGTCAACTTGATTGAATTGAAAGTATTGATCCTGGGTGTGTCTGTGAGGATTTGCCAAAAGATAATAACATTTGAGTCAGTGGGCTGGGGAAGGCAGACCCATCCTTAATCTGGTGGGCACCATCTAATCAGCTGCCAGAGAATATAAGACAGGCAGAAAAATGTGAAAAAGAGAGATTGGCTTAGCCTCCCAGCCTACATCTTTCTCCTGTGTTGGATGCTTCCTGGCCTCGAACATCGGACTCCAAGTTCCGTTTTGGGACTTGAACTGGCTCTCCTTGCTCCTTAGCCAGCAGACAACCTATTGTGGGACTTTGTGATTGTGTAAGTTAATACTTAATAAACTCCCCTTTATATATATCTATATATATATCTATGTATATAGATGTCCTATTAGTTCTGTCCCTCTAGAGAACCCTGACTAATACATATACCAAGGAAGGGATGTCAAGAAAAATTAACTGTTCCAGGGATCAAATACAGTAGACACAGCCTTGGTGCTATGCATAAATAATCTCATTTAATTCCCTTTGAGGTGGCTTCTATTATTTTCTCCATTTAGGGATGAAGAAACTGAGATTCAGGGAAATTAATTAACCTGCCGATGACAGGCTGGGATTCAAATCCATGTGCTCTGTCTCCAGGGCCTGCCCTCTTGACATATTAAAACCCAGATCTATCCAACCCCAAAGCTGGGCTCTTCCAGAGAGAACTTCTTGCTGGGATATGAGGGTCCTGGCTAAGTATTTCATTATAAGAATATTGTAGCTGCTGCTTTCCATTGCATGGCTGCATAACAAATTACTCCAAAACTTAGTGGGGTTAACAACCATCTTTTACATGTCTGCTGGATTCTGGGGGTCAGTGACAGTAGGTACTGGTTTGTCTGCCGGTTGATGTCTGGGACCTCGGCTGGGAAGATTTGGTGGCCAGCAGTGAGGGACTCGATGCTTGTGGCTGGAGTTATCTGGAGGTGTCCTCACTCACATGTCTGATGGTTGGTGCTGGCTGTCAACTGAGACCTCAGTTCGGCTGAACCAGACACCTGTGGGTGGGCCTCCCATGAGGCCTCAAGAAGGCCTGACATCTTACAAGGTGACTGCATTCCAGCTAACAAGGTAGAAGCTGCGCCGCCTTTTATGATGTGGTCTCAGGTGACTTTTGCCACATTCTAGAGGTTTCAAACAAGTCACAAGCCTGCCTAGACGAAGGGAGATTTCACTTCTCCAGGGTCCTGAGCAGACCTCGCTGCAGCTCTTCAGAAAACACAGTTCATTTCACAGCTCTTCTTTCCGTCCAGTTGGTCCTCACTCTTCCATTCTCAGCTCCTACTTGGGCTCTTCCTAGGACGTCTGTCCTGCTGCAGACCCTGGCCTGTCACAGGCCTGACAGGAAGCCCCAACCCCCAAGAGCATTGTGGGGTTCAGCCCTGGGAGAGACAATGGCTAGGAGGAGACCTCTGAAATGTAGGGTGTCTGCTGATTTTTGAAGACATTTACAAGTAACTGTGCAGTCGCTGCCTCCCTGGACTGTCAGGGAAAACATTTATTCAGACCCTGAAATTTCCAAGTAAAGCCTTAGCTCACTGATCCACCAAATTGTTTTGAACACTTTGTCTCTTCCCAACCATCATCCTGTCCCCTTCCCTCAACAAGGCATTGCCTGCCCTGCCTCTCGCCCTCCAAACCCCCAAGCACAACCAGAATGGAAAAGACCGCCTGCCCCAAGGACACCTGCTCTGTGGAATGAGGGCAAGAGAGACATGTGGGAAGTGTATCCTGCCGGAGTAAGTGGCCCAGCAGAGAAAGGCTGCTTGAAGGGGCACAGGGAGACAGTTTCCTGCAGAAGGCAGAAAAAGACCTATGGATGGAAGGAAGCAGCTCCCAAGATTTTCACAGGCAGGAAACAGAGAGGAGGGGGGTTTTGTTTCCAACTTAAAAAAAAATTTTTTTAAAAAATATATACAAATTATGTCATCTATCCCTTGAGACAGAGTCTTGCTCTGTCACCAGGCTGGAGTGAAGTGGCACAATCTTGGCTCATTGTAACCTCTGCCTCCAGGATTCAAGTGATTCTTCTGCCTCAGCCTCCTGAGCAGCTGGGATTACAGGCGTGCACCATCACGCCTGGCTAATTTTTGTCTTTTTAGTAGACATGGGGTTTCAACATGTTGGCCAGGCTGGTCTCGAACTCCTGACCTTGTGATCCACCCGCCTTGGCCTCCCAAAGTACTGGGATTACAGGCGTGAGCCACCACACCCAGCCTCCTCTCTTCTTTAAAGGTTAACTCTGTAACCATCTGGTTCTGGAATCCTTTTCAATGCTAACCCTTTAATGACTTTTCCAGCATCTTCTATAGGAATTGGAATAGTCAAAGTTTCTACTTCTGGGGTCAATTTTGATAATTTATATTTAGCTGAAAAATCATCCTTTTCTGCTTGTTTTCACACCTCTTACCATGAGTTTATTTATATAAGTCTCAAACTAATTTTATCTTCTATCTATTGGTTTGCCATTTATTTTCCTTTCCCTTATTTTGTACTCTTGCTATCTTATTTTTCCCTTAATTAGGCTTTCAAGGGATTTATCTATTTTACTGGTCTTTCCAAAGAACCAGCTTTTGGATTTATTTATCTATTCTTCTATCCCTTTAATTTCAGCTTTTATTCTTCTTCCTGGGTTTTTGTTTGTTTGTTTAGATGTTACGTGACATTTTCTATTTCTGTTATTCTGTATTCTTCCTCACCCACCCAGGCCAAAATCCACTTTTTTCTTTATTTCCATACTCCTGCAAGAATGGCCACAATCAAAAAATTTTTTAAAAAAGATGTTGGTGTGGGTATGGTGAACAGGGAACATTTCTACACTGCGGTGGGAATGTAAACTACTATAACCACTACAGAAAACACTGTGGAGGTTCTTTAAAGAACTACAAGTGTGATCCTGCCATTTGATCCAGCTACTAGGTATCTACTCAGAGGAAAAGAAATCATTACACAAAAAAGATACTTGAACACACATGTTTATAGCAGCGCAATTTGCAGTTGCAAAAATATGGAACTAGCCCAAATGCCCATCAATCAACGAGTGGATAAAGAAATTGTGATATATATATATATATATATATATATATATATATATATATATATATGATGGAATACTACTCAGCCGTAAAAAGGAATGAATTAATGACATTCACAGCAACCTAGATGGAATTGGAGACTATTATTCTAAGTGAAGTAACTCAGGAATGGAAAACCAAACACTGTATGTTCTCACTCTTAAGTGGGAGCTAAGCTATGAGGATGCAAACGCATAAGAATGACACAGTTGACTTCGGGGAAAGGGTGGGAAGGGGGTGATGGATAAAAGCTACAAATTGGATTCAGCGTATACTGTTCGGGTGGTGGGTGCACCAAAATCTCACAGACCAACATTAAAGAATGTTTTAATTTTTTGTAGAGGCAGTATCTCGATTATGTTGCCCAGACTGGTCTTGAACTCCTGGCCTCAAGCAACCCTCCTGCCTCGGCCTCCCAAAGTGCTGGGATTACAGGCATGAACCACCATGCCTGGCCAAGGAGAGGGTTCTTTAATGATGCACTGAGAAGTCCCTCCTTCCATGTTTGAGAAAGAAGCCAAGGGAAATGGGAATTTCTGTTTGGAATGTCTGTGGATGCAGCGCTCCTTGGGGACTGAGCTCTGTGGATTGCAGCCTTATAAGCGTCACATGTTGTACTGAGCTTCTACAGTGAGCCCTGCACAAATCCATCTCCATTCTTCAAAACAACCCAGGGAGCCCTGGAGTGATCTCAGGTTCAGCCCCAAGGCGGGTATCCTCTGCAGTTCTCTCCTTTCTTCTAGCAGTCCAGCCCTGCTTTTGTTCTGATAGTGGATGGTTCCCTAGGGCTGCTGTAACAAAGCACCACAAACTGGGGCTTAAACAACAGAAATCTATCATCTCACAGTTCCGGGGGGCAGAGGTCTGAGATCAAGGGGTTGGTGGGCTGGCTTCCCTCTGAGGGCAGTGAGCAGATGAGCATCTTCGCTGTGCCTTCCCCGAGCTCCCAGTGGCTTGCTGGCCGCCTTTGAAGTTCCTCAGTGTGTAGAGGTGTCACCCTTACCTCTGCCACGTTCACAAGATGTTTTCCCTGTGGGTCTCCATCGTCCCCCACCTTTTCATGGCTCACTGCAGCCTCAAATTCCTGGACTCAAGCCATCCTCCCACCTCAGCCTCCTGAGTAGCTGGGACTACAGGCATGCACCACACACTAATTTTTTTGTTTTTGATTTTTTTTTTATAGATACTGGGTCTCCCCGGTATCTCGAACTCCTGCCCTCAAGCAATCCTCCTGCCTTGGTCTCCCAAAGCACTGGGATTATAGGTGTAAGCCACTACACCCAGCCCCAAATTTCCCCTTTATATCAGGACACCAGCCCACCCTAATGCCCTCATTTAACTTAATGACCTCCATAAAGACCCTATATCCTAATAAATTCACATTCTGCAATACTAGGGTTAGGACTCAACATACTGTCTCGGGGGCAGGGGACATAATGTAACCCATAACAGAGGGCATCTTCATGCTGTTCATGGGAGGCCTGAACCCATTTCCACACGAAAGAGTGGATCCTAGTGGGTTTAGTCAACCATGGAGGGATGGGGGAAGGCGAAGGGATCCATGCATTCCTCCCAGGGAGCCGAGGGGAAGGATGCTGGTCAAACTGGTTTCTTAGATAAAAAGAGACTTAAAGGAAGAGATGCTTCTCCCTCTGTCCACAAGCCTTCCTGGGGCAGCCTTCTTGGAACCATGAGGAGAGCTGGGCCAACACCTGGGCATGGAACTGCAAAAACAGGAAAAGAATCCAGGTCTTCAACGTTGTTCTTGAGGCTCCGAATACATGAAACTGGAGACTCCCTTCCCCGAGCCATGTTGCTATGTGAGATGATTGCTCTTCCTTATTGCTTAAGCCAATGTGAAATGTCACCAGTGCTTACCAGAACTCCGGTTAGAAACTGTCCTACAAGAAGGCAGGAGGAAGACTGACGGGCCTTCCGGAACGGGCTGAGCCTGCCCTTACCCGCCCGCTCTCAGACCCATTCCCCACTCCCACTGCGGCTCTGCTGTTTCTCTGGTGGAGTGGACCGGGCTGGCCTCGGAAAATTACACTGACCAGGGTCTCTTGCCAACAGGCTTCCGACTGGGAAGCGCTGGTGGGAGCCAGGAGGATGGGCGGACGGGAGAGCTGGCTCCTGTCCCTTCTCTCTGTCTCCCTCCCTCTCTCTTGGCTTCCCAGCCTCCCCAGCACTAGCTGCTTCCCCTTGGTGGTTGGTGGGTCTCTCTGTGGTGCCAGTTCCACTGGACAGCCCACAGATGGCTGCCATGCTGCTGAGGACCCTCATCCCCGTTCGTCCCCAGTCCTCTGAGTGATAGTGGCTTCCTGCAGCTGTAAGATATGTCATCTCTGGAACTAGTTCCCTTGCTAAATTCCCTCTGCTGAACTGCCTGCCTGGGCCCTGAGCCATACAGGGCATGGAATGCCAAAGCAAAACATTCTGTGCCCATATGTGGAGGCCGACCTGCCCTCTACATTGGTGGGGCCCTGCTGTCAGCCAGGATTTGGATGGACTGATGGAGGCCAGAGCTGGACAAAGTAGCAGCCCCTGGGGGTGAGATGCTGCTCCCCAGTGACCCCTCCTCTGCTCTCCCCTTCACAGCCCTCAGTCCTCTCACAGAGGAAAGCTGGGCTCATAGGCAGGAGCCTCCCTCGGTGCCCACAGGTCTTATTCTTGCCCTGGGTGCTGCAGGCCCCTCCCTAACTCGAGCCCTGGATGAGCCTTTCCAAGCCCAGACCCCTGCTCCCTCAGCTGCGTCCATCTCCTTTGTCTGTGTGACCACTGTCTCAGGGACCAGAACCTAGAAAACACAAGCCTGGGGCAGCCTCCCCTCTGGACCATGAGCTCCTGAAGCACAGGGACCTCCTTGGCCTCCCCTCCTTCTCCCTGGCACCTGGCAGGGGCGCTGGCACAGAGCAAGTGCTCACAGCTGTTGGAACAGAGACAGGGAGCACTGCCCTCAGGGCACCCCACCCCTTGGAAGGCCTGCAAGGCTCGGTGTGGCAGACCCCAGCCACAGGCCCTTTGGATGGTCCCGCCTCTGACTCGGCAGGGATGCAGAGCTCACACTGCCCCCGGGCAGAGCACTCACCTTCCAGAAGACCCAGGTTGTGCAAGGGCCCTCTGCATGCTGCTCCCTGTCACGAGAGGAAAAAATCTTGCAGGCGCTGGGGCTTCCCAGAGGTGGGGCCCCACCAGGGTGAGGCTCTAGCAAAAATGGGGCAGTGGCAAAGCCCAGCAGAGGCGCTGCGGCCTGTTGGGTCAGAGGGAGTCACCAGGAACTTAGAAAATAAAAGAGGCAGTTTCCTTAGGCACTGGGTAAAAGTGAGGCTTCTCTTGGTTCTTATCAATTCCCTGCTGGTCCCCAGGAACCCAGCCCAGCCATCGAAGGTCCTCCCTTGTCCTACCTGCCACTTGCACATAGGAGGAAGCAGACACGTATGGAATGAATCAACAAACACCTGACCAAAGGCAGAACACCCAGGGTCTTTTGTTCCTCTAATTTTAGATAGCACACGGGGAGCAATTCTCCTGAGCTAATCACTCGTACAGCAACCACAAAGGACGATGGTTCAGCATAGCCTCACTTTCTTTCTTTTTTCCCCTAATAGCCCACAGGTGCTACGAAACCCAGTTTCAACTTGACAATATTGAATGACTTTGTATGCCAGGAATCGGGCTAGAAACTGAACCTATGGAGAGAAGAAAATCACGGTCCTGATTTCAAAGGGAGAGTTGCGGGGAGGGGAAGGCAGGAAACAAAGGTGCCCACATCACGTGACCCACGTTATGCTGGCAGGCGCAGGGTCCGTGGAACATCAGTGGCTCAGGGAGCTAGAGTGGCAGAAGAGGCTGGGAGGCAGGGCAGGGTAGGGCAGGCCTCAGAGGGCCCTGGGTGCCAGGCTAAGGTGTTTGGACTTGACTCTGTGGACCAAGGGCCACCAGCGAAGGGCTTGAAACAGACAAGCCAAGTAGGCAGATGGCAAAGCTTCCGTCCACATGTCAGATGGCATGTCTGAATGCTGACACTGTACGGGCTTAACAGGACTCTGACTTCTGCCCACCGAAAAAGACAAGGCCGTGGGAAGCAAAATAATTATAGACATCACTTTCCCCATGAAAATGAACTCTTCCAGGCCAGGCACGGCAGCTCACACCTGTAATCCCAACACTTTGGGAGGCTGAGGAGGGCGGATCATTTGAGGTGGGGAATTTGAGACCAGCCTGGCCAACATGGCAAAAACCCATCTCTACTAAAAATACAAAAAATTAGCCAGGAGTGGTGGTGCACACCTGTAGTCCCAGCTACTCAGGAGGCTGAGGCACGAGAATCATTTGAACCCAGGAGGCGGAGGTTGCAGTGAGCTGAGATCGCGCTACTGCCCTCCAGCCTGGGTGACAGTAAGACTGCGTCTCAAAATAAATAAATAAAAAAGAACTCTTCCAAACTCTCAGCCTCCAGACAAGGGCCCCCCCTTCTCTGCAACTGTGTGTGCCCACTAACCTGCCCCAGGGCACTTCTGGGCTCCCGAAAGCCCTGGCCCAGTTCCTCCTATTTGGCTCCTGTCCCAGCAGCTTCCCAGTGAGCCACACCAGGGCTGGGGCAAGGTAGGGCCATGATGTAACACTTGATAAAACAAACATCCTGGGACTTCCACTTACACATGGGCGTCCTCTGCTTCCAACAGATTCTTTTGGAGGAGCTCCACTTCTCTGATGATGCCACCATTGCTCAGAGGAAGGAGGGCCTCCCTGAAAGCTGCTTTCTATGCCTCAGGCACGCCATTTGGATTATGGGCAGAGATGGCACACTTTCCACCTTGGAAGGTGGATTGGGTTTTTTGGAAACACCTAATACCATTCAAAGGGCAGGGTTAAAGGACTGCTGAGTGATTGAGCTAAGGAAAACTGTTTTTGGCCAAACATCCAGATAGGACTAGAGCATCTGTGACTGCTCCCCATTACCCAGGTGTCCTGAGTTATGGCATCCTTGCCAGGGCAGATGCTAACCTCCCAAAGTCCTCATGGGACTGGAGGTCATGAGCCTTACTCCACAGTCCACTGTTCTGTGCTCCTGGAAGAAGTCTGGTGAAGTAGAGCAGAATCACGGACATGTAAGCAGAGCCCAAACCCATTTTCCAGAAAGCTCTCAATGTCAAACTTTCCAATATTGAGTAAGTGGATACGCAAATGCTTGCTGGTTATTGTCTTCTATGTGACCTAATTCTTTTCCATAAGGGTGAGGCCAGGCGCGGTGGCTCATGCCTGTAATCCCAGCACTTTGGGAGGCCAAGGCAGGCTGATCACTTGAGGTCAGGAGTTCAAGACCAGCCTGGCCAACATGGTGAAACCCTAATCTCTACTAAAAACACAAAAATCAGCTGGATGTGGTGGTGGGCACCTGGATTCCCAGCTACTCAGGAGGCTGAGGCAGGAATATTGCTTGAACCTAGGTGGCGGAGTTTGCAGTGAGCCAAGATCGTGCCACTGTACTCCAGCCTGGGCAACACAGCAAGACTCTTGTCTCAAAAAAAAATTAATAATGATAAGGGTGACTGCTTAAGTCTGCAATCACTATATACCTTTATAAGCCTTTTCATGTAAGTTAGCAAAGAAGAGGAAAAGATACCTCCTTCATCAGACATGTTTTTGTTTTTGGTTCAGAAAACTTGGGTCAGTGGATTTATACAGAACTCTATGAAATAAGTTAGATTCTTAGAACATTAGAAGGCAAGAACCTGAGCTTTCATCCAGTCCAACCATCCATTTACAGAAGGGTAGCCTGGCACTCAGAGAGGCGAAGTCATGTCCAAGCTTTCACAATGAGCGGGGCGGGGCCGGGGGGTTGTGAGGGGTCCCAAGGAATCCTAAGAAAATGGGAGTTGGTCCGAGAACTTAGGTGAGATGACTAAGCTCTTAGTAGCATGTCCAGTGTAGTGTCTGATGTTTTTATTTACTCTTTTAGCACCACACACAGAAGTTTCATCTCCAGCCAGGTGCGGTGGCTCATGCCTGTCATCCCAGCACTTTAGGAGGCCGAGGTGGGCAGATCACTTGAGGTTAGGAGTTTGAGATCAGCGTAGCCAACATGGTGAAACCCCATCTCTACTAAAAATACAAAAATTAGCTGGGCATGGTGGTACATGCCTGTAATCCCAGCTACTCAGGAGGCTGAGGCATGAGAATCACTTGAGCCCAGTAGGCAGAGGTTGCAGTGAGCGGAGATCACGCCACTGGACTCCAGCCTGGGCGACAGAGTGAGACTCTCAGAAAAATAAATATAATAAAGAAATCTCATCTCCACATGAGGGTGATTCCTAAGTGCATGGCATCACGCATTTTTACAAGGATCTGTTGCTTTTTTCCAAAGAAAAGAAATAGTAATGGAGAGGATGAAGTTTACTGAAAATACATTGAAAGACAATAAAGTCATGCATTTTGATTAAGGCCAGGTTTAGTCACCACCACCTGAGCTTCTGGAATCCAGTTGAGTGGTTGGGTCTCACGACTCAGGCCTTGCTGTCCACAGTCCTGCTGCCCAGGGCCTCTGAGGGAGAGCAGAACTCCGGGGAAGCAGCGGGACTCCTTCCCTCCTTCTATTTTCCCTGCCGGGCTGTCCAGGCAAGGCCTCACCTTCCCAGCATGTGGGCATGAGTTTGGGCTCGGGGGTGGGCTAGCAGGAGAGGAAGGTATGTGGGCGACAGCAGTGTGAGTGGCTTGTGTGTGCACCAGTCGGAGCCCTCCCGGATCCCTGGATCTGGAACTGGAGCGGCACCGGGATCACTTCCAGGTCCCTTGCACTGGAGCGTTGGGGGCAGCAGGGACCGGAGTCGCCCGGCAGGGCCCACGTGGCCAGCACACCGGTGCTCCAGTTCCAGTTAATGTTTCTATCTGGCCACCCCAGGCTGCTAGGGGAACTCTACCTGCCAAGACATCCAGGCCCTCTGCCGGGAGGCTGCATACTGGGCAGTGTTGGGAATGACTGGTTGGTAGGTGTGCCAGGAAGGTGGGCAATTCTGCCAGTGCAGGACACTTCCGGAGTGTGAGGAAAATTGCGTCGTTGGAACAAAGTGTTTCCTCACAGAGAAGCACAAAGTCCGCATCACCACAGAATCAAAAATGTCCCATTCAGCGCTGGAGTTATAACGTTCTCTCATGGGTTCTGATGGTTAATCTCATCAAGAATTAAGCTTGTTAAGGGTGGAGCCACCCCCACCCCTCTAGTCCGGGCGGGTGCTCAAGGACTCTGTAAAGATAAAGTTGATAGGGGCGGACCACCCCCACATCCCTTCACATAGGAAGAAGACTCACTTCTGCTTACGGCTCGCGTTTGCCCTCTTTTTGTTTCTGTGCAAGTCGCGCCTGCTCCAGGAAGAGCTGGATCATCCATTCATTCATTTATGCATGCATTCATTAAACAGGTATTCACTGACTGTGCCTCAGACCTGGCTTTGGATACTAAGGAAGTTTTTCAAAAACCTCACAGGGCTTTGTGGGTATAAAGATATCTATGTAAGGATTCTTGGGTTATCTGAGGCCCAGAGAAGGGAAGTAACTTGTCCAAGAGAACACAGCAAGATGGGGGCAGGGCTGGGCCAGTGCTCTGAGCTCCTGCAACCCCACCCCTACCTACTCACGGCTAGATCTAGATCTACCCTCTCCTCTCTTTAACTCTTCATCGGCCACACTCCGGTCTGTCGAAATCCCCACCCTAGGGAGAGACATAACCTGTCTGGATTGACCAAAATGGTAAAAATGAAAAAAAAAAAAAAAAAAAGTGTCCCCAATTCAAGTCCAGTGCCTGCCTGGTGGGGGCATTCCAGCGTGGCCTGGGGTGAGTGGCAGTCCACCTCCAGAGGCATTCCCCGGGCGCTCCTAGGGACTCGAATTTCCCACGCGGCTTTTTGCCTTTGCCTTATGTATTCACAGACGTTTTCGGTCAAAGCATTTTGGGACTTCCGTAACTCTCAGAGCGCGCCAGGGAGCCGCCCTTAAAGATACCTAGTTACTGATGAATTCCATCCGGTAAAGTAGAGGGTAGTGGGCGGCTTGGGGGTTCAGGACCCGGCTCCCCTCACGCTCCTGGGGGAATCTCTGGCTTCACAGGGGAAACCACCTCCGCAGGACAGGACCTATCTAGTCACAGGACACCGGATGTTACAAAGACGAGGCTTCCAGCGCGGGGGCGTGGGGGCGGCTGCCAGCCCTGCCCCCAGCGTGCTGGCGACCCCCGGGACGCCCCTTCCCTCCCGCGCCTCTGCTCCCTAGCTGGTGGGAGCGGAGCGGCACCGGGATCACTTCCAGGTCCCTTGCACTGGAGCGGCGGACGGCAGCAGGGTCCAGAGTCGGCCCGGCGGGGCCCACGTGGCCAGCACACCGGTGCTCCCCTCGCGATTTCCCTTTTCCGCTCTCGGGCACGAGGCACTGAAGGCCAGGTGAAAGCACAGCTGTGCAGAGACAGTCTCCGCCATTCAGCGGCCGCGGGCCGGCGCCTGCGGCGTCGTGCGCGTGCGCGGACCAGTTCCAGGCCGGCGGACCGCCGCAGGGCGGGGCGGGGCGAGGCCGCCGCAGGGTGGGGAGGGCGGGGCGCGAGGCCGGGGGTGGGGGCCACGCGTGGGGCGGGCGGCGCTCGGCTCCGCTGACGTCGGCCCGCCAGCGCCCCACCAGCTCCGCGCGGGCCTGGGTTGGCCACCGCCGAGCCCCCGCCCCTCCCCCGGCGGCGTCCCGGCCGGAACCGATCGTGGCTGGTTTGAGCTGGTGCGTCTCCATGGCGACCCGCCGGCGCTATAAGTAGGGAGCGGCGCGCCGTGGGGCTTTGTCAGTCCCTCCTGTAGCCGCCGCCGCCGCCGCCCGCCGCCCCTGTGCCAGCAGCTCCGGCGCCACCTCGGGCCGGCGTCTCCGGCGGGCGGGAGCCAGGCGCTGACGGGCGCGGCGGGGGCGGCCGAGCGCTCCTGCGGCTGCGGCTCAGGCTCCGGCGTCTGCACTTCCCCATGGGGCTGGCCCGCGGCGCCCGGGCGCTCTGAGGTGAGGGACCGCCCGGCTGCGGAGGAAGGGAGGGAGCGAGGGCGGGAGCCGCGGCGGGCCCCGGGCACGTGTGCGGCGCGCCTCGCCGGCCTGCGGAGACACGTGGTCGCCGAGCGGGCCACGACCTTGGGGTGCCGCTTCCTCCGGGCCCGGGGATCTCCCGCGGCTGGATAGGGGTGACTGGGGCGCCGCGTCCTGCCCCCGTCTTCACAGCTCGGGGCTGGAGGGGCCTGGCGGAGACCCTTCCAGGGACCCTGCGTCTCCGCGCCGTCCTCCTTTCCCAACCCGTTGGCGGCCGCGCGCGGGCCGGGGAGCCGTTGGGGAGGCCCTGGCAGGCGCGCAGCAGGTGCAGGGGCGCAGAGCCCGGACTCGCCTCGGTACAGACGAGCGGGGCCCCGGCCTTGGCGCCTTCAGTTTCCTTCCAGTTTTTATTTTCGCTGTGTCTACAGAGCACATGACACCAATTTGGAAACCTGCGAGTGTGGGTAGAGCTAAGATAGTCTTGTCGTAGTAGCTGTGATATTAGCTGCTCGGCCAGCCATGACTTAGAGGTGTCTATTTAAGGACTCTGAATGACTCGGTGATCTCGGAAAAGCTTGGCTCAGATGGACGGACGTACACAGGGGAGCTAGCCCTAAGGTTTTCAGAAAAGGCTGATTGTGCTGTTTGCGAAGCCGAAATAATTGGTGCAAGTGTAGAAGGCAGAACCTCTCAGGAATGTCTGGGGAGGACAAAGAATGTGTTGGCTGACTTTGTTTAAACATAAAATTGGGCAGACTTTAATTGATTTGTGAAAATTTTTTAAAAGTTTGTTTGAATTAGCCGCTCTCTCTTCTAACATTACCGTCTTGTGCTAATTGATTCGCCATTTTAAATAGCTGTTACAGAAAGACCAAAAGGAGCTCTTCAGTTAAATATATTCAAGTAAGTTACTTAAGTAACGCTTTAAAAGATACAGAAAAAGCAAAAAAGTGTTGACATTTTAAAAAGAAATCGAAACTTTCCAAGTTTAGGCCTGAACATTGCCTTAAAAATATGTAACAAGGCCTTAAATGACCCCGTCCGTGTCTGCGTGAGCCTATTTATTATTAAATTGTAAATATTCTTTATATAAACAAAAATATATAACCATTTCTATAACAAAAATGGTTTTGCTAGCGTTGTTACTCTCTTGCCTTCTCCGAGGGGTGATTTAGGCAACTTCCGAGGTTGACACTGCCGAGTAGTCACAATAGATAGAGCTTTAAAGCAAATTCCATGCATGGGTTTGGATTTATGACAGGCCCGTCCCCCTGGGCCTGTCATAGTACCCCATGCCAGAGCAAACTGTGTCCCCGAACCATTGCCTGGCCTCTGTGCCTGTAGGCTGCTGGCACTGAAGTGGGTTGCACAGTGGAAAAGAAGAAAGCTCTACCTGCAGAAAT
This sequence comes from Chlorocebus sabaeus, assembly GCF_047675955.1. NCBI lineage: Eukaryota > Metazoa > Chordata > Mammalia > Primates > Cercopithecidae > Chlorocebus > Chlorocebus sabaeus. Next base: position 10,380,982 of record NC_132917.1, on the reverse strand, counting down.
TTTTAAAGGTTAAAATAAATAATTTTAAGAAAACTGGTTCGCCAGTGTGTCACGTTTGATGAGAGCAAAATACAGTGACTTTTATTGTTACTAGCGTGATGTTCTTGCTTATTTTTCTTATTGGCGAAGTTAGCCCCAAATTATTCTCATAGCTAAGCAAATATGAGAGTGCCTGTAAGGACAGTTGGCATTCCGGAATTGCTAAACTTGGTAGGCAACGCTGGTTTCAGAATACTGAGCTCTAGCCGGGCGCGGTGGCTCACGCCTGTAATCTCAACACTTTGGGAGGCTGAGGCAGGCAGATCACCTGAGGTCGGGAGTTTGAGACCAGCCTGACTAACATGGAGAAACCCCGTTTCTACTAAAAATACAAAATTAGCTGAGCCCCGGGTGTGGTGGCACATGCCGGTAATCCTACCTACTCGGGAGACTGAGGCAGGAGAATCGCTTGAACCTGGGAGGCGGAGGTTGAGGTGAGCCGGGATCACACCATTGAACTCCAGCCTGGGCAACAAGAGCAAAACTCCGTCTCAAAAAACAATTTTTTTAATTTAAAAATTTAAAAAAAACTGAATTCTAATTAGGTAACAGCAACTGTAATACAATGTGATAAGCTGACTTGAGGATTACAGTTTTTAAGAAGTATATACCCAGCTAATACCTGAAAATTAACTTGTAAAATCTCAAATGCTCCAGACATTTCCATGATGCCTGTTGGTCAGTAAAAATCATTCTAAGACTTAGTGGAAGTAGGAAATAGCAAGATGTTTGTATGGCTGTATATAAAGGCTATAATGTAATCTCATCACTTTGGAAGACCCAGGTGGGTGGATCAGGTGAGGTTAGGAGTTCAAGACCAGCCTGGACAACGTGGTGAAACCCTGTCTCTACTAAAAACAGAAAAATTTGTGGGGCGTGGTGGCAGGCGCCTGTAATCCTGGCTACTTGGGAGGCTGAGGCAGGAGAATCGCTTCAACCTGGGAGGCAAAGGTTGCAGTGAGCGAAGATTGCACCACTGTACTCCAGCCTGGGTGACAGCGTGAGACTCTGTCTCAAAAAAAAAAAAAAAAAAAAAAAAAAAGGTCTATAATGCTATTTTAAGTTTCTAAAGAACTGAAACTGCTCTGAAATAAAGCAGACCATTATAAACTTTTTCCATATCAGTGAACTAAGTGCAGATAAGCTTCTGAAACTTGCATTCTACATTTTTTTGTTACAAACATTTGAAATGCTTAGTGTGCTGCCTTGGAAAAACCTGGTATTGAATTTGTGGTGTCCTTATACTGCCAAGGTTTATGGAATCATGTGCCTTATACCTAGTAATAATTGGGATCACCAGGCCAGTGAGTGGTTTATATCCAGGGTATGATTAGCTCTGCGTGTGCTCGGCCAGTGCCCCATCTTCAACTTGATGTGTTCCTAAGGTAGACAGCAAATTCCCTGTTTTATTTCACAGATTGTCACTGTTGCTCCAAGGGCACACGCAGAGGAATTTGGAATTCCTGGAGAGTTGCCTTTGTGAGAAGCTGGAAATATTTCTTTCAATTCCATCTCTTAGTTTTCCATGTGAGTATTCAGTTTACAGTTGTGTTGCAGGTTAATCTTAAGAATTATATTGCTAAGGCTTCTGAGTGAATTTCTCCACTCTATTTGCATTTTGTTGCATTTCAGAGGAACATCAAGAAATCATGAACAACTTTGGTAATGAAGAATTTGACTGCCACTTCCTCGATGAAGGTTTTACTGCCAAGGACATTCTGGACCAAAAAATTAATGAAGTTTCTTTTTCTGTAAGTATATGAGACCCATGTTGGCAGTGCAGCTGAGATTGCCAGGCAAGTGGAAAACTTTGGCAAGGTCTAAGGAAGAGCAGTGAGGCTTCTGTGTCTTGTTACGGAATGTAGAAATTAATTCACTGGTGGTAAATTAATAGTGATAATGGTGATATTCATATCAGTGGCTAGACTCAGAAGAGCAGAATCCATTGTGACCAATGGGAAAGAAGGTCGCTGGCTGTTGGTGTGGTGTGTGGTGAGACTGCTAGTGAGTCACCTGTGACCACTTTTATTTCAGGATGATAAGGATGCCTTCTATGTGGCAGACCTGGGAGACATTCTAAAGAAACATCTGAGGTGGTTAAAAGCTCTCCCTCGTGTCACCCCCTTTTATGCAGTCAAATGTAATGATAGCAAAGCCATCGTGAAGACCCTTGCTGCTGTCGGGACAGGATTTGACTGTGCTAGCAAGGTAAGCAATAGCAGCAGGACTCAAAAGCAGTTGTATAAAATGGTCCTGGTATTCCCCACAGGGCAGATACAAGTTGTGTTTTTTGGGCAATAAATGCTCACTAAAGGCAGGTGGGTGGGGGTGGGGCGGGGCACATCACAACTTCCTGTGCTTTTCTGTTTATTCCACCTGTGAAGCCACATATGGACAGCATGACACCACTCTTCTTTTTCAGACTGAAATACAGTTGGTGCAGAGTCTGGGGGTGCCTCCAGAGAGGATTATCTATGCAAATCCTTGTAAACAAGTATCTCAAATTAAGTATGCTGCTAATAATGGAGTCCAGATGATGACTTTTGATAGTGAAGTTGAGTTGATGAAAGTTACCAGAGCACATCCAAAAGCAAAGTGAGTTATTCCCCCATCTGAGGGCAAGATCAGGGGCATAAGATACGTGGATTCTTATCAAACAAACTTAATTTTCTGATGATTATATTTCTGTACTTTAGCAGAAAGTTGAAACCCTCCTTGAGTCATGAAGCCTGGGACTCAAACTACAGAATATATCAGCGACAGTGTTTAGAACAGGATTGTTTTTATTTTAATCGTGGCTGTAAGTGAACATCTATCATGAGACATTTGCTGCACTTTCCTTGCTTGTAGGTTGGTTTTGCGGATTGCCACTGATGATTCCAAAGCAGTCTGTCGTCTCAGTGTTAAATTCGGTGCCACGCTCAGAAATAGCAGGCTCCTTTTGGAACGGGCAAAAGAGCTGAATATCGATGTCGTTGGTGTCAGGTGAGATCTTGGTGGGATAGCTGAAGGTCATTAAACAGTTTGAGGTTTACAGGCTTTCTCCTAGTGTTTGCTATTGTTTTAAGAAATACTAAGACACAGTGTCTTGTCTCTTTATTTTACCCCAGCTTCCACGTAGGAAGCGGCTGTACCGATCCTGAGACCTTCGTGCAGGCAATCTCTGATGCCCGCTGTGTTTTTGACATGGGGGTGAGTATACGTGACCCTGTTAGCGAAGGGCGGGGCACAACTCACAATAAGTAGTCTTAATTCTAGAGCTAACTTTTTCTGGCAGTTGGTCCTGTGTTACATGGGTTTCAGCCCCTGCTGCATACGTTTTTGTTGTTTATTAGCTGTGGATCTGACTGACTGATTTTCTTGATTCTAGGCTGAGGTTGGTTTCAGCATGTATCTCCTTGATATTGGCGGTGGCTTTCCTGGATCTGAGGATGTGAAGCTTAAATTTGAAGAGGTAATTTAGAACAAAACTAATACGCAGTAGCTGTTTTAATAAATTCCTTTTTGGAATATTTCAAAATTTAAGTGTCTAAACTAGTACCAAAATGGGCTGAAGTGTCTTGGTGTGATACTTTGAGTGATTTCTTTGTGCTGTCTAACATTGCACTTGGTATCATTTGGTTTTCTAAAGTGTGAGTCAGCTTTCCCAGAAGTCTTGGATAATTAGTTACATTGGAAATCATGGCTCACACCTGTAATCCAGCACTTGGGGAGGCCGAGGTGGTAGGATCACTTGAGCCCCAGGAGTTTGAGACCAGTCTGGGCAACACAGTGAGACCCCATCTCTACAAAAAAATTTAAAATTAGCCAGGTGTGGTGGTGGACACCTGTAATCCCAGCTACTTGGAAGGCTGAGGTGGGAGGATCACTTGAGCCCAGGAGGTTGAGGCTGCAGTGAGCCATGATCATGCCACTGCTCTCAGCCTGGGCTACAGAGTGAGACCCTGTCTCCAAAAAAAGAAAAAACATGTCGTTGTGGGCTTCCTAGGGAATATGCTAACGGCGGCACATCATCACCCCAAATGTGCTTTGCTCGACCTGTGCTTCCTCTCCTGAAAATATTTGAAATGTTTAGTCACTTAGGAAGTTAAGCCATTATATTGGTGCTTGAATTTATAAAATATATCCACGTGGTTTGTTAAAATCATGACGTAGGCAGAATAGGATATTTATCCTGTTGGCATGTATTTGTTAAATAAGAATGTTTTGACGTCTTGATGCCTTCCTAGGTAGTAATTTGTTGTGTACTGTTCTTTGATAAAATCGTACCCATAACATCCTAAAGGAGATAGGGCGCCTGGAGGGGAATGAAAATGAGCCACCTGGGATGTGCAGCCTGGTTTGCAGGGAGATGTTGATGTTGTTTTGCTTTTGTTACTTAATGATAAACTTGCCTGCTGAGGTCTGGTCTCATGATGTCATGTCACAAGGCCCTGTGATGTTACTTCCCCGTGTGAATTCTCTACAATGAAGGCTGCTCTTTCTTTCCTGTTTCGCTCTCTTAGATCACCAACGTAATCAACCCAGCGCTGGACAAATATTTTCCGGCAGACTCTGGAGTGAGAATCATAGCTGAGCCCGGCAGATACTATGTTGCATCAGCTTTCACACTTGCGGTTAATATCATCGCCAAGAAAATTGTATTAAAGGAACAGACTGGCTCTGATGGTATGTGTAAAGGACAAATCACTTCATGTATAACTGAAAGCTGATGCAAAAAGTCATTAAGATTGTTGATCTGCCTTTCTAGATGAGGATGAGTCGAGTGAACAGACCTTTATGTATTATGTGAATGATGGCGTCTATGGATCATTTAATTGCATACTGTATGATCACGCACATGTAAAGCCCCTTCTGCAAAAGGTAATTTCTGAGCATACTGTATAAAACAATGAAGAGGACTGGTCACAACAAGTATAATTAAGTAGTATTTCCTCTCTCTCTGTCTCTTTGTATAGAGACCTAAACCAGATGAGAAGTATTATTCATCCAGCATATGGGGACCAACATGTGATGGCCTTGATCGGATTGTTGAGCGCTGTGACCTGCCCGAAATGCATGTGGGTGATTGGATGCTCTTTGAAAACATGGGCGCCTACACTGTTGCTGCTGCCTCTACATTCAATGGCTTCCAGAGGCCGACGATCTACTATGTGATGTCAGGGCCTGCGTGGTAAGTAAGCCATGCATGTTGATGGTGCTGCCAAGAATAGGCACCTTCTTGAATATGTGCTTCTTGTTTAGACGAATAAGAAATTGTCTTGCCTAAGATTAAATACAAATGGATATTTTTCCTAAGAAAAGTTTTAGAAAAGACTGATGAGGATATTTCTGTGTAACTGGAATATATTTAAGTTTGTGCCCTGTGTCTTGTGGTTTCCTTATTACCAAAAAGGTGACTGAAGAAACACTTGCTTTAGAAATATGTTGAATTGGCCGGGTGTGGTGGCTTACACTTGAAATCACAACACTTTGGGAGGCCGAGGCAGGAGGATCACTTGAGCCCAGGAGTTCGAGACCCTGTCTCTACAAAGAATTAAAAATTTAGTTGGCCATGGTAGTGGGCGCCTGTAGTCCCAGCTACTTGGGAGGCTATGGTGAGAGGATTGCTTGAGCGTGGGAGGTTGAGGCTGCAGTGAGCTATGACAGCACCATTGTATTCCAGCCTGCGTACCAGAGAAAGACCTTGTCTCAGAAAAAAAAAATACATTGAATTGTTTCCTGATGGGAAGTAAATACTGTCATGCCCAGTTAGGAGTGTGAGGCAGGGTTTTTAATATTCCACTTTTCCTCTCTCAGGCAACTCATGCAGCAATTCCAGAACCCCGACTTCCCACCCGAAGTAGAGGAACAGGACGCCAGCACCCTGCCTGTGTCTTGTGCCTGGGAGAGTGGGATGAAACGCCACCCAGCAGCCTGTGCTTCAGCTGGTATTAATGTGTAGATATCACTCTGGTAGCTGTTAACTGCAAGTTTAGCTTGAATTAAGGGATTTGGGGGGACCATGTAACTTAATTACCGCTAGTTTTGAAATGTCTTTGTAAGAGTAGGGTCGGCGCGATGCAGCCATATGGAAGGCTAGGATATGGGTCACACTTATCTGTGTTCCTATGGAAACTATTTGAATATTTGTTTTATATGGATTTTTATTCACTCCTCAGACACGCTACTCAAGAGTGCCCCTCAGCTGCTGAACAAGCGTTTGTAGCTTGTACAATGGCAGAATGGGCCAAAAGTTTAGTGTTGTGACCTGTTTTTAAAATAAAGTATCTTGAAATAATTAGGCATTGGGACGTTTTTACAGTGTGTTCATTCCAGACAGTTCATGAGTCCCGTATAGCTCGTTCTGATTCTCAGAGAACAATGGGTCCACACACACACAGGTAGGAGGACAGGTGAGACGGAAGTCCCGTCCTCTGGTGTGGATGGTGCACATCTGCTCAGCCCACCCCACATGTCCAGAGTTGGCCGTGAACTCCGTGTGCAGAGGCCCTGGTGGTGGGACCTACTTAAGTCTGATAGACCTGGCCTGCAGAGACCATCCATGTCGCCTCCCACCTTCACGCCCGTAAGAGCTTAGGAATGTGTATAGCACAACATTTGGCAGTCAGCTTATTTTAATAAATTCAGCAACAGCAAGTCCCCACCATGTTGTGTATCTTCACTGTCTTGTCTGACCATGACCACTGGCCTTGTGTGTTCTTTTACTCAACGTGTACCCCCGCTCTCCCCCAAAACATGGCAGGCTCTCATGCTCTGTAACCCCCACTGTGGCGATGTCTTATGGGTAACGCTGGAGCTGCAGGAGGAGGGAAGGACACGTCAGAGCCACCAGGCAGTGGGAGCATCCTGGAGTCCCCACCAGCCTCATGAGGGGAATAGGAAGAGAGCAAATGTGTAGGGAGGAAGGCTGTGGCTCCTCCCAGGGTGGAAGGCCAAGCTGATGTTGTTACACATTTACCAAAGCTGAAGAGAGTGACTTCCTGCCTTTCTCAAAAGCACCACCTTCCCCTGAGCCCTGAGTCCGGAGAAGTCAGGAGCCCTCCTGTGGCTGTAGTTACCTCGTGTGGCTGCCAAGTTAGCCCAGGACTTGGCTTATCACCAACTCTGGTCTTCCTGGGCCCGAGTTACCAAAACATGGAAGATTTTTCAGGAGCCACAGAGGTTGGTTCTGACTGGAGGGGGAAGGCGGGAAGGAGTGCTGTAGTCCACAGCCCTGCCTTCCAGGAGCCCGAGAAGTAGGATGCTGGTGTGTTTGGGTAACTCTGAGCTTTCCCAGCAAGGGCAGTTCCCTGGGATCCGGGACCCACTATGTTAAAAATACAACAGTCGGCACTGAGTGTGTACTGTGTGCCAAGAAATTGGAGCTAGACATCAAGCCTAGACTTGGTACATTAGGTCTTCCATCTTAAAAAGGAAGAAATTCCCGAGGTCGCTCAGTGGCAGTGCTGAGCTTAGACTGAAAAGAGGGGTATTCCATTCAAAGTGGACTAAGGCTTTGGAAACAATGCTCTTTCAGCCAGTTAGGTGAAATGCATCCAACAACTGTCAGTAGTGCCAGTGGGGACAGAAACAGCCCCAGGTAATCACGTGCTACACGTGAGTGGCCCCTGAAGCCACGCTCCTGACCACAGCTTGGTGCAGCCACTTACCAGGCCCCAACAAAGCCGGACTTGGGTCTGTGAAATGATGTGGCCAGGCTTGATCAAGTGATCTTCCTTGGCCCTTGTACATGGGAGCAGGCAGGCAAATTTGGCAGGAGAGACCAGAGAATGAGGACAGCCAGACGGTAGCTGGGGCTGTGTCAACACTGGGCACTGTCCTCCAGGAGGCTTAAGTCCTACTTGCATCTGGTATTTCCACTTCATTATTAAAATGGTGCTGTCTGGTCGTGCACAGATACTGGACCTTTCTAGACTTGTGACTTGAAGTGAATACAACTCCGCCAAGACCACTTGTGAATTTCCTCCTGGCATGCCAGCCCCCACCAGAGGGGATTCAGGGGAACTGAGCTATTGGGCAAAGGTAAAGGCAGCCAGAGTACATTGAAATCACTTGGGGCATTTCTTAAAAATACTGATTATTGCCCCCTGACCACTTTCCCCAGACTCTGGGGTTGGAAGACACAAAAGTATCCCCAGCTCCTACTCCAAAATACATTCCAGATAGATGAAAGTTTTAAACGTAACAGACCATAAACCTACTGGAAACAAATTAAGGGACACACACGGCTACAATACCCATGAAAAGGGCTAATTTTCTTCATATTAAAAACTCTAACAAATCAATAAAGTAACTAATAGAAAGGGGGCAAGACATAAACCTGGCTCTCAGTACAGTTTTTTTTTTTTTATTGAGGCGGAGTCTCACTCTCGCCCAGGCTGGAGTGCAGTCGCACCATCTCAGCTCACTGCAACCTCTGCCTCCGGGGTTCAAATGATTCTTCTCCCTCAGCCCCCTGAGTAGCCAGGACTACAGGTGCATGCCACCACACTGGGCTAATTTTTTATTTGTAGTAGAGACAGGGTTTCGCCATGTTGGCCAGGCTGGTCTTGAACTCCTGGTCTCAAGTGATCCACCCGTCTGCGCCTCCCAAAATGCAGGGATTATAGGCATAAGCCACCATGCCCAGCCGACGGTAAACTTTTTGAACATGACATTTGTCAACCAAAGGAGACAAAACTATGAGAATCTATTTCTCACCTATCAGATTGGCAAAGACAAGAATTCCCCAGCTCGCAGGGTGAGCAGGTGTGCTCATGCACTGGGCAGGAAAGTAAATTAGAGGAACAGTCTCTTTGGAGGGAACTTGACAATATCAATAATCCACATTATAGGCCAGGTGCAGTGGCTCACGCCTGTAATCCCAGCACTTTGGGAGGCCGAGGCGGGCAGATCACAAGGTCAGGAGATCAAGACCATCCTGACAGGTGAAACCTCTACTAAAAATACAAAAACAAAATTAGCCAGGCGTGGTGGCAGGTGCCTGTAGTCCCAGCTACTCGGGAGGCTGAGGCAGGAGAATGGCATGAACCCAGGAGGTTGGAGCTGGCAGTGAACAGAGATTGTGCCTCTGCACTCCAGCCTGGGCGATAGTGAGACTCCGTCTCAAAAAAAAAAAAAAAAAAAAAAAAAACCACATTGTCTTTGACCCAGCAGTTATAAGAATTTCTCTGATGAAATACTCTTCTAAGGTTATTCATTGTGGCATCATTTGTAAACAATTTCTTGTATACAAGAAGGTACTGATGAAATTGTCCATGGAACGGGATACACAGTGGTTAAGGAATGCGGCAGATTCATCAGTACTGATAAGGAACAAGCTCCAAGCTAGATTCAGTGAGAATAGCAGAGCAAGGGGCACTGTGTTGTATGCTATTATGTGTGTAAAAAGCAAAATCAAACCCCAACAAACTGTGCGTACATACATACATATGCACGGAATATTTCTGGAAGAGCTTGTGAGAGGCGAGTAACAGAGGCTGCCTCTAGGCAGAAGAATCAGAGGCCTGGGCGGAGAGTGGGGACTGGCTCCACACTGCGCTTTTGAAATGGGTATGTATTACTGACTTTACGAGGATTGTTAAATAGGCTTCCCATGTGAAGACATAAGCTCAGAGATGAACTCAAGTCATGCAGATGGCGAGGCAACATTCAAGCCAGGTCAGATGACTCCAGCTTCATTCAGTGTGTCCCTACCCGGGGAACATGCTGTTAAGCATCTGGAGGGTGGCTTGGGCAGTGGACTGGCTCAGGGGGTCATGGTAGAGTTGCTCACGACCTGGTCCTCACCTTTGCAGGGTCCAGGAGGGCTGGATCATGCCAACCCAGCTCATGAGGCCGATGAAGGCAGCAGACGCATCAGAAGCCAAGGATGGGAACATTCCTGGCACATCAGCAGGTGGTCAACCCCTCCCTCCCCGACAGGGTCAGGGCCAGGCACTGCCCCTCACAGACAGCCTGCAGCAACCAAAGGCAGGCCAGAAGCCTGTGGGCAGAGCAAACCACGTGTGCCCCCTGCAACCCTCTCCAGCCGTGGCTGACACCCACTTTCCACCTTCTTGTGAGTGGGGCCTGCCCCTACCCAGGCTTCCTTCGGCTTGTCGTGTGAAGTCATGTGCTCCTCACACCCCCAACAGTGACCTCTTCGACTGGGACCACACATCTCTTTGCAGGTTCCCTCCTTACCAGATTTTCCTAAGTGACTTGAAGTGGCTGGCTAGCCCCTCGCTGTAGGGGTTTTCTGGCTGTCACCCTGTACCCTCTTTGACATGGGCCCTCCCCCATGCTGGGTCTGGCTGGAGAACTGCCCCTGAAGGCAAGACTCAACCCGTTTCAAATCGGGTTCTGTCCCTACCAGGGAGTCCCGAGAAGCCTCAGTGCCTGGGGGTGAGGGGGGCGAGTGGGGGGGCTCCGCCCTCTCCTGCTTCACCCAGTCTCACCCATCAGGTTTCAAGGTAGGATGTCATGTGAAGAAAAGGTTTTGCTGAGTTCTCCCAGCTCTTGTTTTTCACAGATGGGATGAAGCCCAGAGAGGCCAAGTGACTCGTCTGAGGCGAGTCCGTGAGTTAGGAGGAGGGCCTGGGAGCCCTGCCTCCCCAGCCAGGTTCTGCTCCTGGGTTCTTGCTGAACAATGACCATGACTAGAATGAAGCATCCTTTTCTCACCAAGGACGACGTGCTCCCGGCCCTTGCTCTCTGCCAATCCTACTCCCTGCCAGGGTGGCAGAGGCAGCCCCGAGCACCCATGGCTCTGGAATACCACAGAGGGTGGCACCTGGCCCTGCATTCCTGCTGTGGCTTTGGCTTCGGCTGGAGCTGGACAGACGCAGCTGGACCCGGACCCCACACCTCACTAGGCACTAGCCAGACCCAGGCCGCACGCCTCACTAGGCACCGGGGTCCCCACGGCCGCTGCCTCCTGAGTGGGGGTTGAGCTGGTGCTGCCCCTGGCAGGGCTGCTACAAGGGAGGATTGGTGACGGCCCAAATGCAGGGCACGCAGTGGAAGCGCCTCCGGAATTCTTGCTGCTGTTGGGAGTTAGGTGAATTTTATCCATGCGCAGCACTGACTCCAGGCTGGAGAGGGCTGTGACCAGGCGTGCTCTGCCGCTGGCCGGGGGTTACCTAGGTGGAGCTCAGTCAGGTGACTTGTGGAGCTCAGGCCCATGAGCTTGTGAGCTAGGGAGGGGGTCTCCAGGTGGGGCCAGCTCGGGGGCAGCTCTGCACGGGAGGAGGCCTGGTGCCCTGGTGGACGAGGGTCAGTCTGGGCCTGGGTGGCTCCGCCAGGAGGATCATACACCTGGCCCTGGGGGTGCCTGTCAGGAGGCCTGGCCCTTGCAGCTTCTCACCCACCCCAGACCTGTGCAGGCTGCACTCCCTGGCTTCTCAAGGAGGGTTGCCAGATTTAGCACAAATATAAGATACTGCATGGGAGATATGTCAGCTGCAAAATTCCTTCTCGTTGATCTGAAATTCAAGTGTAACTGGGTGCCCTGTATTGTATCCGGCATTCCTGTCTGGCAATAAGGCCTCTGGTCCTGGATACCGGGAGCCTGGCCTCAGCTTTTGTGTGCCGTTTGGCCCACCACAAGTCAGGGGCTCCTCTGGGCCTCAGCATCCTCCTCTGTCATCAAATGCCACCCAGGACAGAAAGCTTTTCTCCAAAGCAGGCCCACCTGGGACCAGCACACCCAAGCCCTGGACGGCCCTCCCGGCTGTGGACACCAGGGGGCAGCAGAACCCCGCAGTGACAGCGCAGTCGGGGCTAGGAAAAGGTGGTCAAATCATTTGACCACTGGGCGAACATTGACAGCTCACCTGTCACAGGGGGCGACTCAGCCACACCAGGGTCCTGGGGGCTTTGAGGAAGGGGCACCAGGCAGCCTAGTCCCTGGCCAGACCACTCCCCTCACCCTCAGAACGCTTCCTGAAGCCCCCCAGGTGAAGCTCCCAGCCCAGCCCCGCACCCCTGCCCCATGTTGTAGAACCAACCCTGTGAACAGCTAGTGGGGCCCTGCAGCCTTGGTCCTGGCTGTCCCCCTGCCTGTCCCTGAAGTGGCCCCAATCCCCTCTGAGGTGTTCCCAATGCTCCCCTATGCCCAACAGCGACTGGTGACCCCACCTGGCCTCCCCTGACCACCCCCCATGATAGGCTGAGTGGGTGGAGGGCAGATCTTCACCCACCCCCACCACCCCTCCTGTGGGTCTGGTGCCTGGCACCTGTCCCTGAGCCAGAGGCAGAGCCCAGCTGAGGCTACCTGTGCTGCCCTCCTCATCCGCCACACACCACCACACATGCAAACACACCATACACATCCATCACACACACACACACAGTTACACCATCCCTCACACACCACCACACACGCAAACACACCATACACATCCATCACACACACACACAGTTACACCATCCCTCACACACCACCACATACGCAAACACACCGCACGCATCCACAGCGCACACTAAGACCACATGCCCCAGCCACACACACACCCCACAAGACACTCGAACACACAGCTCCATGCTCTGCCATCCCTGCCGGGGTGCCTGACCCTAGTCCTGGGGCCCCCACCTCCAGAGGTCCCCAGGAACCTGGGGGTCAGGTCCTGCCCCTGAGGACCCTTGCCTTCCCCCTAAGGCCCTGCAGCCCCTCCCTCTGCCCCTGGTTCCCTGACCACATGGTTTACGGGTGAAGACACAGCGCTTGTCCAGTGCCAGGCGGCTCATTCGAGGTGGAGCTGGGACTTGGCCTGGGTCTCAGTGTGTCTCCAGGGCACACACTGCATAGTTCCAGCTGCGTGAATGTGGGGAAAAGAAAGAGAGATCAGCCTGTTACTGTGTCTATATAGAAAGAAGTAGACATAAGAGACTCCATTTTGTTCTGTATTTGAGATGCTGTTAATCTGTGACCCTACCCCCAACCTTGTCCTTGCAAGAGACACGTGCTCTGGTGACTCAAGGTTTAATGGATTTTGGGCTGTACAGGATGCGTCTTTGTTAAACAAGTGCCTGAAGGCAGCTTGTGCTGGTTAAAAGTCATCACCATTCTCTTAATTTCAACTACCCAGGGACACGTACACGGCCAAAGGTCAGGCCAAAGGTCACAGGGACCTCTGCCTAGGAAAGCTAGGTATTGTCCAAAGTTTCTCCCCATGTGATAGGCTGAAACAATGCTGCTAAAAGGTTTATGGAGATGTTTGCATATACATCTCAAGGCACAGCGTTTTCCTTTAAACTTATTCATGTCACAGAGATTTCTGTTCATATGTCTTACTGCTGATTTCCTCCCTACAATGATCCTATTGTCCTGCCACTCCCTTATCTTTAAGATAGTAAAGATAATTATCAATAAATACTAAGGGAACTCAGAGACCGGTGCCGGCGTGGGTCCTCTGTAAGCTGAGCGCCGGTCCCCTGGGCCCACTTTTTCTTTCTCTATACTTTGTCTGTGTCTCATTTCTTTTCTCAAGTCTCTCGTTCCACCTAACGAGAAACACCCACAGGTGTGGAGGGACAGGCCACCCCTTCACATGAAGATGGGGCAGAGCCACCTGCTGACCCTCCCTTCATTCATTCATCCCCACTCATTCCTGAGCAGCCTCACAGGCTCCAGGATGGAGACGACCAGAGTAATTTGATGAGGTCACCGAAGGCGACCTCTGGAGGAGGGGACATGGAGGCCTAGGACAGGCCTGGTGCAGGGAAGCTCAGCGGGAAGGGAGGCCACTGTGGGCCCAGGTGGGCCAGGAAGGGGAGCAGGGTGCCCAGAGCCCAGGCCCAGCCTCTCAGGCTGCGGAGCCAGGCACCCCACCTGACCCTCCTGGAATGAGCTGCCAGGGCTGCCACTGGACAGCCTCATGTGGCACCCCAGAAGCCACCCACCTGTGGACCCGGGTCCACCACAGCACACGCAATGCCACACAAACACAGCACAGTACGCACCACCACACACATCCACAGCACAGTTACACCATGCCCCACACACCGTGACACACACATCACACACATCCATCACACACACAGTCACACCATCCCCACACACCCCCACACACGCAAACACACCACACACACACATCCATCACACACACAGTCACACCATCCCCACACACCACCACACACAAACACATCACACACACACAGTCACACCATCCCCCACACACCATGACACACACAAACACCACACATCCATCACACACACACAGTCACACCATCCCCCACACACCGTGACACACACAAACACATCACACACACAGTTACACCATCCCCCACACACCATGACACAAACACATCACACACACACAGTTACACCATCCCCCACACACTGTGATACACACAAACACATCACACACACATACAGTTACACCATCCCCCACACACCGTGACACACACAAACACATCACACACACACACAGTTACACCATCCCCCACACACCATGACACAAACACATCACACACACACAGTTACACCATCCCCCACACACCATGACACAAACACATCACACACACACAGTTACACCATCCCCCACACACTGTGATACACACAAACACATCACACACACATACAGTTACACCATCCCACACACACCGTGACACACACAAACACATCACACACACAGTTACACCATCCCCCACACACCATGACACAAACACATCACACAGTTACACCATCCCCCACACACTGTGATACACACAAACACATCACACACACACACAGTTACACCATCCCCCACACACTGTGATACACACAAACACATCTCACACACACACAGTTACACCATCCCCACACACCACCACACACGCAAACACACCACACACATCCATCACACACAGTCACACCATCCCCCACACACCATGACACACACACCACACACACACACACCACACACACACACAGTCACACCATCCCCCACACACCACCACACACACACCACACACACACAGTCACACCATCCCCCACACACCACCACACACACACCACACACACACACAGTCACACCATCCCCCACACACCACCACACACACACCACACACACACACAGTCACACCATCCCCCACACACCACCACACACACACCACACACACACAGTCACACCATCCCCCACACACCACCACACACACACCACACACACACACAGTCACACCATCCCCCACACACCACCACACACACACCACACACACACACAGTCACACCATCCCCCACACACCACCACACACACACCACACACACACACAGTCACATCATCCCCCACACACCACCAAACACACACCACACACACACACAGTCACATCATCCCCCACACACCATGACACAAACACATCACACACACACAGTTACACCATCCCCCACACACTGTGATACACACAAACACATCACACACACACACAGTCACACCATCCCCCACACACCACCACACACACACCACACACACACAGTCACATCATCCCCCACACACCATGACACAAACACATCACACACACACAGTTACACCATCCCCCACACACTGTGACACACACAAACACATCACACACACACAGTTACACCATGTCCCACACTCCACCACACACCCAAATACGCCACACACATCCACAGCGCACACTATGACCACATGCCCCAGACACACACACACCCCACAAGACACTTGCACACAGAGCACACACATGTAGTGGATGAGCCCGGTTTCTAGCCCCCAGGGTCTGGCCACCGCTGGAATAGGCCGTGGGCAGGTGGCAGGGCGGGCCAGGGTCTGCCTTCCCGTGAACTGCCTTTCAGATCGGGGCACCACGGTGGAGTCCCACAGGCGGCTGGGAAGAGCCGGAGGAGCTGAGGCTCCGGGGAGCCCCACTCTGCCCTCCAGGGGCTGCCGCCCCACCCGCGCTGGCCTCAGCCACCCCCCCTCCCGAGCTCCCTCCCACCCTCCGCGGCCTCCTGCCCCAGCCAGGCTGTACCCGTCCCCAGTGCCCCTGCGCCCCGGCAGCGCCCTGCTGTGCCATGCTCCACGCTGGTCCTGGGGAGGTGTTCGCCGGATAAACAGCTGCCCTCTGGGTCCCGGGCCCGCAGTGCTCCATCGCCACCGTGTCTCCAGCATCACCCGGTCTCCTCTGAGACCTCTTCCCAGGCCGCAGAAAGGGAGCCCCAAGCCAAGGAGAGGGCGTGCCCAGATTAAAGGAAACTGGCCTTCGCCCCAGGCCCGGCCCTGCCCTACGCCGCCCCACCCTGGGCCGGGATGCATCGCTGCCCACCCGGAGCCGGAGCCCAGGACCAGCGGGCACCAGGCCACTGCGCTGCCGTGGCGGGGTCAGAGCGGCAGGGCTGGGTGGCTGGCGACAGGTGGGACTAGCACGGGACCACTCGCCTCTCGAGCCGAGCCCCGCCCCTGCCCCACAGTTCCGTTTTCCTCTTGTTCCTTTCAGGGCCGCCAGGCCGCCTCAAGCCGGAGTTTGATCCCCGACGGCCGAGGCTCCCGCTGGCTAGCAGCTCCCCGGGGCGTCTGGGCTTGATTCAGTGGCGCTCAGCCCAGGGCAAGGCGGCTAGGGAAGGTCGCATCACGGATGAGCCCAACAAACTCATGCTTTTCTAAATACCTTTTTCTGGGCCCACCATCTCCCTCTCAGAAGCCTGAAGGTCCGGTGGGCTCTGTCTTCTCTTGGGGGGCTGTGATCCTAACTGGACCCCCGTTAGGGTCCCTGCTCAGGCGCACCCCAATCTCAAGAGGCAGATAGAAGATCTAATCATGTACCTTCCTAAGCACGGCAGGGAGGGGAGGGTTCCATTCGGAGTCCAGTGCCCCAGGCAGTGGTGGGGAGGTGCGTCCCCTTCTCCATTAGGGCGTGACCAGGCACGGGGCGGGGAGGGAGTCAGGTCTGGGTGCCACAAATGCAGTGCGTTTAAGTCTTGTTCAGGGACCCAGGGAGAAGCTCCTTCGTTTCCCTAGACACCAGGGGCCCTGAAGGAGGCCGCAGAGGGCTGGCAAGGAAACATGGACGCGGCTCCAGCCCAGCTACTGGAAGACCTTTCTGTAATTGGGGGAAGATGCACCTCAGATTTTGGAGCTGATCCTTCTTTCAATTCCTGATTCTGCCACTTCTTGCTAAGGATTTAGGACTGGTTACTTAACTTCTCTTAAACCAGCATGATAAATCTGTATCATGTGGTAGTGATACCACATTGCCGGGTTGATGGGAGGTTTAAATTAGATATTTAAAGTTTTAAACAGTGTCTGCCCGAGGAAACCCTTGATGAATGGGAGCTAATGTTTTGTTAGCTCAATGGTGGTTCCCACACAGGAGGCCAGTCTACCCAAGCAGAAAATGCCCAGGGCCGTATTAATTAAGGCCTAAGGTTCAGAGTAAGGGAGGTGACAGTCTTGCCCTACTAGGGGTTAATCGTGGCCTGACCAGATGAACTGTCTTGGGACTAACACCCCGTACTGCCACCCTCCCCTCCACACCCCAGGGCTTCCTTCCTTAGAGTCTAAACATTTTCCTGTCTCAGGAGTTGTTCCCATTATGCTGTGTTTACTCAGTGAGCATGGGACAACATGCAGTGAGTGTCAGGACAGCTGATGGATGGGACCATGGAGCCACCAGAGGCATTTTCCAGAGTTTCTGTTGAGTCCACACACATAAGCCTTGCTTAGGCAGGTACATGATTAGATCTTCTGTCTATAGGATAAGGGGCACTTATATACAACTCTCAAGGAACTTTAACAACTTGGAGTGCCCGTGCAGGATGGCAAAGGGTCTGGGATCCCCTGAGGCAAGGAGAAGGCAGGACAAGAGAGAAGCTTGCAGAAGGATGGGGTTGGAGGAAGAGGAAGCAGGCCCAGGGCCAGTATTGCAAATTACCAGAGAGGGACAGGTGGAGACACTTTCTAACGACCCCCGCGAAACAGCCTGATCCCGGACAAAGGAAGAGACTGAAGAGGCCTCCAGCTGGCTGGGTGGCATGGTCGACAGTTCTGGGTTCACTTCTGGGTTCTTTCCCCCTCTGATAGGCTGGGCTTCTTGGCACAGGGACATCTTTGGGGTTCAATTCCCTGACTTCCCAGAGAGCACTGGACTCCCAAACAAATCATACTGGCTTCTGTAAGCTCCTTGTAGGGTAGGGTCCACTAGGACCCCCATATCTACCTCCTCCACATCTGAGCAGAGGTGGTTATAATGGTTAATTTTATGTGTCAACATGACTGGGCCATGGGGTACCCAGACATTTGGGCAAACCGATTATTCTGGGTGTGCCTGTGAGGATGCTTTTGGATGAGTTTGACATTGGAACTGGTGACCAATGGGGGAACCAGGTGGGGTAAAGCAGATTGCCCTCCCCAATGTGGGGGGCCTCATCCACTCAGCTGAAGGCCCGAATAGGACAAAAGGCTGAGAATTTGTTCTTTGCCTCAGTCTTGCGCTGGGACATTGACCTCCTCCTCCCTTAAGATTCAGACTGGAACTACACCATTAGCTCTCCTGGGTCCCCAGCTTGCTGACCTCTGTCTACGGGGGACAGGGCTGCTTGTTTCCTTGGGACCTCTCAGCCTCCATAATCACATAAGCCAATTCCTTATGATAAATCCATCTATCTAACCATCCATTCACATACCCATTCACCCATCCATCCATCCACTCACCCATCCATCCATCCACTCACCCACCCATCCATCCATCCATCCATCCATCCATCCATCCATCCATCCATCCATCCATCTATCCACCCACCCACCCACCCGTCCACTTACCCACCCAGCCATCCACCCGCCCACCCATCCATTCACCCACCCATCCACCCAGCCATCCATCTACCCCCCAACCATTCACCCAGCCACCCACCCACTGACCCACCCATTCAGCAACCCATCCACCCATCCATCCATCCACTCACCCATCCACCCAGCCATCCATCTACCCCCCAACCATTCACCCACCCACTGACCCACCCATTCAGCAACCCATCCACCCATCCATCCATCCACCCATCCATGCATCCACCCATCCATCCACCCACCCATCCATCCATCCACCCACCCATCCATTCACCCACCCATCCATCCATCCATCCATCCATCCACCCATCCATCCATCCACCCATCCATCCATCCACCCATCCATGCATCCACCCATCCATCCACCCACCCATCCATCCATCCACCCACCCATCCATCCATCCACCCACCCATCCATCCATCCATCCATCCATCCACCCATCCATCCATCCACCCATCCATGCATCCACCCATCCATCCACCCACCCATCCATCCATCCACCCACCCATCCATTCACCCACCCATCCATCCATCCATCCATCCACCCATCCATCCATCCACCCATCCATGCATCCACCCACCCATCCATTCACCCACCCATCCCCTCACCCACTCATCCATCCATCTATCCATCCATCCATCCATCCACACACCCACCCACCCCTGCCATCCGTGCATGTCTCCTATCAGTTCTGTCCTGGAGAACCCTGACTAATGTAGTGGTCATTCCCATCTGTCCGTTGGACTCTGTCCCCATCATAAGTGAGCCCTCCCCACAACAAGCACTCTTGATTTAACCTTTGCCAGTCCCAGTTAAATATTTATAAAATTCAAGCCCTTCACTGGCTATTCTTCCAGGTGAGGCTGTGTTGCCAAAGGCACCGTCTTGCCTTTTCATAGCAAGCTAGGTCTGCCCAGGGCACCTGGCCTCCGTTTCTGCACCTCACCTGGTTCCCCCATCAAGGCTTGGCGGCTCTGGGTGCGTGGGGAGTTTTACTATGAAATAGCTCTAGCAGTGCCATTGACTCAGAAGGCACTTGGCAAACAGACTCACCATTTCTATTAAAAGAGACATGGAGTCTTAAAAAATATTAAAATGACTAAAATCAACAAAATAGCTGCTGTTGCTGAAGGCCTGCTGGGAGGCAGGCTCCAAGCCATGCGCTTTGCACACGTGACATTGAGCCGCCCAGCTCCCCCCATCCCCTACAGTGAAGACACTGAGGCACAGTGAGCTGATGGCAGGTGGGCAGACGCTGTGGTACTCGTCCTGGTAACAGAACCTCCATTCCACTCACCCCTTCCCAACCCCTATGCCCTCTGGGGAAGGCGGGTGCCTCCTTGGCCAAGGGCCATCTTGACCAGCCTAAGCCAGCTGTGGCCATCACAAGGTCATCTTGTGAACGCGGGCCACGGTTTCAGCCTTGAGATGTGGGGCTGGTGGGGACGGGTTGGTGGGCGGATTCTGGAGGGTTTTCCTGTCCCTCAGTGGGAGGACAGAGACTTCCCTCCCTGCTTCTTGATGCTCGCATGTCAGCTGTACTGCCTAGAACCATGACAGCAGTTGTGGGCACCCCAGGGAGAAAGTCTGAGGTGAAAGGCTGACTGTGATTAGCCAGGCACAGTGCTGTTCACCCGAGGCCCCAGTGACTCAGGAGGCTGATGCGAAAGGATTGCTGGAGCCCAGGAGGTTGAGGCCAGCCTGGGCAACATAGAGAAACCCTCTCTCTTAAAAAAAAAAAAAGAAAAGAAAAAAACCAAGTTGATGCCTGGGGATCCCCAGCGATGCTGTCTTTGGACCCCTCAGCAGGTGAGACCAACCCCCACTTCTTCAGCTGGGCCTTGTGCTGCTGGGACCAGAAGCACTGACAGCAGCAGCGAAGGCTGGATGGAGAACCAGGCCTGCCACCTCTGGGGCCAGCCTGACCGCGCCCTTGGCCATGGCCATCCTCTCTTGGAATGTGGTTTTCCTATGACCTGAAACCGTGGAAGGAGAAGGAAAGGGAAGGGCTGGGGGTAGGCAGAATCCTGACAGTCAGATCTGCCAAGAACAGTCATCGTTTATTTCCACAAATGTTTCTTGGCATTAGGCAGATATTGAAGAACAGGCTGTGCAAGATTGATAGACGCAGGGACAGCTGGAGGGACACAGGAGGGGCCGGGTTTACCAACAGTGGCAGCACGCAGCAGACCCACCTTGGCTGAAGCGTGCAGGGGCCACGGCCTGAGGAATGGGGGCTCCCGTGGGTAGACACAAAACTCAGAAAATGCCATTTATTGTATCATTTTAATACCGGAAATGCCAGACCAATCAACAGGGAGGACAGACCAGACACAAATGCCTGTGCTTGCGACACGGACAGGAGGATCATCACGGCTCAGGGCACACATGCATTTCCTTAGAAACAGGCAGACAAAGAGCATAAATACCACACAACAGCCAGGCTCAGGGGGCCGCGGGCCACAGGGGGCTGCGCTTCAAAGGCAGTCAGAGGCATTAAATACGGGACCTACACATTACACTCCACTTCACCATACATAATTTATATATTAAAAGAAAGGGGACCACAGTATCTATACGTGCAAGCGGCTGTGGTGGAGAAAATGAACGGGAGGGCAGCCATGCACGGGAGGGGCTCCCCGTCTACCCTCCTGACACCTCGCCCCACCCTCCCCACAGAGTCACTTGGGATCACAAAATGCACGGCCGGCCGGGGCGCAGCCTCGGGAGGTCCTGCCTGGTCTCCTCGGCGTGGACCTCTGGGCTCCCCATGAGCCGGGAGGTGCCTGGAACCAAGAACACTTGAACCCTGCATGTCATCACATCCCTGGGAGTTGCCCTGGAAGGGACCGGGCCGGGTGTGAGGGGAGGAATGTCGCATTGGTCAGGCGGAGGAGGGAGGCGCAGCCGCCGGGCCGGGCAGGTGCGACGCATGCCCCAGGCCTGGGGCCCGGGAGAGCAGGAACGATTGCGGGGCATCCACTCTTGCAAGCAAAGCTTAAACGGCACAACAAGCCTGTGTTTCTCTGCAACTGTCCAGGGGCCGCTCGCTCAGAACTGACTGGCACTGCTGGGGTCGCACTGCAGCAGGCGGACGATGGAGGGGTCGCTCTTGGCACCTTTGATGAATTCTTCCAAGGACAGTTTGCCTGCAGGGCACGAGAGACATCAGGATTAGCCAGTGCTCACTGTTCTTTAAGCTTCCAGAGAGGATGGGGACAGCTCTCAGGTCAGGGATGCCCCCTTTGTTCAAAGTCCTGAGCCTTCTTGAAGCTGCACGGTGTCTAGTCTCCATTCACTTTACAGGCATTTCTGAAAAAAATCCTTTTTCCTTTCCCTGCTCCCTACAATACATCAGGCACCTCAAAGGCTTACCCAGCAGCTCAGCAGGACATGGCTGACGAGGGCCATTTAAATCCTTTTCGAAATCACCCCACACTTTGCTTATTAAGGAACATGTACATTGTGCAGAAAAATGAAGCATTTGCCTCTAACCCAATGGGTCCTCCCTGGCATCCGTGTAGACCTGCTGCTCAGGCTTGGGGTACCGAACTCATGCTCTGGACTGTTGGCCATGCAGTGAGAGGAAAACCTAGAAAAAGATTGGTCATGCTAAGGAATCAGCTGCCCCCTCATCCTCCGCATCCAATGCTGGTGACAACACATTCCCTCTCCCAGGACACAGACTCGGTGACTCCACGCTGGGCGGAGTGGCCTCTGGAGGCTGGTGGCCCAGGGCGGGGCTCCATAAGGCTGGCGGGCCGAGCTGGGTGCGGGAGGTTTCCTGACCATCCGCTCACCACAAGCAAGATAGGCTATGAGGATTCTGCCCATTCCGACACGGCCTCAAGGGCAGGAGGGCAGGAGGGCAGGAGGGCAGGAGGGCAGGAGGGCAGGAGGGGGAGCCTCTGGCTCCGGCTGGTGGGGAAGGATGAGGTTTGAGGTTGGCTGTGTCCCGGCAGCCTGGGTCCTGGGGCAGCCCCTCCGTGTGTCTGTCTGAGGGTCTGTGCTGTCAGCTGGAATCACTAGGACACTCTGCAAAATGTCTGTGCAGGCGACACAGACGCATGCAGCTAGGCCCAGCACAGGGGAAGGTGTGCAGGAGGGGCTCTTGGCTCTGGCGCATGGCAAGCCACCGACATTTCCAGGTCTCAGGATCTTCGTCTCGAAGGCAGGATAATGGGAACACCCTTCTCAAGGGCACCTGGGAGGATGCATTTGAGGACTCAGCCCAGCACCAAGATGGAGGACACCCCTGCCCAGTAGGGCCCTGCTGGGAATTCAGCCCCTCCAGGCCACTGGCAGACAGGGACACCTGTCCTCATGGGACCCTGGCCCAGGCTCGGGCAGGCTGGCTTCTTCCAGGGCACGAACTTGATGCCTCTGGGGCCTGGGCAGCCTGCTGGCTCCAAGGGAGCCCAAACAATGCCCAGGCTAAGGGGTGCGTAGGGAGAGGGAGGGACAGCCAGGCCCTCAGCAGACAGTCCCCAGGACCCTCTGCCAATGGAGACAGCGGCTGCCAGCCTGAAGATTGGTGAGGACCATGGTCACCTCTCACACTCCACCTCTGACCACTCAGGGCAGCCAGCTGTGTGGTCATCTCCTCGGCTAGGTGTGGGGCCTCAGAGTCCATGGCCCCAGCCTCCCCACTTCCCGTCCCTGACCCCAGGCCCTCCTGTCCCAGGCCAAGAAAGAGCGGACCAGCCCAGATGGACCTCCAGTCGGGAGAGCCAGAGCTGCCTCAGGACGACTCTGAGGCCTGCAGAGATGCCGGGAGCTTCTGAAGGCTCCACTGGCTCCTCCTGGTGGAGGGCAGGGCAGGTGAGAGGGTTGCTGAGCACAGCCTGTCCCACATGTGCGGCCTGACAAGCTGAGGAGAGGGCGGCTTTAATGATACTTGTGCCCTGGAGAAACCCATCAGCCCAGCCCAGAGGCCTGGAGCAGCCGTGCGCCTTCCGGGGTAGCCAGGGAAGTTGGGGCAAACTCCAGGGCCCCACCACTCCTGAGCAGTCCCTGGAGGAGCCTTGAGGGCTGAGGACCACCCCCTGAACTGGCTCTGGCCCCTGACTGCAGCCCCACCTTCCCGGTATCACTCTTCCCTCCTTGCCCCAAGCTCCAGGGACAGACGGGTCCGCTGGGCGCACAGGAGGAAGTGCTCCATCAAAGCGCGGACATTAGCAACGACCATGCCATCCAAATTCGCAATCAACCTAGAAGATGCCCTCTGAAGAGGTGGGCAGGGCCAAGCCAGGTGGCAGGTTCAGGCAGCGAGTAACCGTGAGTGGCTTCCCCAGGGACACTGTGAAGTCGGGAACAACAGCCACTATTTGTGGAGTGTGAGCCCTGCTAAGAGCTTTAAGGCATCATCTCGCTAAACCTCACAACCCCATAGGACTGGATTCACCATCCTCACGAGGAGTGGACAGCCTTGGGAGAGTGGCAGCAGGTGCCCTGCTAGGCTGGAAGGTGGAAAACACACTTCCCATCAGCCCGAAGGGCAATGCCGGGCACCAGACAGGCTTGTTTTCTGTGTGCAGATGTTTTGAAACAGTGACCTCACTGCCTGGAATGCTGTTTGCTGCCTACAGCTCCCCTACACCCCATCTCCTGCTGGGGTCGTGCTTAACTCACCCAAGGGCTGCACTCCAGACTTCGCACAGCAGCTTCTTGGGCATTAGCTTATCTTTTAATCCCCAGCACAACCCAGGGAGTATTTTCTCTTCTTAAGGTTGTGTTTCTTCATTGTTCAAAAGCAAAACAAACCTGGTGCTGTGGCTGCTGTTGACAAAGCCGGCAAGAAGAGCAGAACGGGAAGATCCCACAGCCACCCCGACTTCACAGCCAGTGCAGAGGAGGGCACTCGAGGCACAGCCTCGTCACCGCTGCTGCCACCCACCATCTTGAGACTTGCCCTTCTGCAGTGGACTGAGTCCCCACAGAGCTGCCGTAGGTGGACAAGGCGGCTGCGTTCATCCTGACAATTCCCCTTGGACACTGGGGCCATCTGGGCAGCTTCCTCTCCCAGAATGGCAGTAAGAGAAGCATGGCCAGCACCCCAGGACCCCACCATCTGGGATCCTTTGATCCCAACCCCTCCAGGTTCAGGGCTGCCAGCATGCTTGCCTCCCTGCCCCTAAACATTGTACCCACGAGAATACAGGTATGCCCTGTTCTACGAGTGGGGAGATGGTGGCTCAGAGGGGCCACAACATGCCCAGCATCACAAAGCCTTGTCACAGAGGGACCAGGACGCAGGACGGGTGTCCCTGACTGCATCCTGCTCTTTCCTGGGCATGGCAGGTGCCAGGCAGGTCGGGGGCAGGGGTGGCCCTCAGGAGACCAAGAAGCTGCAGAGGGGAGGGGGCGCCCCAGATGCGTTTTGCCACCACCGTGGCATACACACGCAGCCCCGCCCCCACCCCGGCCCTACCATCGTTGTTGGTGTCCATCTGCCTGAAGATCTTGTCCGTGCGCTTCTCTGGGGTGGACTCGTCCTCCGGCATCTTCATCACAGACGACACCATCTTGTAGATGGCCTGCGAATGGGGACAATGACAGTGTGCTCAGAGGCCCAGGAGCTCGGGCGGGCGCAGCAAGTGTGGGATTCTGCCCAGGCCACGACGAGGCTGGGAGAGGTTAGGGGCTCCCGGTGGTCTTCGGGACCCCTCCCCCGTGGGGAGAATGTTCCCTAGTGAACCTCACGGGTGTCTGTGTGACGTCCAAGAGCAGAGCTGACAGAAGGGCTCTACTGGGAGGGGGAGGGTGCTGGTATCTCTGCCCAGGTGGTGGGGGAGGTAGTGCCAGGAAGGTGCCTAAGTGTCACTGTCGGGGGCTGGGAATGCTGAGGGAGAGTGGTGGTCACAGATACGTGAAATTCACCACGCCGCCCACTGAGCTGTGTGCATTTTACTGCGTGGCTGTTACCCCTCAGTTTAAAAGAGACTGAGCCCCTCAAACTCACAGGGAAAGCCCCATCACCAGCCCCGACAGGACAGGAACCGGCAGCACTGGAGCCTCCATGGCCTCTTTACAGCACTGCCAGCCGAGGGCTCAGCCTGGCTGCTGGTCTCTCTGCGTGTCTCTGCCTGAGTGACCCAGCCTGGGGCACGTGCCCCTGTGCTGCTGGTGGGTGTACATGGGAGACAGTGATGGGACGGGCGAGTGGCCACCAAGCAGAGTGACATGCGTGGGGAGGGGCAGCACTGCTGTGGGATTTTCTGAGCACTCCGTGTGAAGGAGGCTTGATAAACTCATTCCTAAGACAAGAGACCATTTTCTCATTTTGAGAAGGAGGGAGCAACCAAGTGTCCCATGAGAAACACACAGCCGGCCAGGGAGCCATCGATGGCGCTGGGGGAAGCCTTTCAGGGTTTGGGGACTGGGTTTGGGGGCTGTCCCGTTTGGACAGAAGTGGCTGCTCCTCGCTGCTCGGAACAGTTCTACCAGGGCCTCAAAGTTCTGACCAAGCCTTTATGCGGCCAGTGACAGGCACACCTATTTGCAAAGGGTAAGGGTTAACACACAGGACATGGTGGGTGATTCGTGGGAAGCAGAATTCTTACTTCTGCCACTGTGTGAAGCTAAGAGCCAGAAAGTGGCGACGGAATCAGAGTTCCCCGAGCCCAAGTTAATTTACTCTGACGGTGTGAAAACCATCTACGTGGGAAATGGGTCGCTCACTCCTGAGGCGGCCACTGGTGCAGGAGCTCACCGATTTGATACCCGCTACTGGAGGCCCACCCCTGAAGTTCCCCACCATGGCACGCCCCCCTTCTGAAGAGTTCCATTTTTTTCTTGTTTTATTTCTGGTCTTTTTGGAGGAAGGGTCTCACTGTCACCCAGGCTGGAGTGCAGCAGTACAATCATAGCTCACTGTGACCTCGGACTCCTGGGCTCAAGCAATCCTCCCACCTCAGCCTCTCAAGTAGCTGGGACTACGGGTGCATGCCACTATGCCCTGCTACTCTTTTAATTTTATATAGAGATAGAGTCTCACTATATTGCCCAGGCTGGTCTCAACCTCCTGGGCTCAAGCGATTCTCCAGCCTCAGCCTCCCAAAGTGTTGGGATTACAGGCCTGGCCGTGAGGAGTTCTAGAACTGGATGCTCCTGGGCTCAGGGAGGCACTCAGGGGAATGCCAGGGAGGGGCAGCTCTACTCTCTATTGTCTCTCGCACACCTAGGTACCTGGCCAAGTGAACAAAACTTGGTTTCCTTCTGAAACATGGCCTTGCCTGCTAGAGCTGCATGAAGGCAGAGAGACGCCTCCTGAAGTGACATCTTTCCCATGCTGGGCTGATTCTTGTGATCGTTAATGCTTCAGTTTTACTGGATGACTGTGCATTCCTGGGGACATCACAAGCTATCTGTTGCATTCTCAAATCCAGGGCTTTCCCCAGGTCTTGGCAGGTACCTCTTGCAAGTAACAATAATATAATTCTTGGCCAGGCACGGTGGCCCATGCCTGTAATCCCAGTACTTTGGGAGGCTGAAGGCAGATCACCTGAGGTCAGGAGTTCGAGACTAGCCTGGCCAACATGGTGAAACCTTGTCTCTACTAAAAATACAAACATTAGCTGGCTGCGGTGGCATATACTTGTAATCCCAGCTACATGGAAGGGTGAGACAGGAGAATCTCTCCAACCCGGGAGGCGGAGCTTGTAGTGAGCCGAGATCGCGCCATTGCACTCCAGCCTGGGCGACAGAGCGAGATACCGTCTCCAAAAAAAAAAAAAAGCCCTGGGCTGGGAGCTGGGAGCTGGGAGGGGACCTGGGCCCGCGGTGAGACCCGGGGCCTCGGGCGCCGGTACCTGCACGATCTCCAGCATCTCGCTGCGGCTGATGTAGCCGTTGCCGTCCAGGTCGTACATGCTGAAGGCCCACTTGAGCTTCTGCTCCAGCTTGCCCCGCGAGGTCACGCTCAGCGCAATGATGAACTCCCGGAAGTCGATGGTGCCGTCGCCGTTGGTGTCGAAGGTGCGGAAGACGTGCTCGGCGAACTTGGAAGCGTCGCCGTAGGGGAAGAAGTTGGCGTAGATCTTCTTGAACTCGTCCACGGTCAGGTGGCCGGTGGGGCAGTCCTTGAGGAAGCCCTTGTACCACTCCTGCAGCTCGTGGTCGGTGAACTCCGTGTTCTCCCGCAGGTCCTGCAGCACCTCGGGCCGCAGCTTGCTGTTCTGCTTGCCCATGGCGGCTGGCGGCGGCGACTACACCTGCAAGACAGGAGGTTAGCCGGGGACGCCACGCACGGCCACGGAGCAGGGCTGAGCCATGGGCCGGAGAGACCACATAAGGCCATCGCTGTGCAGGCACTGCGATTCAGCAACTCCCGGGTCCCCCATCGGAAGGCATGCCACTATTTTATGGACCACCAAGAGGGCCAAGAGACCCTAATTAAATCACGACAGCCCACCCTCACACTGCGGGACATATTCTCCATATTGGAGAATGTGGAAATGTGGGGAAAAAATACAACTTAACATCAGTGGAACAGGGCATCATCCGGTGCCCACCAGGGGTTGTACAAGAGGCGAAGATTAAAAATCAGTTCTTACTTTCATCCCCCTCCTCAGCTCCAGGCAAAGTGGCCACCTCAGCCGCATCCCAGACTCTTTGGAGCAGTTCTTCCCTCTTTCAGGCATCACATTATGTTTTTACCTTTAGAATAGGCGTCTAGAAACTTTCAGGGAGTCACCCCCCAACCCTCTTTGTTTATTTGTTTTGAGACAGAGTTTCGCTCTTGTCGCCCAGGCTGCAGTGCAGTAGCAGGATCACAGCTCACTGTAACCTCTGCCTCCTGGGTTCAAGCGATTCTCCTGCCTCAGCCTCCTGAGTAGCTGGGATTAAAGGCACACACCACCACGCCCAGCTAATTTTTTTGTATTTTTAGTAGAGACGGGGTTTCACCATGTTGGCCATGCTGGTCTCGAACTCCTGACCTCAGGTGATCCACCTGCCTCAACCTCCCAAGGTGCTAAGATTACAGGTGTGAGCCACTGTCCCCAGCCTACCCTCTTTATTTTGCCTTTGATAAACTGCCCTGGGTGGGAGGAGGATCTGGAATTAGCTCTAGGCAGTAAATGATGCTCTGAATGGAACCAGGCAAAAATGAGGCACCTGTGGGAACCGGGAACTGCTCTGCTGGAAACCATCCCCCAGGGCGGTTCTCCACGAGGCTTGAATGCAAGATTGATTAACCAGCATTAACACGGCTGCCACTGCACCGCCTCATGTTACTTTCTTACATTCACAGTTAACATATATACAGGGCATGGAAGAATGAGAAATAAGAAGATGTCTCCTACTCTAGCCCCAGTGGTAACCATTTTGAAGTCTATGTTTGTGAATTCCAAACAGTAGGCACCAGTTCTCCATTATGAAAGGTAAGGCAGACCACCCACACTGCCCACCACTTCCTTTCTTCTCTGCCTCCATCCCAGGTTATTTTTTTGAGACGGAGTCTCGCTCTGTTGCCCAGGCTGGAGTGTGCAGTGGCGTGACCTTGGCTCTCTGCAACCTCCACCTCCTGGGTTCAAGCAATCCTCCCAACTCAGCCTCCCAAGTAGCTAGGATTATAGGCGTGCACCACCACGCCTGGCTATTTATTTATTTATTTATTTTTGTATTTTTAGTAGAGACAGGGTTTCACACTATGTTGGCCAGGCTGGTCTCAAACTCCTGACCTCAAGTAATTCACCTGCCTCGGCCTCCCAAAGTGCTAGGATTACAGGTGTGAGCCACCACGCCCGGCCCATCCCAGGTTTTATAGTACATACATGTTTTTGTTTTTACTTATCTTCTCTATATCAATCAATCAATTAATTTATTATCTATTTATTTATTTATTTATTGAGACAGGCTCTCACTGTCACCCCGGCTGCAGTGTGTGATCATGGCTCACTGAAGCCTTGACCTCTAGTGCTCAAGCGATCCTCCCACCTCAGCCTCCTGAGCAGCTGAGACTACAGGCACACACCACCACACCCAGTTAATTTTTTTTTTTTTTGTAGAAATGGGGCCTCACTATTTTGCCCAGGCGGCTCTCAAGCTCCTGGCTTCAAGCAGTCCTCCCGCCTTGACCTCCCAATGTGTTGGGACTACAGCCGTGAGCCAAGATGCCAGGCGTTTTTACTTATCTTTATGACTTTATCTTTCAAAATTACTAACATACATTCACTTTGACCCAGCCATCCCACTTCCAGAAACATCTGATGACACTCCCACCAGTGCAAATAATCTGTGCAGGCGGCCATTGCCTATGGGGTCAGTAACAGCAAACTACTCAGGTGCCCATCTTATGTACTCATAAGAAATAATCTTCAAGGTGTATTTCTATGTGGAAAGAGAAGCTACACAACAGTATGCAGAGATGCAGAGCTTGTTACCATTTATGAAAAAAGAAGACAAACATACGTGCTTGTGTGTTTGTGCTCTGGAAGGGCTTGTGAGGAAAGGATAACATTGGCCGGGGAGGAGAGACGGCTGGGTGGACATGGGCCCTGGGGACTTCTTTTTTTTTGAGAGGGAGTTTCACTCTTGTCGCCCAGACTGGAGTACAGTGGCGCAATGTTGGCTCACTGCAACCTCCGCCTCCTGGGTTTAAGCGATTCTTGTGCCTCAGTCTCCTGAGTAGCTGGGATTACAGGCACGTACCACCATGCCCAGCTAATTTTTGTATTTGTAGTAGAGATTAGGGTTTCACCATGTTGGCCAGGCTGGTCTTGAACTCCTGACCTCAGGTGATCCACTTACCTCAGCCTCCCCATGTGCTGGGATTATAGGTGTGAGCCACCATGCCCAGCCCCTGGGGACTTTTATTAAGAGAGAAGGACCCTTTTCTCCTCCTGGCCAGTTAAGCCCAGCTCTGGATGTACAGCCACAGGAGGCCAGCCTCTCCAACTGCAGTTTGCCCCAGACGAGGACAAACATGGCCCCTGTTTCGTGGAGGAGTTGAGCAATCACATCAGACCTAGAACAATGTGCAGATGGGGGACCCCTGCACCCCCTGGCTCCACCATCCAGGAATGTGACCCACCCTGGGACTTGGGGATGACGCCTGCCAGCATGCTTCAAAGGGCTCAAAAAAGTCCTGGTTCTAACATGCAGCTAGTTCACTTTGGAAACTCAATTAATTCACAAGACGAAATGGCCATAGAGACTTCTACATGAAAAAAAAAAAAAAGGGAATGTAAAATCAAAAGATCACTATTACCAAAATATCTGACAGAAGAGAAAAAACAACCAAGATGCTACTGAGGTTTTTGGTTTGTTTGTAGAGATAGGGATCTTGCTATGTTGCCCAGGCTGCTCAAACTCCTGACCTCAAAGTGATCCTCCCACTTCGGCCTCCCAGAGTGCCTGACAAGACTGCTATCCTGTTGGAAGAGCTCCAGACCTGGCCTGGAGATGTAGGCTCCCTCTGGATTCTGCTGTCACTGACGGCTCTCGGGTTTCACCCAGGTGAGCTCTGGAGTCCTTCCCGTGTTGCCTCAGCGGATCCCAGACAGCTCTGTGTCCAGAGAGCCCCCCTCCGGCTGTCAGTGCTGTGTCCCCCAGAACTGCACAGTGCCCAGGGCATAGCTCACTGGGGCAGTTCCAATTCCTAGGCCAATTCCAATTCAATCCATGATGCATGGGTTGAATCATGTCCCCGCTAAAAGATGCTGAAGTCTTAACGCCCAGTATCTGTGAATGTGAAATAGGGTCTTTGCGAGGACCTATTTGCAAAGGTAGCCTGAGGACCTGAGGGAACCTTGACTGCTGCTGTGCCCCAACGTGGTGGGAACCCTCCTGACCACTGAGTTGAGGGCCTGGGCCATTGTGAAGGACCAGCCTTGCGTGGCACCTGCGGGAGAAGCCACAGATGGAGAGCAGAAGGACAGGTGGAGGATGATGCCTGGCCGGAGGCCCTGCAGCACCCGTGGTGGCTTCTCCTGTGCTTTCTGCCCTGGCCCTCGGGTTGCTGTGTGGGGCCATTGAGTTGGCAAAGACGCACACGTGCACAGCCCATGGAGCTCACTAGGTGTTCACGTGTTACTTCCACAAACGAGTCCCGGTGGCACCGAGCCAGGCTCCAGGGCGCAGGGGAAAGCACTGAGTGTGGACTTAGAGCCAGCGCCACCCATCCATGCTCGGGGGGCCTTGGGGAGGTGGTCAACTTCCTGGAGCTCTGGACTCCCCCCTGAATAACGGAAGGCAGGGTGGTCGTGATGATGAAGAGGAGGCCTGGGGCACCCAGCCAAACCGCATGTGGCTCCTTCACCATGCAGAGGCTTTTCCAGAACCTCCTGTGTGTCAGAGGGAGTGCAGACTGTGAACAAAACTCATACGGTCCCTGCCTCGGGGGTCGACACCACACGGGGAGCACAGCAGTGAGGAGGAGAGGGGAGGTGGCTCATAGGCGGGGCAAGGATCTGGGGGTGGCTGCCCCAGAGAACCCCCAAACCGATAGAACTTGGCAAGTGTCCTAGGAGCGCTTATGAGGACGAGGAATAACTGGTTCTCTGGGAAGGGAGGGATGGGGGTGGGGCACCTGGGAGGTTGAGCTAAGCTGTGGAGCGGGGAATGACCTCTCAGCCCCTCCAGCTCCCGCAGTCAGGCCAGTGAGTGGCAAAACCTCTAGACAAGCAGCTACAGCAGGTTGTCTGAGGCTCCCAGGCAGCGTGAGGGCCACACCCAGCCCAGGGCCAGACGTCTCTGAGTCTGCAGAACCAGGCAGGGGTTGACCCACAGGGCTGTCCTGCTCTGCGCTATGTCCCCCAGAGCACTGAGACTCAAGATGGGGCACCCACAAACCCTGCACACCTCCGCTTGGTCATTCCTAGGCTTCAAAAGGGCGACCGTTTTCCCATCCCTTCATCAGCTCAGCTGCTCTCAAGGCTTTCTATTGTCCACACTCCTCTTAACTTGTGGCATTCTTGCAGCCAGCATCTGGAGGGGAAAACAGGGTTTGTCTAAGGCATCTCTAGTTCAGCCTCCTGTCTGATGCTGTAATAGCAGCAGCGTACGTGCAGAATGGACCAGTGCATGAGGAGGCTTCATTCTGCACCTGCTTGTCCTCACTCCTCACTCCTTTCAGCTGAAACGTGATTATGTTCCTCCCGGCAGCGTGTCCGTGTGTGGTTTAAGGGGATGGCATCGTACTCCTCTCCGGCATGTGGCCAGAGAGAACCAGCTGTGAGCAGAATGAGACAGCTGCTGCTATGGCCTCAACTGTGCCTCCCCCAAATTCCCATGTTGAAGTCCTAACCCCAGGTCCCTCAGAATGGGACTGTACTTGGAGACAGAGTCTTTAAAGAGGTCATTAAGTTAAAATGAGGTCACCAGGGTGGGCCCTAATCCAGTATGACTGGTGTCCTTATAAGAAGAGGAGATGAGGACAGAGACACACAGGGGAAACCGTGTGAAGACACAGCGAGATGGCGGCCATCTGCAATCCCAGGAGAGAGGCCTCTGAAGGAACCAACCCTGCCAACACCCAACCCTGCCAATACCTTGGACTTCTGGCCTCCAGACCATGAGAAAACAGAGTTCTGCAGCGTAAGTGCCCAGTGTGCAGTCCTGTGTTACAGCAGCACAGCAGCCACCCTTGGGGAACTGACCTGCGGCTGACAAACGTGTGTTATCGGTGTCTATGGGGCAGGAGTGATGCCAGGCGCCTGACCTGCTCTCAGCAGGGACAGTCAGAAGCAGCACCCCTGGCCTGTGGGGCCCATTTTGTCAGACACTTTACCTATTAGTCATGCTTCACCACAAGTAAACCAACCCTGGGAGAGCCCCAGAGCCTCTGAGAGGAAAAGCCAGGGCTCAGACCAGGCGGTCTGGCTGCCCTCCCCAGGCCTTGCATGGGCAGCAGAGGGGAGGCTGGCCTGGGCAAGGGTGATGTGGTGATGGACACATTGTTGGCTAATGGCAGGCCCTTTCTACCTGATTTGCACCCCTGCATTTTTCATTATCAAAATGAGCCACCTTCTGTGAAGTTGTAGGCCCTGGGAGCTGAGGATCACTGCCTTAAGAATCCACTCACCTCAATGAAAATAAAATCACTGCTCAGAACGAAGGGAGCAATTTATCCCAGAATGGATCTGTGATTTCTGTTCTTACCGATCCCATTGGACTGCCAAACCCATAACACTTATCTGCCTGAAATCACAGATGTGTATAGAAAGGGAGGTACCAGATTAGGGGCAGTGCCAAACCCAGTGAGCACACTGTTAGTAGATAACAGGCG
The DNA here is from genome assembly GCF_047675955.1 of Chlorocebus sabaeus. Taxonomy (NCBI): domain Eukaryota; kingdom Metazoa; phylum Chordata; class Mammalia; order Primates; family Cercopithecidae; genus Chlorocebus; species Chlorocebus sabaeus. Next base: position 10,346,951 of record NC_132917.1, on the reverse strand, counting down.
GAGTGCACCATGGTCTGCTGGGGAGAAGCTCCCTGCATTCCCAGCACCTTCCTGCATGTGTCAGCGGGCAGACATGTGCGCCTGCGGCCTCCTGCCTCACTCAGCACCTCCTCTGGGAGTGTTTCCTACCCTTCATCCTCTCCCAGGTGATGCAGCTGGGCCTGGCACAGGGAGGGTGTCTGTGTTGGGTGAATGGACACTCTTGCTGTGGTTGCAGTTGCTGTGTATACACACATGCACAAGCACCTGCTTTAAGGTTTGGCTAACTTCAGAGGCAGGGAGGTTTGGACAAAGCTGGTATCCCAGTGTGACCCACTTTCGGAATGCAAGGGAGAGAATTCAAGCCTCACAGAGAGGAGTGACACCAGCCAGGAACCTCTGAGCTGTGTCCCAGGAGCCCAAGGGACCTTCCTAAGGCTTTGGGAGTCCACAGGATGGGCAGGGGAGGAGGAAGGACTCTGGGCCTCCGGGCCCAGCACTGACCGGAGCAGCAACCCTCTGATCTGTTTCTGCATCCATTCTCTTTTAAAGAAAGGATTCTGCTGACACAAGCAAAGTCTGATGCCAAGACCTGCTCATCCTAAGTTTCTAGGTCTAGCAGCATAAACACAACAGAAGAATGTGGAGGCAGAAGAGTGTAGGGACCCCAAAATAGTACAATACCTTTGCCCCTTCCTTTTGAAAAAATCCCCACCCCAACAAGGAGAACAAGAAAAAGAAAAGAAAGGCTGTGCCTATGACCTTGATCACATCCACAAGGCAGTATCTATGTCCCCAAGCCCCAACACACATCAGCGGGAAGTGGGCAGGGAGATGGCAAATAGCTGAGCAGGGAGGGGGGCCAGGGAAGAGAAACAGGGCAACTAGGGCCCCAACATTCCAGAAGGGTCAGGGATAGGGGGTCCCCAGAGTCTCAGGAGGTGTGGGAGGCAGAGTCTGAAGGAATGTGCAAGAATACTGCCTGTGCTGAGACCATGTGCTCCTCTTACCCTGTTGCCTTTTCTTCCAGGGCACACAGCTGGACTACATTTCCCAGCCTCCCTTGCAGCCAGGTGGCACCATGTGACTACACTCTGGCCAATGGGATGTGGACAGAGTGATGATGACCACACTTCTGGCCTGGGCCTCCATAACTCTCAGGGCAGCCCTTGCTCCACGTGCCCTTGCCTGCCCTTTCTTGCTGGATACCTGGAAGCAGAATATCCAGGGCAGGACTTGGAGGCCCCAGAGGGCACAGACCCTAAAGCATTTCTCAACCACACTTTCTCATCTGAACCACAGCCACAGTCAATGACTGGCGTGCCCATTTCCCCAACCAGTCATGCGCCTAAAGATGGTGCATAACTGGCTTCGTTCCAGGTGTGCAGGAGGAAAGTTATTCCCTGCACGCCATGATGCCTTCGCTGTGAGTCCTTGATTCCCTCCTGGAATCCGGCTGAGAAAGGCTGTGAGACGAAAGAGCCACTAAAAAGAAGAAACTTAAGTCCTTGCGTGACTGCGTGGAATAGAGCCTTCGTCTCCTGCGGTGACATCCCACTGCCACACATCAGGAGACACCACTTCATCGGGCCAGAGATTGGCACTTGCTTCTTACAGCAATTAGCCACCCGTGACCAACACAGAGCCCTGTCCTGCGCCTCAGCAGTCAGGTAACCACCCCTACCCCAGCCCCATCTCCCAGGCGGGGCGGGGGAGGAATCTTCTCTGGAAAGACGCTGGACAGGAGAACAACAGGCCCAGAGGAAGGCTGGTGAGGAACCCACAGAAGATGAATGAGTTGAGGGAAGTCCGGCCTCTCCAGTCTACCTCCCCACCCTGAGCAAGCGGGTAGCCAGCCGGGATCAGCCCCCCAGCAGGGGACTGGAGGATCTTTCTCCAGGGAAGTGGAAACTTCAGCCTGTCCTTGGGGCCTGGTGCCCGGCTAGGTGCTCGGTGTATTCCAGGCTGTCGGGCCCTCTGAGTGCCGAATCCTGGGCTGAGTGCTGGGATGTCGGTCCCCAGTCACCAGCTCCCTGAGGGGCTTGAGTTATGGTGTAGGTGTGCCCAGGATGGGGCATAAAAAGTGAATAAAATGGTGCTCCAGAGGAGTCACTCATTCCCGGGGCACTTGGCGGCTTGCCTAGAACAATGGCATTTGGAATCACAACTGAATGACAAGGAGGATTTCAAAGGCTACAGGAGGCCCGGTCCCCATAGGCCACATCCAGGGGAGGACGCAGTGAAGATTCTAGGAGCTGCAAAGTGGGGTCACTCCTGGCTAGGTCACTCCTAGCTCCACCTTAGGGACAAGGGACCGAGGCTTTGGTGGAGTGGTGGGCTGTGGACCCAGGAGGTCTGAGTGGAGAGCCCACCTCCTTCCTGTTGTCCTGTAACCTCCCCTGGGCCCTTTCTGTGCCAAGACCGTGCCAAGACCACAAGCAGCCGCAGAGGCCGCCCAGGGTGCTGCCGGCTGGTGTCCAGCGCTCTCCTCACCCTTAGACTTGCTCACCAGGACAGCTTCGCAAGATGGCCTCCCCACTGGAACTTTTATGAAACTGGTAAATGGAGTCCCTGAATGCCAAATGAAGGTGACGGCCACACACACGCTCCCAGTCACTCACTGGGATGGCCAGCGTGTGCTTATTAACAAGGGCCCAGATGAAACATGTCATCTGAAGGACCTCATGTTAGCTCTCTCCTGGAGGCTGTCGGGCCCGACGCAGGCTGCCTCACTAGAAGCGGGGGACGGGGGCGTGCTGCATGCCACTGTGACCCCTCTGTCATTCATTAAGCAAAGGAGCCAACCTTATTGGTGCTTGGCTGTCTAGTAAGACGACTGAGAAAAATCTAGCCTTTCTGCAGAGACAGAAAGCCACCACTCACGTTTCCCGGCAGAAACGGCCACCTGGCTCCAGTAATTAGGCAAACCCAGCCTTTATTTCTCAGGAAGTCTTACTTTCATCTCCGAGGAGGATGGTGGGGTAAGGAATGGGGGACCCAGGGGAGGGCAGTGTATCTGAGAGCAGAGCCATCTCCTGCTTGACTTAAAAAGATTCATATTCAAGCAGCGCTCGGATCAAACTAGTAACAGTTGTCTGAGGGCATCAGAGATGATGTTTTAATTCACGGTGATGGAAACACGGGAGAGGGAGTTAATGCGTCACTTAGAGCCACCGCTTTGGTTCTCAGTTACCCTGTTATTGTTCTTAATCTGCTAAATTGTAAAAAAAAAAAAAAAAAAAAAAAAAAAGAAGAAGAAGAGGAACAAGGAAAGAAATGTAAACATGTAGCTGAGGAGCCCTGTGAGGAATAGTTAACCCAGAGTCAGTACTGCTTGTACATTAAAGCCTGTTTAGTGGCATAATTCTAGCAACTGCTCAGTGAGGCTCCTGGGAACCGATGGCTTGACTATCCTGTTACTCCCACCTCAGTGCCGGCTGACGGCATTGCTTGGCATCTCATCCCATCGCTCCGAGATGCTTTCATCAGTCAGATCTCCGAAGCTTGCCAGGCCAACCAGACTCTGAGATGCTTTGAGGGAAGGCAATCAGAGAGGTGGGGAACACCAAAAGCTTATGAAAGACCCAGGCTGGCCTGGGTGCCGTGGCTCACACCTGTCATCCCAGCACTTCAGGAGGCCAAGACAGTGGATTGCCAGAGCTCAGGAGTTCAAGACCAGCCTGAGCAACATGGTGAAACCCTGTCTCTACTAAAAATATAAAAAATTAGTTGGGCGTGGTGGCATGTACCTGGTAGTCCCAGCTACTCGGGAGGCTGAGGCAGGAGAATTGCTTGAACCCAGAAGGTAGAGGTTGCAGTGAGCCGAGATCGTGCCACTGCACTCCAGCCTGGGCGACAGAGCAAGACTCTGTCTTTAAAAAAAAAAAAAAAAAAAAAAAAAAAAGCAGTCTCAGGAACTTAAAAAAAAAAAAAAAAAAAAAAAAAACAGTCTCAGGAAGAGACTGGAGAGGCGCTCGTTGTGAATTTCAAGGAATCAGAGGGCTCAGCCCATTTGAGATGAGAGCTTATTCTGTCTGGGGTGGAACAGGAAGGTGGAAGGCAGAAGGGGCGGGTGGAAGGCAAGCAGGTCTGTGCTCTTTCTTATCTAGCACCCATCCCAGTTCTTTCTCTCAGTGACCGCTGGACCCACACAGCTCCTGCAGCTAAGCCCCTCTCCTAGGGCTGACTGCATTTTTCAAAGCAACTCGGGCCTGTGTCTTTCTTTCCTCCAAATAAGCAAGTGAGTCAAGTTGCCTGCAGCCTTCGCTTCCCGGTAGTTCTCCAACGAGGGGCCAGTTCTGCCCCTGGGTGATTGCGGGGAGGCTGTGCCGGCTGCCAGGACCCAGGTGCAGGCAGGAGCCGATGCATCTGGGACCATCCAGGCTGAAGTGCGGCTGGGCCGACACTAGAGGGCGCTGTTGAACAGGCTCCCAGGGTCTGAGCGGAGATCCCGCCCCTCTGAGGTGCCTCCGCCTCTCCACCTATAAGCTATCGCTGCTTTGTCCACTACGGTCACCACCAGCCACACGTGGCTAATGAGCACATAAACGGTCGCCAGTCTGAACTCATATATATGCCCCTAGTGTAAAATACACGCTGGATTTTGACGACTTCATGTGGGAAAAAATAACATAAAATATCTCATTAATCCTTTTTCTTTCTTGATTACATGTGAAATGGTAAATGATACCATTTGGGATCTAATGGGTTAAATCAAACAAGTTTTAAATTTCATCTTTTTTACTTCTCAGTGTGGCTATAGAAAAAGTTACAATCACATAGGTATGTGTCTCCTACTATATTTCCCATGGGCAGTGCTGGGTAGAAGTAGCATTCACTGGGTGATACCAGGGACCCTGGATCTGGGACCACCAAACAGGGACTCTTCAAGCTCATTAGCCTCCTGTGGTATCCTTTATTTATTCACTCGTTAGTGCCCTTGAATGAAAGATCATGGTGTTTGTATTTCACAATTACCTGTGAGTCCCACACGGTTCTCTTCTCAGTGGAGGGCTAGCCTGAGAACGCTGCCAGAGGCCAGCTGCAATGAGGACCCCAGGTCTGACCCTAGTTAAGGAATGAGGCTGGTGGGGAGGGGTTGCAGAAGGAAGAGGTTCCTCCTTCTCTTTGGAGCTGGAACAGCCAACCCTGCTGAGTCAGATCCAGGGAAAGAGGAGGTTAGTAACACCTCTAGAGTGACAGTTCCAGGGTGTGCCTGCACCTAAACCCAACCCACTGACCTACAGCTCGTTTCTGGAGGCCTTCCTGAAAGCTGTTGCATCACGGTGTTTTGCCCACTGGATGGGCTCCAGGCCAATGACCTGTTGTTGAGAAATCCAACTGAAACCTTCATGACTTCTTACCCATCCCCAGCCTCTTAAACTCCTCACAATTCCTCAAAGCCTTATAAGAAAAACATAACATACAAGAAGAGAGAGAGAGAGAGACCCAGCAGGGCATAGAAATCCCCTCCCTCCACCCATCCCTCCTTCTTTTCCACCCTCTCAAGGCTGAAATGCCCTAAATTAAGCTGGCGAGAAGGAAGAGGTGGAGAAATGAAAAGGGAATCCCCAAGAGATGTACTTTCCCTTGCAGAAACTGCTACTGTGACAGGAAGAGGAATGTGTGGGTGGCTGTCCCTGCACTCCTTGTGCCTCTGCAGATATAAGTTCACCCGTGTGGCACACTCGCCTCAGCCACCCAGCCAACCCCTACTCATTCACCAAAGCCCAATGCAAAGGCCACTCCTCAGGCATGCCTTTCCCAGTCCCTACAACTGCTCTTCCCTTTGAATTCCAAGAGCATTTTTCTAGTATGAACTCAGCTTTGGACACATCACTTACTTGTCTTTTTCCTTCATTAGACTGGGAGCTCCTGGAGGAAGGAGAATCCTTCATTTGTCCCAGTTGGAGAAGCTGCTCAGCGTGTTCCAGCCTCAGGGCCTTCGCACCTGCAGTTCCCTCCACCTGTCTGCTCTTCCTTCCCCTCAGTGTCTGCCAGGCTCACTCCCTCCAAGTTCATGACCTTGCTCAACAGTCATCCCCTCCTCTAAGGCCCCACCTCAAAGAGCATCCACCCTCACCCTCTGGTCCCTCACCCTGACCCCTTTCCCAGCATTTCCTGCCACCTGGCACTATATTTACAAAATCTCTTGACTGTCTGCCTCCTTTTGTTCACCACTGTACCCCCACAGGGCCCAAAACAGGGCTTGGCACACAATTCAGTCAATATGTTTGAATGAATGGTTGTGTATTCCAAGGGCCTACCATAGTGCCTGAGCAAATGAACAAAGGAATGAGTGAGTGGTTCTTTTCCTAGGATCCCTCTTGCTCTAACATTCTGTGACTCTTCCAGTTTTAGGAATGGCTGGAGGAAGGTCAGCGGTTAGGATGGTCAAGTGCTCTGCTCAGATTTGAAGCTCCAGACGGCACATTCAGACTTGGTATTCTGGAAATCTCCATTTTCTGGCATGGAAACAGCTGTAGCACAGTAGAGCTTTGGGGGCATGCCAGACTTGGGGGTTCCATTCATCAAACTGGTGCCAAACTCCTTCCCAGGTGAACACATCCCAGTTCTATGGTCCTCAGCCAGGGGGGTGGGGGACAGGATGGGGGACTTCCTGTTACTGTTCAGCAAGATCATTCCCTGGACCTGTGCGGCATCATCACAGAGCCAACATCACTCCAGCTTGAGTCTTTGGGGAGGAGCTCTTTGAGCTGCCTCCACAGCAGAGAAAGGGAGGTGTGTGAAGCAGACATACATGAGCCTCTGGGGAGAGCACGGAGAGACAGGAAAACGGAAACGCCCAAGAGAATGCTCCCATTCCATCCAGAACCCTAACTCAGCAGGAAAAGGAAGCTCAAAGGCAAGACCAAAATGAGGCCACAGACTTTCTGAAAGCAACCCCCGACCCACGTACGACTGTCCCTGTGACAGTTCCATGTTTCTATAGTGGTGGAGGGTGCCGGATGCCAGGCGGGGAGCAGAGCTGTGTGAGGGCCAAGCTGGAGCGAGCCTGGTGGGAATCTGGGTGTGGAGTACTGGCCACAGAGCCTGGGACTTCCTCTGCCCCCACCCAGCATCTCGCTTTGAAGGCGAATTTGGGGCTTTCAGTGACAGATCCCAGAAACACCAGGATGCAGGGGGTGGGGTCTCTGAACTGGTTCCCTCACCCACACCTCAGTGGTTCCCGAGTCCCGTTCCATGCTGGGTGTAGGCACACATGGATGGATGAGACACAGGGACCCTTCCTGGGGCTCCTTGAAGTGGCTCCCCCCACACACGCCCATGAAACAGCGGTGATGGGCATTAAGAGACTTAATGTGGGCCCAGGAGCTCGGGTGCAGGGCACAGAGGTCAGCTGGGATGGGACAGAGCTGAGGGCTGAGCCAGGGCTTAAAGGTTCCAGGAGTTCTCCAGGTGGGACAGACAAAGGAAACAGTGTGTGCCAGGGCATTCGGGCAGCAAGCACTGAGTCCTGTGGCACTCAAGCCCCGCACGACGAGGAGTCCCCACACGCCACAAAGGACTCTTCCAGTTTCAGTAATGCTGGAAGGAATGACTGAAGGAATTAGTGCGGAGCATGACTGTGGGAGAACGCACGGTGATGACAACAAGGAGGAGTGAAGGGGAGAAACAGTAGAGGCTTAGCGTGCCCACCTCCCCACTACCTGGCAACGCTCCATAGAACACTGAGAATAATTCTATTACGGTTCAATCACATAATAAAAGCTCAAAAGTTGAAACAACTACGTGAATCGCCCAACCTCCCATTCGCAGGGACTTGGTGCACACCGCAAGCTAACTGCTCTGTGGGAGAAAATGTAAGAGGGCACAGCAGGCTGGAGATCCTGAGGCTTTAGACGCTCCTTCGTCAGTCCCTCTAGATGTGACCCTTCGTGCAGTCAGCCAGAGCTGGCGGGGCGCTGCTCCCTGCCCGAGGCCCCCACCCTGGCTTGGCTGTGCTGATGACGCCTGGTGATTTGGTATGCCAGCCCCCAGGCGTCTTGGAGCGCATTCTTCCTGGCTCTTTGTGCCAGCTGCAGAATGACTCAAGCACTGACCCATGCCTGGGTGGGAAGATCCACGCGTCAGATGGCAGAATCCTGTCTGCAAATTCCACCCTGATGTTCCGGGCCAGGAGGCGAGCAACAGCTGTTCCCCAGGGAACCACGTCTCACCCTAGCAGGGGCAACACTGAGACTACAGGGCCAAGTCTGCTGTCGAGTGCCTGAGCCTGCCCGGCCAGCAGCCCGCACCCAGCACACCCTGGAGGGGCCGTGGAGGGATAGGCAGCTCTTCCAGGGTCCCGGAGCCACATCCTGGAGTCAGGCCAGGCTGGGCTGGAGTTGCCAGTGTCAACGCTCCAGACCCAGCCTGTTTGCTCCTCTGTAAAATGGCACCAGAATGCCAGCTTTGGGGGCCTGCAGCCAGGATGGGGGTGTATATATGAGGGGTGCAGCTGGAAGCAGCCCGCAGACCCAGGGGCCCCACTGGGGGCTCTGCCCAGCCTGCCTTGTCTCCAGCCATAGGGTCCTGGCTGTCTCAACTTCTCTGGGCCTCATTTTCCTTGACTGTAAAATGGGAATAAGGGTCCCTGCCTGCAGGTGCTACTGAGTAGTTGTGAGGATAAAGGGAAATGGAATTTATAAAAAGGAGTGCCAATTGGAAAGCACCAGTCAGATGCCTGGGGTATTGGAGCAGCTTTACAAGAAAGACGGCAACCTTGGGAGCCGATTCCTGACACTGAGCACAGCCTGGCGGGAGGTGGGGGCTGCGGCCTGGGCTCGGTGGAATCTCTGCACTGCCTGGCAGGCCCTTCTTGCTCGGCATACCCCAAGCAGCGGCATTAAAACCTGGTCCCGAGACCCAGGCGGGCAGAGAGCCTGGGATCATAGTGGCCCAGACACATCCAACTGGGGCAGGGTGAGCGAAATTCCAACTCCTGTTCTTCAAAGAGAAAATAAAGAAAAAGGACAGAAGAAGCTCAGCATGCCACAGCAGGGCAGAGCCCAATCAGTCCAAGATGCAAGAATGGCCCAGCCCTGGGACAGCAAAGGGGCCCAGGATCTGGGGGCTGCTCAGCGCCTGCTGGGCGTGGGAGTGAGGTCGGGGCTGCCTCAGGGCATGAGGTCCCTTCTCTCATCTCCGGGGAGGTCTGTGGCTGCTGACTGCTTTGGGTCTGTTTAACAGGGAACGCAGCATCCTGCTGACCAGCACAGGCTGGGCTTTCTGCAGGATTTGGCAGACAATGTAGGAGATAGTCCCAGACTTACCCGGAGCACTGGGGCTGATACGTAAGCTCTGCGGGGCTGGGAAAACACTCACCCAGCAAAGACAGGGTGAAGGGCATGCCAGGAGGAATCCACAGTGTGCTGGGAGGCAAAAGGGCATGGCTGGAAAAGGGCTCGGGGGGACATAGCTGGGGAGGAGGCCAGAGTCTGGCTGAAGTGGGAGGTCGTTCCAGTCCCAGATTTCATCCTGGGGTGCTTTCAAAGTATGCAGGTGTCAATGACACGCAGGTCCAAACTTTTGGGGAGACAACCACCAGCAAGTAAGTTGTCCCTGCTACAAACCTCTGGGCTGGTACCTCTCCATGTACCTTCATGGGTAATAAATGGACAAATGATAGACGACATTATGGAGCAATGTATATAGCAATAAAGAACAAACAGAATATGGAACAAATGGGTAGATTAACAAATGCAGAGTGTGGGGAGGAGAGGCAGCCAGGAGAAGGAAGAGAAAAATACCATCAAAACCTAGGAATTCAGACCAATTACTTGAATGGTAGTTCAAATTTGTAAAGTCCGAATCAAAAAAATACCTGAAAAATTGCCTCTGAATTCTTTTTTTTTTTTTTTTTTTTTTTTTTTTTTTTTGAGACGGAGTCTCGCTCTGTCGCCCAGGCTGGAGTGCGGTGGCGCAATCTCCACTCACTGCAAGCTCCGCCTTCGGGGTTCACGCCATTCTCCTGCCTCAGCCTCCCGTGTGGCTGGGACTACAGACGCCCGCCACCGCGCCCAGCTAATTTTTGTATTTTTAGTAGAGACGGGGTTTCACCGTGTTAGTCAGGATGGTCTCGATCTCCTGACCTCGTGATCCGCCCATCTCGGCCTCCCAAAGTGCTGGGATTACAGGCGTGAGCCACTGCGCCCGGCCACCTCTGAATTCTTGATCAGGTAAGGACTGGAAAGAGTGGGCATTTGTAATGAACGGATAAGAACTCTTTGTTGGCCGGACTCGGTGGCTTATGCCTGTAATCCCAGCACTTTGGGAGGCTAAGGTGTGCGGATCACCTGAGGTCAGGAGTTCAAGACCAGCCTGGCCAACATGGTGAAACTCCGTCACTACTAAAAATACAAAAATTAGCTGGGCATGATGGTGGGCACCTGTAATCCCAGCTACTCGGGAGGCTGAGGCAGGAGAATCACTTGAACCCGGGAGGAAGAGGTTGCAGCGAGACAAGGTCACGCCACTGCACTCCAGCCTGGGTGACAGCAAGACTCCGTCACACACACACAAATAACTCTTTGTTATGAGGGCATCATTTTCTTTTTTTTTTTTTTTTTTTTTTTTTTGAGACGGAGTCTCACTGTCACCCAGGCTGGAGTGCAGTGGCCCGATCTCAGCTCACTGCAAGCTCCGCCTCCCGGGTTCACGCCATTCTCCCGCCTCAGCCTCCGAGTAGCTGGGACTACAGGCGCCTGCCACCACGCCCGGCTAGTTTTTTGTATTTTTAGTAGAGACGGGGTTTCACCATGTTAGCCAGGATGGTCTCGATCTCCTGACCTCGTGATCCACCCGCCTCAGCCTCCCAAAGTGCTGGGATTACAGGCTTGAGCCACCGCGCCCGGCTGAGGGCATCATTTTCAACTGCAGAACGGAGCTGGAGGCCTGGGTGGTGGCGGCTAAGTCACACACCCGGACGGCTCTCTTTCCTCATCAGGGTTCAATATGCGGTTGGACAGTGTGGCCCCTGAGGTATGAGCTAGCTCTAAAATACATCCTCGAGAAAAAAATTTAAAAATAAAGAAAAACAAATACATAAATAGAAAACTTCTTCGAGTCCCTCCCCAGAGGAGGCTTCCAGAGCACCTGAGGAGCTGCTCACTGAGCCAGGACTGGTGTCCCTCTCCCTGGACCTTGTTCGGCAGACCCAGCTGCCTCGCTCCTGTCTTAGTAGATGGTAAAAAGCTACATTTCTGCCAGGTCCCTGCTTGAGAAATGACTAAACTCTCAGTTCATGAGCCCCAAAGGAACTATTTCCAAATGTTGAATTCATGTGTCCCAAATGAATGGGGTTTGGCCACATTGTAATGTATCTTGGGTGGAAACCATTTGTAAGAAATACCATTGTAAATGTTAGACTGAAGAGGTGTTTGTGAGACACGTGTCCTCCCTGGGGTTTTGCGCAGTCTGCATGGCTCTGTCTGCAGGGCAAGGTCCACCCTCTGCCTTGCTGCCCACAGCTAAGCTTAAGGTGGGAGGGCTCCCAGGTGCCTGCCTGGTGTCCACACCAGCGCACCCGTCAAAAACTTTTTCTTTAATTCTCTTTTAAATTTGGAAGGGAACCTCCAGTGAATCGTCACATGTATTATTTGATTCATGTTTAATACCTCTGGGAAGCAATAAAAACAGTAAGTCATTCTTAATAAAATGGCATCAGCCCAGCTGAAACACTAGGCACAGGAAAGGTGATGTTCCAGCTGCCCTCGGTGGCCCCAGCAGCTACAGTCTGGAGTTAACTGTTGGCAAGTGACTTATCCATGATCACCCAGGCATCTGACTCATAGACACTGTGTTTATAATCAGGAGTGGAGGCAGCTCATAAAAGCCACTCTTTGCTGTCTTTAGTCTTTAAATCACAGCACCAGAGGCCACAGATTCTGCAGGGAGAGTTGTGGCAATGCACTCACCCATACACACACAATGTAATCAACACGCACTCACGGAACACCTCTTAGGTTCAGGCCACAGTGCTAAGCACTGGGGAGACACCGAAGGGTAAAACGCCCTCAGAGTGCTTCCAGTCTGGTCAGGAAGGCAAGACAGGAACTCCTTCTTTTTCCTTCTCCTACCAAGGTTCAGTTCCTGGCCGGGCGCAGTGGCTCATGCCTGTAATCCCAGCACTTTGGGGGGCAGAGGTGGACGGATCACCTGAGGTCAGGAGTTCAAGACCAGCCTGGCCAAGATGGTGAAACCCCGTCTCTACTCAAAATACAAAAATTAGCCAGGTGTCGTCGTGGGCGCTTGTACTCCCAGCTACTCGGGAGGCTGAGGCAGAGAATCGCTTGAACCCGGGAGGCGGAAGGTTGCAGTGAGCCAAGATTGCACCAGTGCACTCCAGCCTGCGTGACAGAGCGAGACTGTCTCAAAAAACAACAACAACAACAAAGGTTCAGTTCCTACTCTGAGCCTGGCGCTGGGCTTGTGTGCTGGATGGCAGAGGGAGGCAGCATTCCAACATGGACCAGCAGCTTCAAGCCTCCAGCTTCCCGGCTGGGTCCCAGTTCTCTCCTGACCCTTTCCCAAGGACAGAGAGCTGGGTTCCATTTACCCAGGGTGTGGCTAGGAATAATCCCATAACCAATTATTAGCACAGTGCCTGGAACACAGGAAGTACACAGTAATTGTTTGACAAGAGGCAGGAAGGAAGTCAAAGAGGGAGGGAGAGAGAAGGTCCGGCTGATCTAGGGGCTCCTTCCAGACAACCTCCAAATCCTCTGCAGATCCGGCCTCGGAACAGTGGATCTGCAGCCCCCGGGGCACTGTCTGTGCATCCTCCGACAGGCCCATCAGACACATTCTAACCCAGATAGTCTCTAGCCTCAGCAAAAGAGCCAGTTTCCCAGAGACCCTCTGGGGGCCGAGGAACATCCAAAAGAACAGATATTTGCTAAACATCGTCTATGATCCCAGCGATTACTTCTAAGCTAAAAATTTGCACATGGGGTCTGAGAAGTCCAAGAATATTCTAGGGGGTAACTGAGAGAAAATATGTAATCGGGGCTGTCCCAGAAACACCAGGCCCTGTTCCTGGGGTGGTGCTGGATGCCTTGGGAAGGGGAGAAAAGATCACTGTGGACTCCACAGTGACATGGGTGGGGAGGAGCCTGGCTGGCTCGGACCCGGCCTGGAGACCCAGGGCCAACAGGCAGCAAGGTCAGGGGAGTGTCCTTGTGCAGCCTCGGCTCTGGCTACCCATGTGGCTGAGCAGACTAGCGGGCAGGTCAGCCGCCCTTCCTTCCACCTCCGCCTGGCATCTCCCAACCAGATGGGGAGCCTAGGCTGGTCTTGCTCCTGTGGGATCTAGATACAGCCCCTCACACAGAGCCCGACACGGAGCAAATGCTCTGGGGACGCTGACGGCCAGGATTCCCCGACTAGGCACCTGGTGGTTCTGCCGAAGGGCCAGGACAATGTCCCCAGCCCTCCACTGATTCCAAGGCAGATGAGAATGCTAGGTTGTGCCTGCCTACAATGTGTGTGTCTGTGTGTCTGTGTGTGTGTGTACGTGTGTGCAGGCACGTGTCTGCCCACAATGCTTGTCAGACAGGATCTGCTCTCCGTGGCTGAGGGCTGGAGGGGACGACCACAGGAAGTGATACTGCCAACTCATCCCAAGTCACCCTAAATATAACCCTCAACGTACAACACAGGAGGACTGTCCCTTCCCCGCTGCCTTGCCTCATGACCAGTGTCCGCCTAGGAGGGCACTTCCAGAAAGGCCGCTCAGATGGCTCTCTGAGACGCCCGCCTGGGATCCACAGCCTGGCCAGCACTGGAGGGGAGGCAAGCCTGGGGTTCTGCTCTTCTGGTCCCAAATCTCCATGGCCCTGTTCATCTAACTTCTTCCAGAAGAACTGTTGGCTACACAAATGACTATGAGCAACAATGATCTCTTAAGCCTGGGAGGAGGCGTCCTTATTTAAGGGACACAGAGGGCTGCTGTATAGTGGGACTCTGGCTGCGCTGAGATGCTGCTCACACCTGTCTTCCTCAGTGGTCGGGGTTGCCAGCGTCCTGCCCTCAGGTGTGACCCACCACGACCTGGTTGAGACACCTGCTCGCCCCCTCCTTGCCACGGGTGTACATCTGCCACAGGCCCTTTGCACCAGCTGCTCCTTAGCTAGAAGCACGCCCGTCCCTGGCCTCCTGCAGGCCTTCGGTCAGCTCCCATCTCAGGAAGGCCTTCCCCAAGCACTCTATCCAAAACTGACACTCATTCTTTATCCCCTTTCCAGCTTGATCCTTTCTCTCATTTCTGTTTTATTGAGTTCACTGTCTGTCTCCCTTTGAGTGGAGCTCAAAGTCCTTGGGGCCAGGTTTACTCTGGCCCATTCTCCATCAGAAGCCCAGAGCCTGGAAGCTTGTCTGGCACAGGGTGCGTGCTCCATGAACCCACCTCAAGGGAAGGAACGCGTGAGTGTCTGGGGACATGGAGAGGGAGGCTGGTAGGGGAGGCTGAGACTTGAGCCTTAGTATGCAGGTGCTGCTTCTCCACTGCCCAGGGAACAGTCTGCTGTACACGACCGAGGACCAGGGCAGAGAGAAGCGGAAGGCCCTTCCACTGCCCATCACCTGACCCACAGCATCCACGGCCAACGGTGTGAATGTGCTGGAAAGTGCCTTCTGACCCCAGAGTCCCTCAACTCATGGTGGTGGTGCAGAGATATTATTTGCTGTGCGTGCACTGAAATGCCCCAGGGGTCTGGGGATGGGAATGGACACCTGGGACCACCTCGGACCACCTCCTCCACCCCCTTCTGATCCCTTCACCTGCTCCCGCTTCTTGACACGGGTATCAGCCTCAACACGACCTGCCGGGCCAGGCGCCTCCCCTGTGCACCTGTGCTGACAGTAGCCTCGGGCCAGGACACTTGTATGCAGGTGACATCCAGGTAGCACGGACCCAGATGTTCCCCCACTTTCCAGCTTCAGTAAGGCTGGTGGATGGAGAATGAATGGGTGGAAGCGGCCCCTTCGCATGCGGTTGTGTCTATTTTCTTCTGAGAAAAATACTTTTTTCTCAGCTAACCACCAGCTAACCGGCTAACCGGCACCCTGAGGCTGAGGGCCCAGCCTGGAAGTCTCCTCCCAACCCAGCAGCCACTCTGGCAAGGAGAAGGCGGAAGGAGAAATCCCCTCCCTCAGGAAGAGGAAGGCAGGAAAACCCACCCCACACATGGGATGCAGATCTGAGGGCGGGGCAGGGGACGGGCAGAGGGTGGGGAGCTCACTTTGTCCTGGAAACACCACGTGAGTGCCTTGGTGCCCAGCGGGAAAGCAGCCATGCCTGGGCTCTGCCCTGGGCCCTGGGCCCTGGGCCTGACCGACTGAGGGACTCACATCTACCAGTGCCACAGATGGAACCCGCCACTGGCACCTGCCCTCCACCCCTCACACAGCCCAGAACCCCCTCACGACCACTGAAATTAAGATAGTGACGCTTTAACAGGTTTCGGGTCCAAATTTTAGCCTGGCTGAGCATTTAAAGGTGGTTCCTTCTGAGTGGGAAGAGGAAAATTATAAAGAGCATCTCCCGCATCTAGGGCCAAGAAAATTCCAGACTTTTGGAAAGCGACTTTGTATGAGGACTTGGAGGACTTCAATCCTTATACAGGACCCTGCCAAACTCACCAGATACAGGTCGGTGATGAGGCCTCTCATGGGCTGGGCATGGCCAGATGGGGCTCTGTCCCCAAACGTCCCTCCCCCAGGTGTCCCCCCGGGAGCCTATGACAGCCAAGCCTTGCCACATCCATGGCCCCAACTGATGCTCGCAGTACGCAGGAGCAGGTGGGGCAGGGTGTTGAGTGACAAGAGTCACCATAATAGTCATAAGACCACGACAGGGAGGAGGGAGAGAGAGGAGGAGCTGTGGGCAGCCAGGTTCTGCCAGACCAGATACCATGGGGACACTTCACTCCAGGTCTGATCTTGCATTGACCCTTGAGAGGGCATTTTTATCAACCTTCCTATGCACGAGATTGGAAGGGGCTGTGAAGAGGCACAGCGAGAATCACACACTCTCCAGCATCGCACACCTGGTTCGTCGCTTGCAAACAAAACCAAACCCTCAACGATGGAGAGCAGCCCCACGGCATGGCTGGCAGGCTCTCCAGACCTGAGGGCAGCCCCGGGACACGGTCAGTCGGGACTTCCTGTCTTGGGAGCTGGCAGGACGACCAGGGTCATGACACCCAGACACTATGACAGTGCCCTACTTTGCCCTCATCCACACGTCCTTCTCAAAGTTCTGGGCCCCTCATTCCCCCACAAATCCCCAAACAGAAGCACCGAAGTTCACGCGATTTGCCCAGAAAGACCTGGCCAGTTTAGGGCGAGAGCCGAGATGGCTGTGGGGCCTCGGGGCGTGGGGGTGGTTCTCTGCATCTCTGAGCCGCAGTTTCCTGACCTGTCTTAGGGGTGCTAGGTGGGCTGCCCCCCACGCTCAGTCTTCCCTGCTCTTTCTGCTGAGCTGGGTCCAGTCCCCACAAATAGGCAGGACCCCACGGCACAGCAGGAGTCACCCACTTCCATCCTCAGTCCTCACCGGCCACGGACCAGTCGGCCTCTGGGAGTGACTTACCAGAGACCAGGCGGAGTCCGAGAGGGAGTGGGTCAGAACCTCCGGGGAGTGTCTCCGCGTCCTGACCGGGCCGCTAGACCATGCCCCTGGAAGAGAAGAGCGACAGGTCACGTGGGCTGTGATGACCTGGCCTGGAGCCCGTGCCCCTCCCTCTGGTTGCTTCTGTGGTGCCTGCTGGGGGATCACAGCTTTTGCAAGTGCCATGCCAAATACAGAAACCCCTGGCTCCCGGCCTCCGCCAGCCGCCGTGGGCAGGGGCACATGCTCAAGGCCACTGTACCCCAGCAGGAGGGAAGCCTACGACAACACTGACAGAAGCCCCAGGTGAGATGCTGGCCACCCTTCGAGTGAGGTCGCCAGTTACTACAAAACTGGCATGGAAACTAAGCGTGGCCGGGACCTCTGTGGTCTACAGACTCATTCGAATCCCAACAGCATTGTCACTTGGGGCCATCACAGATGCACAGCCTCCGTCCTCACCCAGCACTCTGTACCCTGCACCCAGGGCCGTTATGAGGGTTCAGTGGAATCATGCACACCCAGGCCTGGCACCCACTGCTGTGCCCTGCCCTCTTCAGGATCCCTCCAGCCTCCACGGTTTCTTGACTGGCATACCTGGGTTGGCCCCTTGTCACCCAACCTCCTCCTTGAGGCCCATATTGCCCCCAGCATGCCTCCTAGGCCCTGCGCAGGGCACACACTAGGTGCTCAGGGAAAGGTCAGGATGCGTCACCTGACATTCAGCCAGAAGCTCACAAAACCACCCAGAGACTGAGAGGGAAAATTTGCACTGCCAGTGTCCAGGTGCCCAGCCACTCCCACCCTCAACCCTCACCGCCAGCTCTGGCACAAGCGTTCCAGGCACCCTTCATGTAGCATGAACTCAGGACAGGTCCACCTCCCTCTTCTCTCCCTGCTCCCCAGGCACGGATTGGTGACCCCTCCTCTGTGAACCTGCAGCCTCTGGTACCTATGTGTATTACCAGTGTGGAGGCCGACAGCTCCATACAACCAGGTTCCTTGCTAAAGGCTGTCTATGCATTTGTACTCATTATCCAATGTAATCCACACAGCAGCCCTGGGAGATGGGGAAAAATGGAGGCTTACAGGAGCTAATTACCTGCAAGATCATGTGTCTTCTAAGGGGCAGAGCCAGGATGGAATCCCGACAGTCGTTTCACCTGACAGCCCATTTCTCTTCCGTATCTACCGCACACTCCCTAATTACTTTCTCCCAATACAAGGTTCTCTCCCTCATAGCAATGATCCCGCTTTACAAACACCCACTAGACCAAGTGGCTTGTTCACCCTAGAACACCCAGCCTCAGCACAGTGCTGTGTGCCAGCGGGGCTCCCCTCACTCCTGTGTGATGGGGGCACTGCACCTCTCCCCTCCTTCCACCTCCCACCAACCCACCCCACTGACTGTGAGCTCCACAAGGTCAGGAAATCGTCCGTTTCATGTCTGTGCATGCAGAGCCTGGACACAGCAGGCGCTCAATAAGTAATGGTTGACAAATGAATGCCCCCAAGATGCATCACATGTGATTGGAAAGAGGGTGTATCTTGCTCAGAGTTAAATTTCTACCATTTCCCAAATATAGAGTTTTGTAGGCCAATTATGGAATGTAAACTCACTGCTAGAATTCAAGACCTGGCAAAGTCATGCATCTTCCCACCAGAAATTCTCACTGCAAGGTCACTATGCTTTTAAGATAGGGGTGTGTGTGTGTGTGTGTGTGTGTGTTTTAAAGATAGATTTTAGGCTGGACCCCATGGTTCACGCCTGTAATCCCAGCACTCTAGGAAGCTGAGGCAGGTGGACTGCTTGACTCCAGGAGTTCGAGACCACCCTGGGCAACATCACGAAATGCCATCTCTACTAAAAATGCAAAACATTAGTGCATGTGGTGGTGCATGCCTGTAGTCCCAGCTACATGGGAGGCTGAGGTTGGAAGATCACTGGGCCTGGAAGGCAGAGGTTGCAGTGAGCCGAGATCGCACCACTGCACTCCAGCTTGGGTGACAGAGTGAAATGTTGTCTCAAAAAAATAAAATAAAATAAAAGATTTTAATTTTTAGGTCTTCCCAAAAAATTGAGCAGAAAGTTCCCGTATACCCTTTGCACCACTGCCGGCCACAGCCTTTTCCACCATCCACATCCCCTGCCAGAGTGAGTCATTTGTTACAACTGAGGGACCTGCATTGACCATCATCACCTCCTAGGTCCACAGCTCACGTTAGGGTTCACTCTTGGTGTGGGCCACTCCGTGGGCTTTGACAAACGTGTACCAATGCGTGCCCATCGTTACAGCATCACATAGCGCGGGCTCACTGCCCTAAAGCTCCTCTGTGCTCTCCGCCTTGCCCCGTATTTTCCCATGGCATTTTCAAATTGATGATCTCAGCCAATTTATCCAACAGCTCCGTGCGCTCTGCTCTGACACTCAGAGAAATCAAGACCTGGACAGGGTCAAGGGCTCTCCATGAGGAGAAATCCAGTAATGGAGCCAGCAGCAGAATGTACCAGTTCCTCATTTCATCACCCTCCTCCAACCAGCCACGGCAGAGAGCTCATTCTCAACCGTTTATGGAGAAGGAAAGACTCCAGGACACCAGCCCAGGTCACACTCGGCTAAGTGGGGGGTGGGGCACCCAAAACACAAATCCCCAAACCCATGCTCTGTTCTTTTCAGAGGCTCTGGTTAATTAAAAGGTTTTTTTCCCATTTATTTGTTTTTTGGGACACAGGGTTGTCACCCAGGCTGGAGGGTACAATCAAAGCTCACTGCAGCCTCGACCTCCCAGGCTCAAGCAATCCTCCAGCCTCAGCCTCCCAAGTAACTGGGACTACAGGTGCACCCCAATCTATTTTTTTTTTTTTTTTCATTTTTAGTAGAGATGAAATCTTACTACATTTTCCAGGCTGGTCTCAAATTCCTGGGCTCAAGCCATCTGCCTGCCTTGGCCTCCCTAAGTACTGGGATTACAGGTGTGAGCCACCATGCCCGGCCTAACGGGGACTTTTTAGAGGCCATGGAATGCAGTGAGTAAGCACCCTCCTGGGGTAGGAGGGGCCTCTGCATGCCCCCGGCTGGAGCAGGTGAGCGCAAATCTGCCTGCACGCTCAGCAAGCACACCCAGTCACCACACTGAGGTCCCTCACTATCTGGCTGCAAAGTCCCCACTGTCTCCAGCCTCCTGGGGGCAGACCTGCCTGGCCAGCACTCTCAGTGACCGGCTCCACAGAGGTATCTTCCCTCTGTCCCACCGACAGCCAGGCCAGCTGACGGGGAAATGCTGGATGGTGGGAGGGTGGAGAGGAAGTGCTGGTTCCAGGTTGGCCTGTGCCTTAGGCACATCCTGTGACCTCTGCCATTTCCAATTTCCCCATCTGCCACAAAGTGGGTGGGTTGGACTCCGCAGAGGAGGCCCAGCCAACTCTGACACCAGGCTTCCTAGCAGGAGGGGGGGTCTGCTATTCCAGAGACCTCGAAGGCACTGGCTCCCAGGCTGCTTGGGAACACTCCATTAACTCGAATTGCAAATTTCCTCCTGGCTCTATCTCTAAGCCACAGGGGCTCCCTGGCCACCAGCTTCCCAGTGACAGATAGAGATTACAGTCATTGCTCGAGACAGAATCAAGTAGCAGAAGTCATTATGCAGAAATAATTATGTTGAGTTATGTCTGGTTGCTCCCGATTTCCGTCTAGTGATTGTCTTACAAATTGCCATGCCTCTTCCTCTAGAAAAGCAAAATGCAGAGGCCTGGGTGATTCATACAGACCTGCTGGGCACAGATCTACTTCTCCAAATTCCTGCCAGCTGGGGTGCCGCACCCTAGGGTAGGGTGCTCTGTGCTGCCCTTTGGCTGAGCGCTTGGGAGACAGGAGGTTAGAAGACGAAAGCTCCGAGGGGACATCCGAACTCCCCAACTGGGAGTCAGAGCCCTTTACACACACTTTTCCTGGGGCCCTTCCCACCCTACCTCCCCCAGCCCTTTGTTCATGTCAGGCCTTAGGCCCCTCTCGGAGTCTCTGGAGAAAGGCTGCGGGAGGCGGCAAGGCCAGAGGCTGCATGGCTGGACTGTCTGGAATCAAGACCTGGCTGAACTATTTCCTATTTCCTAGCAGCGTGACCTTGACCTGTTATCTCACCTCTCCCTGCATCCACTTCCCCTTTTGTAAAATGGAGATGACAATAGTACTACCTAGTTCATCAAGTTTTTGTAAAGATTAAATGAGCTAATGCACAACAAATGCTTGCTACATAGAAAGAACTCAATAAACGTCAACTGTGACTGAAAGAGCAGGGAGAGGCCTGCAAAATCTAAGCCAAGCAGAAAGACATGAACTACCAGAACCGTCTCAAGAAAGAGACAATTTGAAAGACTTAGAACAAGTGAAGAGATTGAATTAGTAATCAAAACACTATCCACAAAGAAAAGCCCTGGCCAAATAGCTTCACTACTGAATTCTATAAACAGTTAAGGAATACCAATTCTTGGCCAGGTGTGGTGGCTCACACCTGCAACCCCAGCCCTAAGGGAGGCCAAGGTGGGAGGATCGCTTGAGCCCAGCACTGCGAGACCAGCTTGGGCAACATAGTGAGACCTCATCGCTACTAACTAAATAAACTAGGCATGGTGGTGCATGTGTGTAGTCCCAGCTACTCAGGAGGCTGAGGCAGAAGGATCACTTGAGCCCAGGAGTTCAAGGCTGCAGTGAGCTATCGTCATGCCACTGCACTCCCACCCGAGAGATAGATTGAGACCATATCTTAAGAAACAACAACAAAACCCCAAAAATATACTGAAAGACGCCAGACACAAAAGGACAAATGTGGTATGATTCCATCTATATAAAATGTCCAGGACAGAGACAGAAAGGAGATTCGTAGTTTCTTGGGGCTGGCGGAAGAGGGGATGGGGAAAGAGGGGTTAGCCGGTAAAGAGCACAGATTTCCTTGTGGAGTGATGAAAGCACTCTGAAGTCGACTGTGGTGATAGTTGCACATACATGAGAATATACTAAAAATCACTAAATTGTATACTTTACATTGTATACTTTAAATGGGTAAATGGTAGGGTGTGTGAATTACATTTCCACAAAGCTGATTTTTTAAAAAAATAAATACATAAAAAGGAATCTAAGTCAATATCCTCCTACTCCTCTATGCCAGCAGACAGGAGAGCAAAGAGCAGAGTCACAAGAGCAAGGGGACAGAGTGTAGAGCTTTCAGGCCTTGCAAGCCAGGGGACATAACAGGTCTTAGTGCTTGTCACCCCTTACAGAGACGAAGGGCTGGACAGGTACCAACTCAGCTGACCGCAAACCCCCCAGAAGCCTCAAATCCAGGACTGGGCCCCAAGGAAGGTGCTGAAGCTGAGCTATAAAACTGCCGCGGAGAACTCCCCAGCAGGCACTGCAAACCCAGGCCGAGTGCCCACCATGTGTGCTAGGGACAGGGACAGGGTCCCCACCTTTGAGAAGGCCATGGCCCACTGGGGTTCACGCCAATAAGTGCTGGGCATCGGGTGGGCAGTCACACATAAGCTCTTAAGATCTCTCTGCCTTCAAGAAGGTGATCCAGTCCACTGAAGGTGGTGCCGGACCCCAGGCCCTCAGGAATATTCATGTTCTGTAAGGAGTTTCCACTGGAGGAACTCTCAGCTCAACTCCAGAAACAGCCCAGGCTGCCACCCTGGGCATTACAGTCACAGTGTAAGCAGGTTATGGTTCCGGGGCCGTTTCTGGGGTCAGTCCCTCCGTCTTGGCCCAGTCCCGGAGTAGGGGGGAGGTTCGGTGCCCATTTCCCTCGCTGGCTGGTCTTTGGGAAAAGGTGCTGGAAAAGCTTCTTCCTCCCAGTACCCAACCTCTTGCCCAGGCGCAGGCTTCACGTGCTCACTGGGACCTGCAGAAAATCGGAAATGGCCTCTCCTGCTTGCTCACAGCAGGCAAATGTGTGCTCAAGAGATGACAAATTATTTTAATATATTCTGAAATCCAACATAATTACAAAGCAAAGTCCCTTAGGGAGAAAAAATTATAATGGGGTCTGAAGTCAAGGATGGATGGTTTTGGATTATGGCTATTTCAGAGGTGACTGTGGTTTTCAGATGACTAATTCCACTGTGGCCCCCAGGTGATAAGCACAGTTGCTCCAAGAACGCTGTCACACAGACTTTTGCACAGTGACCTCTCTTCATAGAGGCATTTTCTTCCATTGTTCAATTCAAGAAACTGAGTTACAGAGGAGCCTACGTGTGCTGCAGAGACCACCAGGGTGGGCTGTGGTCTGAGACCAGACCCAGAGCACAGGGTGGAAGCCAAGACGTCCACATGAGACCATCCAGGTTGCAAGCTTCACGCAGGTGAAGGTCTGGAAACAGCACCCAACACCTGAGCCACGAGTGGTCATGACTAGTGCCCAGCACCAAACCCCTGGTTTCCGGGGCACCGGGCACCGGCTGGCAGGGATCCCTGACTTCCAGAGAATGTGCAATGTCTTACTGTAGGCTCCTGCTGCCACTCCCAGTACCAGGGCATTTGAGCTTTTGCCATGTAATAAAAGGAATCTACTGTCTGTGACCACTTTGAAACACTGGCATATATACGAAAGGTGTCCACACATGTGCCCCGTGAAGCAGCAGTTCACCTCCTTCATGTATGTCCAACAGAAAGAAGGACACGTGTCCACCAAAAGCATGTGCAGGAACACTCAGAGCTGCATAACTTGTCCCAGCCCCACCCTGGAAACTATCCAAGCATCCATGTATATCCCATGGGCAAAGAAACTGGAGTATAGTCACCACAGAGCCCCATAAAGCAATGAGAATGAACCTCAATGCCCCACACAACAGATGCATCTCACAACCGCAGGGTTGAGTGAAGAAGCCAGACACAAATGCTTACTTACATACTGTGTCTTCGTCCAGGCTGCTCTAACAAATTACCATAGACTGGGTGGCTTCAATGACAGACATTTACCTCTCACAGTTCTGGGGGCTGGAAGTCCAAGATCAAGGTGTCAGCACAGTCGGATTCTGGGGAGGGCTCTCTTCTTGGTATACAGATGGCTCCTGATCATGCAGGGCAAGTGAGCCCCAAAATGGTACTTAGCCCAGGAGGGTTCTTGGCTTCACCCAGGAAATAATTCAAGGGTGAGCTGGTGGTGTTAGCAACTTTTACTGAAGCAGCCGTGGACAGCGGCAGCAGAAGAACTGTTCCCTGCGGGGCAGGGCTACCCCACAGGCAGTGTGCCCAGAGCAGCAGCTTGGAGGCAGCACTGCAGATTTATTTCCACTTTTAATTACATGCAAATTAGGGGATGGATTATGCAGAAATTTCTAGGAAAAGGGTGGTAATTTCCAGGTCATCAGATGATTGCCATGGAAAGGAGCAGTAACTTCCGAGTATTGCCATGGCAGTGGCAAACTGACATGGCACACTGGTGGGCACGTCTTAGGGAAGGCTGTGTCTACCCTGGCCCTGTTTTAGCTACTCTGCAATTTGGTCCGGTGTCTGAGTCCTGCCTCTGGAGTCGAGTCCCACCTCCTACCTCACCTTCTTGTTATATACTTGCCTGGTAGACAGCAGAGGCAGGTCTGGCTCACATCCTCTTCCTATAAGGGCACTAATGACTGAATTACCTCCCAAAGGTAAGTTGGGAGGTAAGAACATCGTACTTGGAGTGAGGGTCTCAGCACAGTAATCTGGGGGCACACACACAGCGGGTCCACAGTACACACCAAGATGCTGCAGCAACCTGGACTCCTAAACACCGACGAGGTACCCACAGCTGCTGCTAGTGACAAAGACAGGGCTTCCCAGTAACAGACGAGGTCAGCGGGGAGTGGGGCTTGGGAAATGGGGATGGAGTTTATATTTTATTTTAAGCACAATTGTTGTTGGAGAACTTTGAAAACCAGACAGTGCTACAAAAACACCAGGCAGCAGGACAGAAATCGGAGGAGTCCCTGGACCTGGGGGCCGTAGAGGCAGAAGGGAAGCCGTGAGACCTGCAGTCCTCTCCCAGCGACAGGGGTGGGGTGGGGGCAGGTCGCCTCTAAACATGCCGTGTTGTCTTGAGACTGAAACTTGTTTGTTCACTCATGACCTTCCATAAGCACGAAGGAAAATAAAATAGCTCGATGCTCACTAACAGAATTCTGGAACCTCCCGAGCCCGGTCACTGCCACCCTCACCATGGCTCCCAGACGCCACTGACCTTCTTCACTGACCTTCTTCTCAGGCAGCGTCAGAGCTGCTGAGGCACCTCCTGTTCTGGAAGGAGGAAGATAAAACAAACCTTTGCCAATATCAGGAACAGTGAGGCAGTCATAAGGGAAATGCCGATGGCCCCAGGGAGGCGGGAAGAATAAATCTGCTCCCAATCCAGCCCTTTCTATTTGGGGAGCCTCCTGCCCTCAGACACGCCGACTGTCTGCTCTCTCTCAGCCAGACAATGAGCCTCTGACCTACTCAGGAGACCTTAGAACCCTAGGCCAGAAGCCTCCGATTGTCCTCTGGGGGCCAAGGGTCCCATGGGGGTCCTGCGAGTGCAGGGAAGAAAAGCATCCAGGCCTCCCTCCACCCCTGCGTGGCCATTCACCTGCCAAACACATAGACCTCCACCTGTGATTTCACTGGCAAGAAAAATGGTCAACTGCAAAGAAGGAGAGAAGAAAGAAAGAAAAAAAAAAAACATCTATCTTGCCCAACCCTTCCATTGTGCAGTTGAGCAAACAGGCCCTGAGAAGCATGGTCTTACTTATGCTCCCAGGGCCAGGTATGGCCAGCTACCAGTCCAGGTGCTGTCATTTGCTGGGCAGAGATGCAAAGATTCAGGCATCGGAAGAAGTGTGCCTTGCAGGTGTTCAGACCACAAGTCACCTTTCAGCTGTTGGTCAGTGTCACATGAGTCGGGGCCCAAGCCTCTCGGAGTACCACTGTTAAACTTCCTAAAGTTGTGTTCATAATGATACCAGAAGAGCAAGATGAAGGACTGACAGGAACATAGTTTGGAACCAGGGTCAGTATCGCCTGCTTACCAGCATGGGGCCACACTGTCCCTGGAGAGGTTGTCCCTATGCCCACCTGGATGGCTCAGAAACAGCAGGTACCCAGAGCACCAGGAATGCTGTGGGGGTGACAGGGTGGGGGATACACCAAGCGCCTCTCCACGTGGATGTGCCCCACAGCAGGCTGGAGCCAGACTCCAATGCACCACCGCGTGGCCCTGGGCCAGTCACCCCTCCTCCAGGACTGCTTCCTCTGCGGGACTGCTTCCTCCATAGTACCGTGGACATCCCACCGCTCCTCCATGCCCTTTCTAAGGAGGCCGTGAGGCTGGCACAAGGAGGTGGATTCACACAGGGCCACTCTTTGGACTTATGGTCCTTAATGCAGAAGGCTGAATGTGGCATTTACAGGTCCCCCTCAGGAGCCCTTGATGGTCACACCCTGTCCCACCTGCTCCTCATGGGTGCTGGACAGGTACAGACCATCCCCCCATCTGCAGATAGGAAACAGGCTCCGAGCCACTTGCCCCGGGCGACACGGCCACCAGCACTGCACCAGGAACCACACTTGGGCCCGCCTGGCCTGCAAGCCCCGCTTCTCCCACTGGCCACTCCCTGGGCACTGCGCTCTGCCTTCTAGCGAGGACAGAGACCAAACCTCACCCAAAGAGCAATAAGGGAGTGAGGAAAGCAGCCCCAGTGAGTCATTGCAGTGAAATTAAGCAATGCTGTGCAAGGCAGTGCCGGGGGAGGGTGGGGCCTGAGGTGGGTGCGTGGAGAGGCGGAAGGGGTCCAGGCAGCGGGACTGGCGGGGGGTGGGGGGCGGTGCTCCAGCTGGCCATCTGCAATGTGGTCTCCTCCACCATGCTCCAATGCCCTCGTCACTGACAACAACCTCTTGCAGCTCCCCCAGCCTGCAGACCTTTGTGGTTTGGCATTCGAAGCCCCTGACACCCACCTGAGGCCTCAATCTCACCCAGTGGGCAGATTAAAGATGCCAAGAATCCTGAGACTCTCCCACGCTGCCATCTCTCCACACAGCCCTCCCCCGCCCCCTCACTCCCAGAGCCCTGGGCCACCTGGGAGGGCCTACCTGTAACCTGGGGCAGGGTCTTGCTCCCCACATCAAAGCCCCGGCCCTGCCCTGGCAGACTCTCAATAAAAAGCCCCTGCCCTGCCCGGGCAGACTCTCAATAAACACGTAAATGATTTCACAGACCCACTCAGTGCTGAAACAACAAAAGAATAAACATTAAATGAATGAATCAGTGAGTAGGCAGCTCAGAGCATGGAGCCATGCAAGAGAGGCCGGGGAGGAAGGACCAAGCCCATTCACGGAGGGCTTTGAATACTGAATTCAGGCTGCATTTGGCAACAGGGAGCCATGGTGGGCTCTTGAGCAATGGACCCACAGGATCAACATGGTGGCCCGGGCAGGATGGAAGGCATGTATTGAAACTGACATCAGGGAGGCCCTGAGGAGGTGAGGGAGCAACCTAGGTTGGGGAGCGGCTGGCCCATGTGAAAGTCTGAGACGTTCAAGAGCGACTGTGACGTTATGTGGCTCAGCTTGTTGCATGCAAGTCCTGCTGTGTTATCGACATTAATATCCTAATTGCCAGACCACTCTAAAACCCACAACCAGTGGCCAGGCTTCCCAAACAGGCAGAGCAGGAGGAAAAGCCCCCAGAGTGGAGAGGCTCTGGACACCCCTGACACGAGGCCGACGAATCAGCAGCCTGGAACCAGGCATCCAGGGCAGTGGGGGATTAAGCCAAATTCTCCTGCTGAAACCACTTAATCAGGAGCCTACAGAACACGCGGGAGCTCGGCTGCAGTGTCTATGGTGAAGGAATAAGTCATCTGAAAACAGAAATAAATTATTCATTCCCCACAAATGAGCAGCCTCTGGGTTCCCACAGCAGCCGTCGCGCCACAAACATCCAAAAGGTTCGGCAAATCCTATTAGTGACACCACTCAGCCAAGCAAACACCAGATTCTGCCATCACCCATGTAGACAGCTCGCCTTGATCTCCTCTACAGCTTCTCATCCTGCATCCGCAAGTGAAATCAGCCCAGCACATTGGAGGAAAAAATCAGAGCCCAGCCCGGCCTCGGAGAGAAGCAGCAAGTGTCTGCACCCGAGGAACTTGGATCACGAAGCCTCCCCGCCAGGGAAGCAAGCCTGGAGCAGGTGCTTGCGAGAATGCAGATTCCTGGGCCCTGTCCCACACAGCCTCCGGGGGTTCAGCCCTGGACACTGCATTCCTGACAAGTGACCGGGAGCTGAAGTCACCAGTAGGAAGCACTGGGGTCCTAGAGTCCCCCAGGGATGTAAGCACAACAGGCCAGCCTCACACCCCTGGGCAACCTTAGGTCAGATTCTCAGTCTCTCCAGGCCCAGGGTCTGGGAGGGGCTGATGGGAAGACAGCAAGAACCACCCACCGCACAGCTGCTCACGCACATGTGCATTCAGCAGTGGCCACTCACAGTGGGGTCTTCCTGTCACCTCTATCTTTTTTTTTTTTTTTTTTTTTGAGATGGAGTCTTGCTCTATCGCTAGGCTGCAGTGCAGTGGCGTGATCTCGGCTCACTGCAACCTTCGCCTGCCAGGTTCAATCGATTCTCCTGCCTCAACCTCACGAGTAGCTGGGATTATAGGTGCGCGCCACCATGCCCAGCTAATTTTTGTATTTTTAGGAGAGACGGGGTTTCACCATGTTGGCCAGGCTGGTCTTGCTCTCGACCTCGTGATCCGCCCGCCTCAGCCTCCCAAAGTGTTAGGATTACAGGCATAAGCCACTGCACCCGACCTGTCGCCTCTATCTTTATTTTCCCATCTTTGATTTCAGTCTGCTCAGCTCACTTTACAATCAGAAAGAGAAGTCTTGAGGCTTTTCTTTAAAAGTGCCAGCCCCGGCTGCCACTGCGCTGTTTGCTCTGCCTAGAACACTCCCTAACTCCCCAGTGAACTGCTCCTCCTTCAGATCCCAGCTCAGGGTCCCTCCCTAGGGAAGCCCCTGAAACTCCCGGCCACTGGCTTTCATAGCACTGAGCACCTCCCCTTCATCCCACTCTGCCACTGAGATTCCACTTTTCTGGGATTTGCAGATTAGCATCTGTAGCCCCACGGGGGAGGGGGCCTTGCCCCAGTGCCCAGCACGGCACCTGGCACCAAGCAAGCATGGCAGTTGCTGGAGGACAGTAGTGAGTGTGAGCAAGGGGACACCAGAGATGGTAGCCTGGGCTCCCCTCTCTCCCCCAGGTAGGTGCCCAAAACCCTTCCCTCCAGACACTCATCGCATGGGGATGTGCGGAGGGGTTCTCTCCCTCCGCCCCTCTGCTCCCACAAGGGGAATTTTGCAAGAACACCACTGGCAGCCCCCATCCCACTCCTAGAGAGGGGAAGCGGCTTATCTGATATGACTGAAGAAAGAAATGACCTTCCGGCCAGGCTGCCACCTCCCCAACCTTGTCCCCACCCTGAGGGCGGAGGTCTGGGGTTGTTCTGTTGTCTGCCTAGGATTGGGAAGTTTATTTTAAAGGGTGGGGCAAGTATTAGGATGCTGATTCTTGGAATGGAGCAAGCTTGCCAATCCAGAGCCACCAGCAAAAGGGGTGTGTGTGTGTGTGTGTGTGTACATGTGTGTATGCATGTGTAATTATATGTATACGCATATAATTTAGTGACTTCAACCTGAGTGATTTTCCCGGGGACATTTGGCAATGTCTGGAGACATTTTTGGTTATTACAATTGGGGAGTCCAGGGGACTCGCCTACTAGCATCTTACGGGTAGGGCCAAGGATACTGCTAAACACCCCACAATGCACAGGACAGCCCCCCATTCCCCGCACACACCAAATAATTATGCTGCTCCAAATGTCAACAGTGCTGAGATGAGGAGACTCGACAAATATATTCCCCTATTGGTCACCCCTTAGATTTACCTTTTTTTTTTTTCCAGAAAGGGTCTCACTCAGGTCTTGGTGTGGTGGCTCATACTTGTAATCCCAGCACTTTGGCAGGCCGAAGTGGGCAGATCACTTGAGGCCAGGAGTTTGAGACCAGCCTGGCCAACATAGTGAAACCCAGTCTTTACTAAAAATACAAAAATTAGCAGGGTGTGGTGGTGGGTGCCCATAATCCCAGCTACTTTGCAGGCTGAGGCACGAGAATTGCTTGAACTTGGGAGGTGGAGGTTGCAGTGAGCCGAGATAGCGCCACTGCACTCCAGCCTGGGCGACAGAGCAAGATGCCGTCTCAAAAAAAAGGGGGGTGAGTCTCAGTCTGTCACCCAGGCTGGAGCATAGTGGCACGATCTTGGCTCACTGCAGCCTCGACCTCTTGGGCTCAAGTGATCCCTACTTCAGCCTCCTGAGTAGCTGGGACCACAGGCACACGACACCATGCCAGGCTAATTTTGTTTACTTTTTGTAGAGACAAGGTCTTACCGCATTGCCCAGGCTGGTCAGGAACTCCTGTGCTCAAGTGATCCTCCTGCCTCAGCCTCCCAAAGTGCTGGGATGACAGGCATGAGCCACCGCGGCCCGGCCAGATTCATCTTTTGACTAGTTGCAGTGGTAAGGGGTGTGCGGATTAAACCACGCCTCATTCCCAGAGGAGTCAAAGGTGCTGCAGGGTGTCCTGTACACCCCTGCCCTGGAAAGTGGCACACAAGTGAGCCACCACTCCTCTCCTGTTCTTAAACAGGAAGGAGCTCGAGGAAACGCAGCTTCGAGTGCTCAGGAAAAGGGCTGAGTGCCCTGTGGTGTGGCTGGGCAGAAACAGGAAGGTGTGCAGCCTTCATGGCTGGTTTGCTGTGGAGAGGACACTCCCACACTCAGCAGCTGCAGCTGGCCCAGGAGGTCTCCACTGGGTCCCGCATGGGAGCAGGGAGGGGGTGGTGCACACGGCTTCTCGTTTGTTCCTGCCTTTACTCTAGCTGACTTGCTTGGGATGCGTGGCTCTCCACGCAGCGCTTTGCATGTGGCCATTTCCTTTTTTTTTTTTTTTTTTTTTTAATTAATGAACTTTATTTTTTAGAACTGTTTAGTTCACAGCAAAACTGCGTGAAAAGCACAGAGTTCTCTACATACCTCCTGCCCTCCCTACTACCAGGGTGGCTGTTTGTTACAACTGATGAACCCGCCTTGCCTCTTCACACGTCATTATCACCTAAGTTCGCAGGTGACAGCAGGACTCACTGCTGGTGCTGTATATTCTATGGGTTTGACAACTGTGCAATGACATGGCTCCACCACTACAGGATCCTATAGAGCAGTTTCACTGCCTGAAAAATGTCCTGTGTTCTGCCTGTTCCTCCCTCCCTCCCAACCCCTAGGAACCACTGATCTTTTTATTATCTCCATAGCTTTCCCTTTCCCAGGATATCACAGAATTGCAATCCTCCATAGGCATAGCCTTTTCAGATTGGCTTCTCTCACCTACTCATATGCAGATGAGTTCCCCCATATCTTTTCATGGCTTGCTAACTCATTTCTTCTTAGTGCTGTGGAATAATATTCCATTGTCTGGATGCACCACAGCTAATTTATCCATTCACCCACTGAAGGACACCTTCGCTGCCTCCAAGTTCCGGCTGTTATGAATAATTATGAATAAAGCTGCTATAAACACCCATGTGCAGGTTTTTGTGTGGACATAAGTTTTTTTAACTCCTCTGGGTAAATATCAAGGAGCACGATTGTTAGATCACAGGGTAAAAGTGTGTTTAGCTTTCTAAGGATCTGTCAAACTGTCTTCCAAGGTGGCTATACTGTTTTGCGTTCCCACCAGCAGTGAGTGAAGGTTCCTGTGGCTTCACGTCCTCCCTCGCGTTTGGTGCTGAGTGTCCCGGATTTGGGCCATTCTCATCGGTGTTTGCTTTGATTTACAATTCCCTGACAGCCATTTGTTTTTAAGCCATATTGACTTTAAGATCACACAGGACCAATCTTTACTGTGAACCAAAGTTCAAAATGTCCCATCAGGGATCCCAAATGACATTATGTTCCGGTGGCACAGAGAACCTGGGCAGGAGGTGATATAAAGGGAGGATACCCCAAGCTGCCCAGAAGACAGGCTGACACACACTGTCCCTGTAATCCTGCCTGATGTGACAGTGCCCAGTCTACACAGCACACAAACATCTCCACGCAGTGCACATTACAGTCCAGAAGAAGCATCACATCCATTCTGTCACTTGATGCCTGGAAACCCAGACCTGAGGCGGGAGGAGACTTGCTGGAGCCACACAGCGGAAAGGAAGCCTCAAGATCCCTGCGCAGAACTTCAGATGGGGCTCAGCAGACCCGCGTCTCTACTGTTCAAAGCACAACATGACATCCTTGCGGAATCCTTTAAGGAGCTCAGATGCCTCCTTGGTTAGACTAAGGGCCTATCCAGTATTTCACAGATACATGCATCTGCCGGGTAGTGAGCACCTCAGGGGCACCTGGACACCTCAGACCGGGCCATCAGGCATCCTGGGGCCCCACTCTGCCCACCAGCCCCCATGAGAACTCAGGGGCTGCCTCCGTCCTGCACATCCAGAGGACCCAGGCCATCAAGATCCCCAGCGGATCCCACACTCGAACTTTCTCATCAGGGTGGTGGGCTGGTCTTCACGCTGGAATAGAAGTCTCATTTAGGCACTCTTTCACTCATTCAAAACATTCTTAATTGGACTCCTTCTATGTGCCAGGCACCGTCCTAAGTGTCACAGATGCAACAGAGAACAAGAGCAATTCCTGTTTTCAAGGAACCCGCAGTGTGATAAGTGCCCAGGAGACTTCGTGGCCAATGACATGTGCCATAGGTGAGTGAGTGCAGGATGCCAGGGGAGTCTGCAGAAGGGCCTCCAGCCCCATCTGGAATCTGGGAAGGCTTCCCAGAGGAAGTGACATCTAAACAGAGAATTGAAGAGTGAATAATAGTCATGCAGAGAGAGAGAAAATGGGGAGGGGTGGGTTGTAGGGAGCAACCCTGCTACGGACTTTACAAGAAGCTCCTACACCCAGTCAGGAGTAGCCCAGCCCTGCAGAAAGGTGGCCCTCTGTGGACACACCATGGAGGCCATCGGGTGGTGGCAGTTAGCACCCCCAGCTTTCTAGGCCTGAACGGGTCACAGCTGTGGAGGCCTTTGGCCCAGAGCCAGAAGGCTTGTCCGAGCAGACTGATCTGGCTGGGAAAATCCCAATTCAACAACACAAGCAGCACACACCCACCCACGCCCCTGCCCCAGCACACCCTCCATAAATAGTCCCCGGATCTCGTGGGCCCCGGTGTGCCCACTACGACGGGGGCTGAGCCCACAGAACACACATGTGGCTTATTTGCCAACCTGCCCATCCACTTCCTCACTACCCAGAACACAGAAGCTGCTGTCTCCAGACCAAGCGAACCTTGCACACTCCTGACTGAGAGCTGGATTTGTTTTTCTTAATTGTAAATCTACTGTGGCCGAGGGAAAAGCCGCCCGACAATTGCACAACACGCTTGGTCTGCAGCTCTGAGCCGCAGGTACTCGTGCCATTCAATCTGTATAGAGCTTTTCTGAGGTGGTTCTAATTCCTGCCTGGACCTCCAGGTGGACTCGGGTCAGGGAGTTCACCCTCCCTAACAAGAGGGCATGCCTGACTTGGGGGAGCTTTGTCCAAAGTACCCATGGTTGGGCCACTCCTGATTCCAGCTGAGGGGGGCTGCAGTACAGCCAGCGTGGACAGACTAAGAAAGAGCCACGAGTTCCGAGGGTGCACTCAAGCCTCTCCAATCTTATTTTCTCCCAAACCTACACTGTCATGAATGGACGACTCTAAACTTAAACCACAGTGCAAAGCCTGCCTTTAACCCTGTGAAATTTTATCTTATTTTCAGCTCATCTTTTCAAGTGACCACAGCCTCTGGAATTTAATAGCATTCCAATTTTGCATCCTTAGCCAATCTGATGTACATACCAGGGCTTAAAAAGCAGATGGTGGAATTGCTGGCATGGTTAAGGCAAAGCCTATTGAGAGACATCCAGTGGTCACGGTCATCCCATCACTCAAGGCCTTGGAGGCTGGGCCATCGGACCGTCTGCGGAGCCATCTAACTGTACCACGGCTCAGCTCCCATTGCAGAAGGGTCAGCCACAGCCATAGCTCCTGCCCATAGCCCAGCCCAGCCAACCAAGAAAAGGAGCCAGGCCTGTCCCCTTCCACGTCCATCCACCCTCAGGAGCCCCATGGGCCACTCCCAGAAGGCATGGGTGGTGCCTCCTGGGGTCACAAACACTTTCCCTCCAAAGTAACTTCCACAAGCAACACCTCGCTCATCCTCACAATCTTTCTGGGAAACCAGTCATGAGGGATATTTACAAGCAGAAAGAGGGAGGCACAGGTTTTTGGAAAGCTGCCAGGCTGGACTTCAAATGTAATCTTCGGAATCACGCACTGGCCCAGGTGGACAAATTTTTATATTTTTAGTAAAGATGGGGTTTCACCATGTTGGCCAGACTGGTCCCGAACTCCTGACCTCAGGTGATCTGCTTGTCTTGGCCTCACAAAGTGCTGGGATTACAGGTATGAGCCACTGCACCCGACCACAAATATTTTTAATGACACAGGAAATGAATGATATGGTCTTAAGTGGAAAGAAAAAGCGGGACCTGAAACAAATACATAGCAAGACTCAATTACAGCATGGGTCTGTCCGCCTTGCTGTAAATGAATACTGACGAGAAGAAATGGACCCATATGTCTGCTGTGATGATCTCTGAATTGTAGGATTATGCATTATAATTGTTTCTGTATTTTCCACATTTTCTACCATGAGGATTTAACACCTATAACCGGCTCAGGTGCCCAGCAAAGAGCAGCCTCTCTCCAGTCCCTCCCCAAAACATGCAGTGTGGCCATGGATTGAATGGCCGTGCCCTCTCCTCAAATGTGTACACAGACGCCCTAACCCCAAAGGTGATGGTGGTAGGAGGTGGGGCCTTTGGAAAGTAATTAGGTTGCAGTGAGGTCAGGAGAGTGAGGTCCCATGATGGTATTAGTGTCCTTGTAAGAGGAGTGACTAGAGCTTGCTCTCATTCCACAGGAGGACCCAGAGAAAAAAGCCACCTGCAAAGTAGGAAGAGCTCTCCTCAGAACCTGACCATGTGGATGCCCTGATCTAGACCTCCCGCCTCCAGAGCTGAGTATGTGTCTGCGTTTAGGCGGCCCAGTCCCTGGAGCTTTGTTATGGCAGCAGGCGAGGGCTAAGGCAAGTACCCTCCTTTATCGGGACAGGAAGTAAAACTAACAGCTGCAACCAAATCTCTCTGGCCCTGCACAAGCCTTGAAAATGTTAACTGTATGTGCAAATGAGTCCCACACTTCCCTTCAAAGCAGTCAAAAAAAAAAAAAAAAAACAAAAAAAAAAAACCGAAAACATGAAACCACCTTTCTCTACTTTTTCTTGGGCAAGGTAGCTGCAGAGTCCTGACTCTGGAAGATGGCAGAGAATTCAGATGCTGGCACCATCCTTAGGTTCCCACCATGTCCTAAACCCCATCAAGAACCTTAAACCCAGACAAGTTACCCTAGAAGAGCCAGTGTCATCCCGTCCTCCAATGTCCAGCCTGTCTTGAGGTCACAGGGCTAGAAATTACCACCTTGGTCAGTTAAGACCTTCAGTCCAAAGTCAAAACGCCTCCCTACCTCATCCGTGCCCTCAACCAGCATCTTCGCCGCCTCCAACCCTCCTTCCTTGCACTCCCTGAAATGCCCTCACCATGCCTGCCCTGTCCCCTCGGTGGCTTGCCACCCTTGAATGCCCTCTCCCGTGCCTGGCCCCCTTCGGTGGCTCGCCACCCTGCAGTGATTCTGGATGTCCCTTTATGTTTCTGTGTTCTCTGTCCACACTGGACTCAGTTCCTCAACAGAACACCCTCATAACACTTTGTATCTCGGTGCCCGGCCAGGGGCTGCCCTCAGAGTGGATGCTTAGCCAGGACTGCTCAGGAGGTGCCAGTGCGGGGAGGTGGGCAGGACACGGGGGGAGGAGGGGGCTGCCAAGAGACAGCAGGGGGCTTCAGAGGTGGCAGGGGCCCTGTCCACAGAGGGTGGAAGAGTGTGTGCGGGCAGACAGTGCGTGAAAGGATGGGGATGGGGGTGTGGTCGTGACACTCAGATGGCAGTAGGTGGGCACAGCAGGTGCCCACGGTGAGTGAGAGTTGATGACTGCACCAGTGTCCACCGGTGTCCACAGAGTTGAGAAGCTGGCAGAATGCCAGTTACATTGGCAAGCACTGTCCAGACACCTGTCCAGGTAAAGTGCTGCTGGTATAAAGCAATGGAAAAGTACAGTCGGGGGCCTGGCTCGGGGGCAAGGGTGTGTTTGCTGGGGCTCCGCTCAGCTGCCTTCTACCTGCCATTCGGGGTGGTACGACCTGCGTGGCAGCCTCCTCACACCTCTCAACAGCGCTTTCTAGAGGGATGCAGCCTCAGCACTGAACAGCAGGGTGTTCGTTAAAGAAGTTAGGGTGCACACCCAGGGACAGAGTGCTGCCTTCAAGTTTGGGCCAAAAGGGATGATTTTAATAACATGGGACAACATATCTGATTAATTATTATATTAAACAGGTTACAATACAGTATGTAAAAATATTCAGTTTATGGCAAACAAATAAAATAAGCATTTTGTGATAGTCAAGAGATATAAAGGCTGGGCACAGTGGCTCACACCTGTTATCCCAACACTTTGGGAGGCCGAGATGGGCAGATCACTTGAGGTCAGGAGTTCAAGACCAGGCTGGCTAACATGGTAAAACCCCGTCTCTACTAAAAATATAAAAATTAACCAGGTGTGGTGATGCACACTTGTAATCCCAGCTACTTGGAAGGCCGAGGCGGGAGGATTTCTTCAGTCTCAGAAAAAAAAAAAGAATTTTTTTTTTTGTAAAGTCAAGTTTATTAAGGTGTACTTTACACACAATAAAATTCATCCTTTGTAGGTGTACAGGTCACTAAGTTTTGATAAATGTGTAACCACCAACATAACAATTTCAGCACAAGACTGAGATCTTTTAAAATTATGTTAATAAATGGCTATGGCTAACGTGTTAGTCTGTTTGCATTACTACAAAGGAATACCTGAGACTGGGGAATTTATAAAGAAAAGCGTCTTAATTGGCTCACAGTTCTGCAGCCTGTACCGGAAGGGCGGTGCCAGCATCTGCTTCTGGTGGAGCTTACGATCATGGTGGGAGGCGATGGGGAGCCAACATGTCACATGGCAAGAGCGAGAACAAAATAATAGGGAGGTGACACACTCTTTTAATCGACCACATTTCTCACTCATCACCAAGGGGATGGCCCAAGCCATTCATAAGGAATCTGCCCCCTCCCCCGATCCAATCACCTCCCACCAGGCCCCTCCTGCAACGCTGGGGACCACATTTCAACATGGACTTGGAGGGGACACGCATCCAAACCACATCAGCTAATATAATTTATTGTCTCCGCAGCTACTCTTTTGAATTATTTCACGAATTTGAGAGTGTGTCAGTCAATTCCTTCAGGCAGTATGGGAGCCAGCACCTGCTGAGTGCCTCCACGCGTAAGGGGCTATCACAGGGCTGCGCTTGGTTTCACTTCTTCCTCCAACTCTCAGAGAAAGGCATGATCCCTGTCCCTGTTGTATAGTGAGGAAACTAAGTCTGGAAGTTAAGCACCCTGTCCCAGGTCACACAGCTGCTAAGAGGATGATCTGGGGCTCAAATCGATGTCAATTCTGACTTCAGAGTTTATGTTATCTCAACACACCACACTGCAAACAACATCACCGTAATTTGTGTTCTTGGCTAACCGCTTTCCTTCGAGCTTCCTAAAGGACATGAAATGGGAGTGGTGGTCATACCTGTGCCCCCTGGCCCCCCTCCCCCATGGCTCTGATGCACAGGGAGCTGTTGCTCCACAGCTGAGGGCCCCAGGAAAGCCCCAAGTCCCAGGAGGGGTCACTGAGTGTTCAGGCGGCAAAGGCTCCTTCGTCAGCCCTGTCCTGCCTGGTGAATTCTAGGGAAGAACAAAGTGTTGCTAAATGGAAAAAAAAACAAAAAACAAAAACAGGTTGTAAAATAGTAGATAAGGAATGATCTCACTTACAGAACTATATCTATAGGAATATGCATCCAGCCAGGGCCTGCTGGGGCAGGGCACGCTGTACTCCAAAATGTTACCTCTCCCGACAGGACTGTGAGTAGAAATGCTTTCCTCCCCTTTCCCACCTCTTTTCTGTGACTTTCTAGTATTTCTTCCCTAAAGACAGCTGACTGTGGGAGAGGTCTTCAACTCCCCTCCAGGCTCCCAGCTGCCTGCCAAGGCCTACTCCTCCGAGGCTGGCCCAGGGAATTCTTCCGTGACATGGCCCACGACCCGTCTCTTCCTCCTTCTGTCCAGTCAGTATTTTAAGGCACCTATTCTCTGGGTGAATAAGGACAAGTGGTCTGGTCCCAGGGAGTCCTCCACTCTGGTGGAGGACATGTCCACAGCCAACATCAGCCAACAACAATCAACAAAAAAGATGATGTCAGGCAGGGCTGCGGCTGAAAGGCAGTGATTAGGGTGCCTCCTCTATGCCATGGGGTGGAACTGCTGCCTCCGCTCTGAGTCCCCCCTGCTGGTGCCAACTCAATCCCAGGCCCTTTCCAAGAAGCCTTCTCAGAACCACATGCTGTATTTGAATTAAATACACCTGTGTCTGTCTCCCTGTATTTCTGGAGGGCAAGGTCTGGCTCCACCGCACTTCTTGCCCTGTCCCCCACATGGGCCCCCTTGCCCTCCACCGCACCTCTTGCCCTGTACCCTGCTGGACCGTCAGCTCCCTGAGGGCTGGCTCGGTCTCTTTGCATCCTGAAGAGGAACGGCTGTCACTGTAATCCTTAAAGACCACAGCAAAAACAAGAATGGTCAACATGAAATCTTGTAACGCAGGTGCCAATACTGCTACACAACAACCAAAAGACAGACCAGAAGGCTGCACACCACTGTGTGACAGCGTGAGAAGGCGACCATCAGCGACTTTTTTTTTTGCCCTGTATTTTGACAGTGGATATGTTCTTACGTAACTCTTATAATTAAAATAAGTGTTTCATGCAGCCCGTTGTCCCCAGGGCTCTGGTGTTCTGTCCCACTGACCTCCAGGAGGACTCAGCTGAGACTGGGGATTCGAGACAGGGGACTTAGAATGCCCTGAAGGAAGGAGCCTGCAGCACCTGGAGCACTTCTGGCAGCAGAAGCCACAGCCGCTGCCTGTGGGGAAGCAGGTGGGCCGGGCCAGGCCACCCGAGCTCCAGGGCCAGTCAGCCATGAGACGAGGGGACTGAGGACTTGGCCAGGACGGACTTTCCTAGAGGCCCAAGGGATAAAAACAGATCTCATGGCCAGGCGCGGTGGCCCACATCTGTAATCCCAGCACTTTGGGAGGCCGAGGCGGGTGGATCACGAGGTCAGGAGATGGAGACCATCCTGGCTAACACAGTGAAACCCTGTCTCTACTAAAAATGCAAAAAATTAGCCGGGCGTGGCGGCGGGCGCCTGCAGTCCCAGCTACTTGGGAGGCTGAGGCAGGAGAATGGCGTGAACCTGGGAGGCAGAGCTTGCAGTGAGCCCAGATCACGTCATTGCACTCCAGCCTAGGCGACTGAGCAAGACTCCGTCTCAAAAAAAAAAAACAAAAAAACCAGACCTCATGACCCAAATGCATCATAAAGTCAACCCCGCAGGAGCCCCTGTGATGGCCGGGTTGTCTCGCCCAGAAGTTTCAAAGGGCCCAGAGTTCCAAAGATTTGACCTCGATAAGATCCTTGGGGCTAAAGTGGACAGGTTCCAGTGTGGGGGCTGAGTCTCCCACTGCATGAAGATGGCATAAACCTCTGGGGGTGGTGCTGGTGGTGTGGGCTGGGCCGCTGTGGGGGACCTGTCTGGTTCCAGAAGGCTGAGGACCAGGTGAGAGGGGGCAGCTGCTTGAGGCTGGACGGTGGAGGCTGAGGGACCCCAGCATCTCAAGAATAGAGAAGCCTTTCATTCTTTCCTTAGAATTCTGAAACTTTAAAAAACAAAACAAAACAAAACTTCAGCCCAGGGGACAATGTGTCTGATGTCATCTATCCTGAGATCTGCTCAGCACCCAATCTCCAGTTTCTAGGAACATTTCTGTCAGTCATCACTTTCAATGACTTTAAATTTTAATTTTTCTATTATCGAGTTGGATGATCTGATGATGCCGATGCTTCCGGGCCTCTGTGACCCCCTCATGTCTCACTCATGGAGAAGCAGCATGCCATCATGAACTGGGACTTGCTGGGGGTCCAGGCCCTGCCCCTCCCTCTGCTCCAAGCCTCAGTTTCCCCATCTGCCTCTCATCCCAAGCAAGGGATCTTACCACCTCCCTCGCCTCCGAGTCCCACTGGCCCAAATGCCGGCCCAAAGCCACTCTCCTTCCCAGAGCATCCTCTCCCTCTTTTTGGCCCATGTAGTTACAGAAACCCAACTCATCCCTCGTGCTGCTCCAGGAAGACCCCAGCCCTGGGTCGCAGCTCTCAGGCTGTCGCTCTCACCCGCCCTGCACAGCCGTGTGGCTGAGCCTCAGAACGCTACCCAGGGCTCAGGCCAGCTTGGAGGAGAGCCAGGCAGTGCCTGTGTGTGAGGCTCGCTCTCTCAGGTCCCTTGTAGGGCTGATCCCTCCCTCTGAGGGCGGGAGGGGCTGAAGTCATGGAGGCCAGAGGAGGGGCTTTAGAGGCAGGAGGGGGCCATAGTCCCGGGACCCAGAGCCTGGCCACCTTCTCCAGAACTGCCCACAGTTTTTTGGGCCAGGGAGTTGGCTCCTTACACACCCACAGGCTCCAGATCCTGTCCTTGGGGCAGGGAACAGGAGCGGCTGTCACTGTCTCCACAGGTGACGCCCTTCTGAGGAGCAGCACAGGTGTGCTCTGGCCGTGGCTGACAGAGAGCGTTGGGACCCACGCCACCCTCTGGGCAGGCGGGGAGGAAGAGCTCTCCAGGCTGATCTCAGCTGTTACGGGAAGGCTGCGGCTGGGCCCTGCCTTGGTGACGCCACTTGCCCCACTGTGTCACAGTCATATGCTCGCCTATCTGCCTCCCCGATCCCACTGGGAGCTCCTGGCGGGGATTATGCCTCACCCGTCAATGTGTCCACTGCGCTGGGCACAGTATCCGGGACATAATAGGTGCTTTGTCATTGACAGAAGGCATGGAGTGGGTGTTCCATACACACCTGTGAGGCCCCCATGAGGCTTCTCCCACCGATGTCCCTCCTCCCCTACCTTAGACGCACAGCCCAGGGCACCATCCAGCTTCCCCGCCATGGCTCAGGACCTAGAGATGTGATTTTTCTGATCTTTAGCCCCAGTTGAGGAATGACCAGAAATAGAGCAACACTAAAACCGGGCCAGATGGTGAAAAGCGCTGGACTGATACATATTCACTGCGTACCCAACGTGTAAGCAACATGTTTGGCTTTCAAATAAGACAAAGACGACC
Organism: Chlorocebus sabaeus; assembly: GCF_047675955.1. Classification (NCBI taxonomy): domain Eukaryota; kingdom Metazoa; phylum Chordata; class Mammalia; order Primates; family Cercopithecidae; genus Chlorocebus; species Chlorocebus sabaeus. The sequence continues at coordinate 10,305,828 of NC_132917.1, read as the reverse complement.
ATTGTGTGTATTCCTTCATCTGCAAAAATAATCAGGGCAAACAAAAGAAAGGATGTGAAACACCCTCTAAGAAGGAGAGAAACATCCGAGGTGCCGGCGGGCCTGAAGGAGGAAGCTGGGCCCGCTGGCTTAAGGCTCCTGCACAGACCCAAGCCCTGACCGAAGCCAGTGAGCAGCAGAAAACCTCCCAGACAAAGCCAGACCTCCCGAAGGACCCACATCCCTCCCTGTCCTCCATGGCAGTGAGATTCCTGGAGCACACCAGGCCCAGGGACGTTTCCGGGCAGGCCCAGGTCCAGCGCCTGGCTGACACTCAGGTGGCCTCCTCTAGGCGGTGAATGGGGAATCTCAGGAGGAGGAGTCTGGAATGGAAAGCAAGGGGAAGGCTACCCTGCGAACAAAGGCAACAGTGTGGACTGGTATCAGGAAGACAGACATGGTGTCTCCAAATCGTCCACTCTTCCCACTGACTGACCCCTCACTGCAACAGGACACAGGGCTCTGCAGGACCCCCAGGTCACAGTCAAGGCAGGGCCACACTGGGGGCTTCCTTCCCAGGTGGGGCTATCCAGTCAGAGACCACCCCACCCCACCCCATCCCCTGGGCCTGCACCTGGGGCCTCAAAGCCCAGGTGAAACTCTGCTTTCAGAGGACACAGAGAAGCACAAGGTGAACAGGGTGGATGATTGAGGAAAAGCTCTTCTTGGAGGAGAGCCAGAAAAGGGTCAAAGACAGGGGGCAGGTGTGGACAGAAGCCTGGCTTGTCCACTCGGTTCTGGGGGCACAGTCACCTCCAAGGAGATGATGTATAGTCCCACTGGCATTCCCCTCCAACCCCAGCGGCCAGCCAGACCCACTAACGCAAACCACAAATGACAAAAGGCATGGAGTGGGTGTTCCATACACTCTTATGACTTAAGCGGGGCCCCCATGAGGGCCACACAAACCACATGCCACCCCAAACCCACCCTGCCTGGCCCCAGGGTTCCACCTCTGCCGCCCCAGGCCCTGGTAACACCCACCTGCCCACTGGCCTCCTCTGTTTGCTAGCTCCATGCCAGGTCACTGGACCCTGCAGCCTGGAGGTGCCAGCTCTGCCTCGGATCCCACAGGTGAAGGGGGCTGCCCCGTCACACATCCAATTCTGTGACAACCTTAGATGGGCCCCCTTAGCTTGAAGATGAGGAAACTGAGTCCCACAGGGATGAAGGACAGCCAAAAGCTGGTGGAAAAGTTAGAATTTGAGCCCAAGTCCTCCCAGAACGCTGTTGCTACCTGAGAGCCCCCAAGACCCCCAGGAGCAGGGCGCCACATCTTTGGGATTTTTCAACAGCTGGTACACCTGTATGGGTGGCTCCGAAACCCCTGGCAGGCTCCTGTGCCCTACAAAAGGCCCAGCAGTGGCCCCATCATCTGGAGTCTGCCCTATGTGCCCTGGCATCATGGGCAGCCTTGCCTGAGGCCCAGCTTACAGTCACTGCTCAGTTCCCACGTGTTGGACCCTGCTCTTGGGGTCAGACAAAGCAGCTGGCTCTTGGCCAGCCCCTCCTCTGCTCCTTGGAGCCTCTTCCTACCTGCATCCAACTAGTGTTCCCCAGACAGCCAGCAGGATCTCCACATGAGGGTTTAGGGCTTGTATGGGTTGGAACAAAACAGGCCAGTGTCAAGCCAGCCTGGAAATCCTAACCCCAAAGTCTTCCCCACTGCCAAGTCCCAAGCATGCACCTGCAGGCAGGCATGGGCGAGCACAGGCTGCTTCTCTGTGCCCCCGCAACATACACAGGCGTCCCACCTGCTCCACGACTGATGGGAATTCGACTGGAAGAAGATAAAAGCAGAGGCGATTTGGGGAATGGGAAGGGAGCCACTACTGAAGGGAAGGAGAAATGCAGGAAGGAGAGTGGAAAGAGGGTGCACAGATTAGCCAGGCATCCCCAGGCATACAAAGGAATGCGGAGACTCCACTTGGGCAGAAGGCCAAGGCCAAATACAGTATCTGTGTGCCTGCCACTCCTGAGGCCTAACCCAGCACATTTCTTGAAGATAAGTGGGCCAGGTAGGCGCCTGCACATTGAGATAAGGGCTAAGTATAGAAGGGGAAAGTTGTTTTTTCCAAAACGTTAAGAAGCACATTTCAAGGAGTAAGGAGGTCTCAAGGACACACTGGGGGTAGCCTAATGAGGCCAGAGCCTTTTCCTTTTTCAAAATTACAAGCTAAACTTCTTAATGCGCAACCAATTCAGGCCTGGTTGAATCTATGCCTCCTTTGAGCTCAATTTCAGCTTTCCCTAGTGGATCCAAACACAGCATATTCATTATTATTTGATTAATAAGGGCAGTTTCCAATGGACAACGTTAGCTGGCTTCACTACCACCTCCTCCAAGAAGGCCTCAGGGATCCCCTCTCAGTTCTCTGCTACATTTAGGCTGCCCCTGAGCCCTATCAGAGCCCACCCCCCTCTGCCTGGAGCCCTTGCTGCTGTTGAACTTGCTCTTGCCTGGGACAGGTGCTCGCGAATGCTGTCAAACGGGCCTGAGCTATGAGGCAGCCAGGAAGTCAGGGCTCCAGCCCCACCAAGTGTCAACATCCACCTTGATCCAGCCTCCCAGGCCTGCAAGTACTATGGACTCGGAGGCAGACATTCCTGTAGGGCCTCTATAGATTCTGCAGATGCGCGAGGCCAGGGAAAATCCCAAGAGAATTCCTCAAGGGCTGGAGGAAAATCTAACTAGCCACATGGCTGCGGAAGCCGTCACAACCCCTTACAAGGGATATGTGAGCCCTGAGGTCAACAACCGCTAAGAGGCAAGATCAGGGCACAGAAATCAGGTCACAGGCGTTATGTGACTCACACGGCAGGACTCAATGGCCCTCTGCTCCCCCCACCACAGAGCTGGAGGGGAATCCTTGTGTTGCGGCAGCCACCCCGGCACAGGGTTTTCGGCCTGAGAGGGCTTGTCGATGTGATGGGCAGGTTCCAGCGCGAAGGTGGCCGGCCTGAGGCGACCGTGAGTCCTCAGGCTTCCCCCAGTCACGGGGCGATGCCATCGGCTGCCGCCAGCTTGGGAGATGCGCTTTTGGGAAAATCAAGTCACCACAGCACTCCCCCGCGGTCTCCCCCCACTCGGTTTAGATGTTCGCGAAGAAAGCGAAGCCAGTTACGGCAATGACTTCCAACAGATACAATCAAATAATCTATTCCTGGATTCTGCAAGTACTGAAATGTCGGTAATTCAATTCCTGAAATGCCATTTTGGAGCTGCCGGAGCAGGCTGCGGAGAAAGCTCAGTAAACACACACATCAGTTCAAGCCCAAACACACACCCACTGACCTTGAGCCCCGGTGCCCGGCGCTGTGCTGAGAGGCCGGCTCCCCAAGGGCGGTCACCACCAGACAGGGCCTGGGGAATGGGCGGTCCAGGAGGGAGGCAGCAGTGACCGTGAATAAATATTGACAACGCTGCAGGAGGCGTGCTGCTGGGAAAATGTGGACGAACTGCACTGAGCTCGAGGAAAGAGTGCTCAGTGTGTCTGGGGGAGTCAGAAGCCTCCCAAAGTGGGTTTGACTTACTGTGTCATTAAAAGCCAGGTCAGGGCTGGGAGCTGGGGAAACAGAGAGTTGGGAACCACCCTGCCCTCAAGGAGCTCTGGCCTAGTGAATGCAGACACACGTGTGCTGACACACACACACACCTGCACACACCTACACACATGCATGCACACACATGCACAAACCTACACACACTGCACATGCACACCTACACATGCATATGTGCACACACAGGCACACACCTACACATGTGTATGGACACACATGGAAAGCCTTGGAACTGATGTCACCATGTGCACACACATCTACAATGCACATGTACACACATACACCCCTACACACGTATATACACACATGCACACACCTATACACACATCTGCACACACCTATGCATGCATATGGGCACACACGCACATACACACATGCAAGCACACAGGAACACAGTCCCAGGGCAGGCAGGGTACGGGTCACATGAGGAATCCTGAACACCCCACACTGCCTGGGGATCCAGGGCCGGGGCATGGCCCCAGGGACTGCTCAGCAGTAGAGGCTGCTCATCTCCGAAGCTCTGTCACCCTCCACTCCAGCACAGGGCTCTCACTGACATCAGTTCCAAGGCTTTCCATGTGAGTGTGGGTCATGGGACTGTGATATGCGACAAGGGCTTTTCTGGCACTTTCGACAAATTTTTGCTAGGAAGCCTAAAATTTACATCTTTGCTAGGAAGCGTAAAATTTACATCTAAACCAACTCGTGGGATGACAGTGATTGTTGCTGCTATTATGATTTTGCTTTACATATTATTATACTTTCTGAAATGTATGAATTGGAGATTAAAATTTTAGTTGAGCCCAGGAGTTTAAGACCAGTCTGGGCAACATGGCAACATCCCATCTCCACAAAAAATTAGCCATGCGTGGTGGTGCAGACCTCTAGTCCCAGCTATTCAGGATGGTGAGGTGGGAGGATCACTTGAGCTTGGGAGTTTGAGGTTGCAGTGAGCTATGATCGAGCTTGCACTCTAGCCTGGGTGACAGAGCAAGACTCTATCTCAAAACAACAACAACAACAAAATCCCCCCTTAAAACCACACTACCATCTGCTCATCATCCATATATTAAATATCTAACTGTAAAAATTCTCAGCCTATTTTGAGAGACAAAGTTACCCTCAAGTCCCAAGCAGATGACAATAAACTGGAAAAGCAATGGGAAATCTCCAGACAGAATAATCTCCCTCCGACTCCCCAACATGTCTCAGGGGTCACATCCAGGTCCTCCACCAGATGCTCCTCCTTGTCTCTGTCGGGCCATCTGGAAGGTGTCAGATCAGCTGGGCGAGCAAGGGCAGGGCCAGCCTCACTGTAGGATCTCAGGCAGCCTCCTCGCAGAGCCAACGTCCTCGTCCTAACACATCGAGGGACCTGGCATCCCCCACCCCAGGAAAATCCTGGGCCTACACAGCCCCCTCAAACAAGGTCACTGTATAAGACATACTCAGAGCTGCCCCCGGCCCCAGCATCCTTGGATCTAGCAGTGAAATAGTTGGTGCCTGCACCGTGCTGTGGTGGGAGGCCCAGAGGTGAAGGTGCAGGAAGCCCACACCACAGAGCTCCTAGTGGAGAAGACGGGAGTGGAAGCGCACAGTGCAGGAAACCCGGGGCTGGGAGCCAGGGCAGGCACCAGAGAAGGTCTCCAGACCAAGCTTGAGCTGCGGGGCGGGAGTCGGATCATGGCCAGCACTGTGAGCTTGGTATGGGTGAGTGTCCTGAAGCCAGACAGATGTGCTCTTGGAACAGTTGTCTGTGAACCTCATCTGGGAGAACCAGATCTTTATTTAAAACAAATTAAGCAACTGGGCATGGTGGCTCATGCCTGTAATCTCAGCACATTCAGAGACCAAGGCAAGTGGATCACCTGAGGTCAGGAGTTTGAGACCAGCATGGCCAACACGGTGAAACCCCGTCTCTACTAAAAATACAAAAATTAGCTGGATGTGGTGGCGGGTGCTTGTAGTCCCAGATACTCAGGAGGCTGAGGCACAAGAATTGCTTGAACCCGGGAGGGAGAGGTTGCAGTGAGCCGAGATCACACCACTGCACTCCAGCGTGGGCGACAGAGCGAGAACTGTCTCAAATAATAATAATAATAATAAAAGAAAAGAAATTATGAGACTTTGCTCCTTAACGGACCCAAACACACACCCACTGACCTTGAGCCCCGGTGCCCGGTGCTGTGCTGAGCGGCCGGCTCCCCAAGGCCGGCCACCACCAGACAGGGCCTGGGGAACAGGCGGTCCAGGAGGGAGGCAGTGGCGACTGCGAATAAACATTGACAATGCTGCGGGAGGCGTGCTGCAGGGAAAATGTGGACGAACAGCACTGAGCTCGAGGAAAGAGTACTCAGCGTTTCTGGGGGAGTGAGTGCCACCTCACGAGGCGTGCATCCCTGGTCTATATCATGTATAGCCATGGGAGGCCGAGGACATGCGGTGTGGGCTCAGCACCCAGCAGGCGAGGCTTGCTCACAGAAAGGGAGCAAGAGGACCTCAACCCAGAATGCAGCAGGCCTGAGTCTGGTCCAGAGGGCCACCTGCACCCCTCACACCCTCTTCTCCAAGCCTCATCACTGAAGTGAACACAGGAAGGCCCACACAGGTGGGTGTAGGGAGCCTGAAGGAGGGTGGGCGGGGCCACCAAGCTCCTGTTAGCTGTTGCCCTATCTTAGGCTTTGAAGCAGCTAAGGGGGAGGGAGGTGTGTGGTTGGGGGTTGGGCGGGACATCACAATGCAGGGCTGAAGGGAAACAACCCAAGGTTAGGTGGGAAGAGAGACGATGGCTCCTGGCTGCAGCCTCCAAGAAACGCCATCCATGGGAGACCCACCTGTCCCTCCCCAAGCCTTCGACCCTCTCTACCTCCAACTCCTGCACAGACAGCTGGCACCTCGTCTGTCCACCTCCATGACACACGGTGTATTTATTTCCAAGAACATGCTGCAGAGGAGGGGCTCAGGCTCTTGCAAGTACCACCCCACCACCTGGAGGCAGGTGCACAGTGAGGGCACCTACTGGATGACCAAGATCCCAGCTGTCCTGAAATGCCACCCAATACCATCCAAGAGGGGCAAGGTCAGGGTCGGAGGCCTAGACCTCCCTAGAGGCCTCCATTTCTTCTTCCGTACATGAGGCGGCAAAGTTCAGAACTCAGGGCGGATGGTGTGGACACCCTCTCATGTAAAGATTGGGGGAGGGGTGCATGACTCCCTTCCTCCAAGCACCTGGAACTCTGGGAGATTTTCAGGGGTGGACAGAGGCATCAGGACACGCACACCTGGTGGCACCCGGGTGACATCACAGAGATGCACAAGCCCACATTGCAGAAGGCTCCACAGTGGACAGGACTTGAGGAGGAGGGGCTTGGTCCTGAGAGGGGAGGGACGGCCAGGTGCAGTGACTCACACCTATAATCCCAGCACTCTGGGAGGTCGAGGCAGGAGGATTGTTTGAGCCCAGGAGTTTAAGACCAGCCTGGGCAACATGGTGAAACTCATCTTTACAAAATACACAAAAATTCGTCTGGTGTGGAGGTGCACACCTGTAGCTACTTGGAAGGCTGAGGTGGGAGGATCACCTGAGCCGGGGGAGGTCGAGGCTACAGTGAGCCATGATAGCACCACTGCGCTCCGGCCTGGGTGACAGAGTGAGACACTATCTCCAAATTAAAAAAAAAAAAAAAAGGGGGGGGGGGCGGGCCCTTAGGAAAGGAGGCAGTCAGGGCCTGGGAGGGAAGCTCCATGGAAACCAGCCCAAGGGAAGCAGTGAGGAGTCTCCCCCGGGACTTACCCGATAGGCCTCCTCGTGCCCCACACAGCCTCCAGCCTCTGTCTCCCTGGCCATCGCATTCCACATCACCGGCCTTGGGGCCCCTCCCTTCCCCACCATCGGCAGTCGTTCCCAGGAGGTTGGGGGAAGGAGTAGAGGGGCATCGCCCTCACCTCTCGGTCCTCAGGGCTCTGTCCAGTCCTTACTGCTCAAGAAAACACACCTCAGGTTCCTGGAGGGACCCCCGGCTACCAGGCAGAAGTGGGGGCTCTGGGCCCAGCTCCCAAACTCAACCCCAGGCAGGCACCCTGCTCTGGGTGCTCTCCAGGACCTTCGCTGCCTGTGTGCGGGGAGCCTGTGCACCCAGGCAGGGCAGGACAAGGTCACTACCCTCTCCAAGGTCACTGCAAGCTCCTCCCAAACTGAGGCCTGGAGGCCCTAATATAACCCACTCCCATGGTCCACCCCTCCTCCAGGTGGCCTGCCCCACCATGCTGGGACCAGTGCCCTTCCCTGTGTGTCCCACCCCACCACCCAGCCACGCACCCTGAATCACCAGGCACAGTAAAGGCCTGCCTGAGCACCAGCTGAGTCGGCTCAGGGCCCTAAACGCTTACCAGAAGCAGGCAACCCCTACAGTCCCTAAAACAGAAGGGGCGAGATTGCCACTTAACAACCAGAGAACCAAGGCTCAGAGATGGGAAATGACTCATCCAAGGTCACGCAGCCCACACGAGGCCTGGAGATCCGAAATGAGCCTGGCTCCCCAGCCTTGCTGTGCCCAAACTGTGACTGACCTCAGAGCCACCTATGAAGCTTGTTTAAAATGCAGATTCCCGGCCCCACCCTAAAGATTCGGCTTCAGCAGCTCTGGGATGACCCAGGAATCTGCACTTTAGCTCCCCAGTGGTTCTGATAGGAGGCGGCTTCGGGTCACACACTTTCCAGAAATACAGCTGCACCACGTGACTCTCCAGACCTGAAATGCCACATGTAGAAGGTATACTCAGGACTGTGTCAGAAGCATCCCAAAAGATTCTTTCTGGAAGCTCCTACAAACAGCCAAGAAAGCCCCAAGGTTCTTCAGTTGACCCAAGTCATCAGAGCAGCAGAAATGGGGGTGCTGGACAGTAAACCTCTGCCCACCTGTCACACTGTGGAGCTCTCCGAGTCAGAAATATTCTTCTTGCCATGGTGTGGCAGTGGACTCAGAAGGGCTCCAGGGGACTCAGTCTCCCACCACTCTGCCCCCTAATGCACTTACAAAAAATAACAACCCTCCCATCTCAAGCCTACCTGAAAAAAAATCAGATACAGTATGGGTTAGAGTGAGAATGGGCTTTATTTTTTATTTCTATTTATTTATTTTGTTTGAGACAAGGTCTTGCTCTGTCGGCCAGGCTGGAATGCAGTGGTATGATCATGGTTCACTGCAGTCTTGACCTCCTACGCTCAAGTGATCCTCCCACCTTGGCCTCCCAAAGTGCTGAGATTACAGGCGTGAGCCACTGAGAGAACCATCAAAGGTGCGCCTCGCTGTGTGACTCTGGGAAAACCACTTTCCCTCTCTGGGCCAGGGATTCCCCAGTCCTACTGTCCTCTGAGGTCCCTCTCCGCTCAGGAATGGTCCAAACTCATCCTCTCTAACACAGGCCACAGCTGTGCAAAAGCCACCATTCAACCCAGTCTCATGACTCAGCACTCCTACCTGACGCAGGGGCTTCCGGCTTCCCTCCTCAGCGACTGGGCTGGGGAAGGTGCCAGGAGAGCCCCTCTGTGAACAAACTCGCATTTGGGATGCCTCAGGGCTGCCCTCCCTTCTCTCCCAAAGCAGCAGAAATGGAATCCCGACCTGCAGATAAGCAGCCTGGGGCTGATATGTCCCCAGCGAGGCTGCCAAGTGGCAGAATGTGACAACAAACACCGTGGAGGCCTTCCCCTTCGCCCGGCTCACCTTTCCTTTCCCGAAGGAACGAAGCAGACACGCTCCTTCCCTGTTCTCTCCTCCTCTTGCTCAGCCTGGCCCCCTGCATTCCCGGGGGTCTATCCACAGGACAGAGCTCAGGCTGGCCTCTCTCTGGAGCCAGGACTCAGGCATTCGAGGCTCTGCTTGCTGTCATGTGGCCCTCCCTGGACTGCTGCCCCCCACACTTCTGCCCCCGCCCCCCAGGCTGCCACTCCAGGACTGAATGCCAACAGCTCATTCTCGACACCTGGGTTCCGAAGCTCCGTTTGCCTCCATGAGGCTGGCACACAGCAGATGCTCAACAGACTTGCTGGCAGAGCAAACTGAATGCAATGGCAGCAGAGACAAGTGAACCAGCTCCACAGCCCTGCCCATCGCTTACTAGCTATGTGATCCTGGGCACATGACTTAACCTCTCTGAGCCTCAGTTTCCTCATTTTAAAAGAGAGATGAGAATCTCAATTCATAAGATTATTGTAAGAATTAAATTAGCTAATGTCAGTCACGCATAGCGGCTCATGCCTGTAATCCCAGCAATTTGGGAGGCCAAGGCAGGTGGATCACTTGAGGTCAGGAGTTTGAGGCCAACATGGTGAAACACTGTCTCTACTAAAAATACAAAAATTAGGCAGGCGTGGTGGCAGGCACCTGTAATCCCAGCTACTCAGGAGGCTGAAGCAGGAAAATCGCTTGAACCTGGGAGGCAGAGGTTGCAGTGAGCCGAGATCATGCCACTGCACTCCAGCCTGGTTGACAGAGTGAGACCCTATCTAAAAAAAAAAAAAATTAAGACGTTAGCTAATGTACATGAAAGCATCTGGCAAGCTTTCGAGAACTATGGAAATGTTATTTATGTGATTATCAAAAGATAACGGTCGCCTTATGAGAAGCCCTCTGATGTATTAGGGCAATACTGACAACATAAGAAGGGCTTTCACACATATGTACATGGCTGAGGAAATCAGTTTAAAAGAATTAATGAATCATCCACCTCAAGTCCCTAAACCTGACTGGTTTCACAAGAACAATGAGAAGATAAGTCCTCAACTAGACAGCTGGGATCTGTCAGGACCCTCCGCTGGCATTTTTCCCTTCCAATAATTTGAAGGCAATTAGGGCAACTGATTAAAATTCCAGAGACAGAGCAAAACAAAGCATGACTGATCTGTGCACTCTCCTCATTAGACGATGAGGCCAAAGTGGAACCAGCCTGCTCTCTCTCTCTCTCTCTCTGGGATCCACCCATCCCCCCACCACGCCTCTACAACCATTGCCTGAGCTCTCCCCATGAGCCCAAACACCCACTGGGAGCCCACGGACTCGTCTGGAAAACCACACTGGCCACCGGCCAGCACTGGGGAGGCCAGACACACTGGGCTTTCCAGGGCAGTCTCACCTGTCTCATCTAGTGTGACAGAAAAGGAGTTCCCCCAGCCAACAGGCTCAGGACCCGTGTCCGGCTACGTCATTCCCACGGATCCCAGCCCGCAGAAAATGCAAGGCACACACCAGATACCCAGGAGGAGACCGTGGAGAGAACACTGCTGGACAGGCAAACAAAAGCATATTCAGAATGTCCAAAGGCACGCAGTGAGGAGAGAGACAGAAAGCCGGGGAGGACGGAGCAAGCAGGCCAGACAGGAGGGAGAGGAGAGAAAGGAGAGGAGAGAAAAGAGAGGAGAGGAGAGTCCCAGGTTAACTAAGGTGGAATGGGTAGAGGGCTCAGGTCTCACCAGGAAAATGGCTGGTTTCCTGTCACAGGGGATTCGTTTTCCAAAGGAATGTGTGATAAGATTCAGTTAAGGCCGGGTGGCAAGGGTAGCTCATGCCTGTAATCCCAGCACTTTGGGAGGCCCAGGTGGGCAGATCACCTGAGGTCAGGAGTTTCAGAGCAGCCTGGCCAGCATGGTGAAATCCCATCTCTACGAAAAATACAAAAATTTTTCCAAGTGTGGTAGCCAGTGCCTGGAATCCCAGCTACTCGGGAGGCTGAGGAATGAGAATTGCTTGAACCCAGAAGGTGGAGGTTACAGTGAACAGAGATCGCGCCACTGCACTCCAGCCTGGGTGACAGAGCGAGATTCCACCTCAATAAAAAAAAAAAAAAAAAAGGATTCAGTTAACGTCCACCCAGCAAGTGGAGGTTCTGTTCTGTTTCTGTTTTCCATTTCTCCATCTTCCGTATTTGAGCTGATTCACTTTGTGAGAGAAGTCTCCTATGAAACGGGACCTCAGGGACTCTCCAAGGTCCTTCGGCTCACCCTGCCTGGGAGTCTAGGGAACTTCTCTTTCTCTTGGATGAGGCTCTTGGTGCCTGCTGTCTGGAATTCCCTTCCCTGGTGGCACACCTCTCCCTTGCCAGCCCCTGGAGGCTGCAGCAGAGTCACCCGACACTGTCTACTCAGGGGGAAGTGAGGACATGGGTCCTTGGCACCACGCTTCCTCCAGCAAAGCTCTTCCCAGGGTCCAATGCCTGCTGGGCCAGGAGCCCGTGCTGGGGCCCGACACCCCACACAGTGAAGAATGAATGAATAAATGAGTGACGGTACGGCTCAGCCCACATCAAACCTGGCGGGCGCTGTGGACCTGGCGGGCGCTGTGGACCTGGTGGCGCTGCGGAAGGAGGCAAGAGGCAGGTTCGGAGTGTGTAAGCTGAGGGGAGACGCAGCCTGCTCTGAAAAGGGCACTCGTTGTGCCTTCACTTATCACAAATACTTCAATAAAACCGCCACCACTGCGGGGGACGCGGGGATCTGGGTAAGGCCCCTTCCTCACAGTAGAGAGGTGCTGGCCTGGCCTTGCCGCCGCCCTTCAGGGAGTGTGGTCTGCCTGCATTTGGAGGTGGGATTGCCAGTCACTGAGTAGACCTGGAAGGCCACCAGAGCTTAGTCCTGACGCAGGGACGACCCTTCCTTCCTCCGGCCCAGGGATCTAAAGAGTTCCAGGCCCTCACTGAGGCCAAAGCCCCAACTTCATCCTCCAGGCCACCTGGGAAGTGGGGTCCCCAAGGGACAGAGGGTGGAAAAAATGTGCCCTCTGGACCAGCTCTGCCTCTAATCCTGTGCTCTCACTGAGGCCATGAGGCCGGGATTTTCCTCTGGGAACAAAGACATCTCAACTTCTTCATCTCTGAGTTGGATTCTCCTGCCTGCAGGGGCTGGAAGGGAAAACAGAGGTGACAGGAACCAGGTGCCGTGGAGCCACTAGCCCCTGCCAGCCGCCGCCCACCTCACCCTCGCCGGGCCAGCCTGCAGCAACCATAGGCACACACCAGATACCCATGGACACCAAGGGAGCGGCCACCAGGAATTTCAGAAAACAGCAGGAAAATGTGGCTGTGAAACGGGAAAGGTCCGTAGGCAGCTTGTGTTAATCAGCTCAATTAGACCCCTGCCTTATCACAAGGACAGAGGATTTTCTGTACCCCTGGTTCTTGCCTTGGTGCACCAGAAGAGTCGGATCACACGTGGGCTCCGAGAATGAGTGCAAGGTTTTATTGAGCTCCCCCAGCAGATGGGGGAGCCACAAGGGAGATGGTTTTCCCGACTCTTCTCCGACCACCCTGGCCAAACTCCACGTCGTTCTGCTGGTCAGTGACCTGCCAGCGTGCCGGTGTCTATCATGTGCTCTTCCCCAGGGCGTGCTCCCCTTGACGTCCTCTCAGCATCCGGCCATGTGTGTCTTCTTCCACCCACGTGTTCCTCTCAATGTCCAGTGGCTTCTGTGTGTGCCTGCTAGGGTCTCGCGGCTTTTATAGGCACAGGATGGGGGTGTGGTGGGCCAGGGTGGTCTTGGGAAATGCAGCATTTGGTGTAAAGGCAGGAGTGCCTGTCCTCACCTAGGGCCATGGGCATGGGCCTGGGGGTGGAGCCCTCGCCGGGGACCCGCCCTTCTCCTCCCAGCACTTCCCTGCCCCACTTCCGTCTGGACAACATAGTGAGACTCCAACTCCATTAACAAAAAAGGAAGAAGCAGTTGAGATGGCAACACTACTGATTCGTGCTTGTTCCCCTCCTCATCCTTTCTATCACAAAATAGGGCCTGACCACCTGCTAATACTGCACATCTATCCTGTTTATTCAAGTGGGGCCAGAATCATCCAGCCGTCGGCCACGATTTTAGCCAGAAGCTGGCGCCGAGCCTTCTTCTTCTTCCAGCAGTTCCTCCAGGCACAGGAGACAGGCGCCTTCCACCAGGGCTGCTATACAGCATGGGGCTGTGTTGGACGCGTGAAAGGGCCAGGGTTTCTGCCTGGAGCTGGTGCCGGCTCAAGGTCACAGCTTGTTTTCCTCAGGGGACCCCTGGGTAAAAGGTGACCTGGGGGTAAGCCAGGCGTGGCCCCCTCCCTCTCCCTTCCCAGCTGCTCCTGCTTTTTGGCACAGCACACTTTTCTTTTTTTTTTTTTTTCTGCCTAAAGAAGTCACTGCTGCTTCCTAACAGGAGGAAGTTTTGTTGTTGTCACAGGGTGGGGATGGGATTATGTAGGGAGGAAAAACACGCTTTCTTGATTTTCTTCTGTAAACTGCAGGCGGGGAAAACAAAGCAAGTAAACAACTGTTCTACAAACACCTTGTGGGGAGGGAGGTCGTGATATTTACAAGAACATCGGCTTTCTGCTGGATTTCCATTTGGAGGGATCTAATAAAGATGCAGGAGGCATTTCTGCTCTTCCTAATACACTCCTTGGAGGAAACGCTGTCACAGGTGACCATCTAAAGCCAGTCAGAGCAGAATTCTGCCACGGACGAGCCCCACAGGGTCCACTCCCCCCGCATCCCCCTGGGGTGGTTCCTGGGCCCCTGCCGCAGCTTCCCTGGCCCACATCAGCACCACACAAGGTAAAGACATGGCCTCAGATGAAGAGGAAAGATAACAGTGCAGAAGAACGGGAGAAAGCACGCGGCAGAAAGAGCAAAACCTGAGAGAGCTGACAGCCTGGGCTGGGTCAGGGGTTGATAACCTGGCCATCTGGCCGTCACCTGCTACTGGCTGGCCTAGCTTGGTGGGTACTGCATGCCTCTCGCATCCCACCTCAGCCAGCTTCACCTTTACTAAAAGGAGGCTGTTCCTCGAAAGGAGAGCACTGGCCCTGAGGAGGAACAGAAGGCTCCTACGCCATGCTTGGACAGCATCGCCATCTTTTCTTTAGACACTGAGTCTCGCTCTGTCACCCAGGCTGGAGTGCAGTGGTGTAATCATAGCTCACTGCAGCCTCTACCTCCTGGGCTCAGGTGATCCTCCTACCTCAGCCTCCCAAATAGCTGGGACTACAGGCATGTGCCACCACGCCCAGCTAATTTTGCATTTTTTGAGGTGATGGGGTCTTGCTATGTTGCCCAGGCTACCATCACTATTTTAAAACATTCTACTGATGTGGATATGCAGCTGGGATTTGGAGATGGGTGGCCCCACAGGGAGGAGTCTGTGGGAGAACGGACAGGGGCCCCGGCAGGGGTCCACCTGGAGGGAGGGGGAGGCCAGGGCCTGAGGGAACACCAAGAGCATGGCTGGGCCCAGGAGCCCACAGGTAAGAGCATCTCAGCACCTCTGCCTCCCTGACTTACACACTGGGGGACATGATTTCCTGTTGGCCAAGCACCAGGTGGTGTGGTGTGTGGGGCACGGGCCCTGGCAATGGAGCCAGATAGACCTGGGTTCAAATGCCACCTTATACCTAGGACCAGTTACTTAATCTTCCCATGCCTCAGGCTCCTCACCTGTCATTCAAGGAAATGCCACGTCAGGGAGTGGCTGCAGGATGGAAGGGGACAGTGGGTGTGCCCCCCACCACCCTCTGAATCCCACTGTCCTCCTGGCACACACCGTCCTCCCTCAAGCTTCTCCTCTTGCTCTTACCCCAGTCTAGCCTTCAAGTCCCAGTTCAAAACCAATTCCCCAATTCCTCAGGCAAAAGGGGTCTCCACTATGGACTCCCTTGGCACCGAGAGGCGTCCTGTGACCTTTAGCACTCTCACGCTGCGCTCGTGATTCACTACAGGCCCGCCTGTCTTCTCTTCCAGGCGAGTGGGAGGGTTAGTGGCCTAGGAGCTGCGTGGCCTTAGGCAAATTGCCCTGCCTTGCTGGGCATCAGTTTAAACAGAAAACAGAGATAATGCCTGTCTCATAGGGTTGTTGCTGGACTCAGAAGAGCAAATGAATAAATGAACTGGTGGTTCCCTCGCCAGTTAGTAACGAGTGTGTTTTGCCAAAAGACCCACAAATCAATACCATCCACCCACTCTGTGCGATCCCCGGGGTAAGTTACTGAGCTGTGACTAGTGTTGCCGGGAAGAGAATGCACTCTCCAAGTCTGAGCCCAAGGCTGTCACTAGAACATGTCCTCCGGCAGGGGCTCCCGGTGCCAAATAAGAGGAAAGTAGGTACCAGTTTCTGAGACCCTCATCACAATGTCCTGTGCATCCCTTACTCAGACCCAAAAGAAACCTTCACCAGGTTACTCTGTATCTATTTAGAAAAAAAGAATGTGTCCATCTCTGTGGTGCCTCATCTTCAAATGCCTTTGTAAACTGCTCCCCAATCTCCTTGAGCCCTGGGCAGTGAGCAAGAACGGAGGAGGTGACACGGTTATTGATTTTCCCAGCCACTCTCTGGGTGTACCTGCATAAGCCCACAAAGTTGCAGCAGTGTCTCCAGGAAAACTAAACCCTCTTTACTGCTGCCCACTGAACGACATTTTACATTTTCCAGAATGCTGAAGATTCACAACCCACCTACTTTTGAGTGATCGGTGGTGTGGCTTCCGGCAAACTCTTATGCACCCTTCAAAGCCCAATTCAAATGTCTCTTATCTTTGCTGCTGCCACCACCTGGCCCCAGGAGGATCCTGCCAGCTGTTCCCTCGGGCTTTAAACACACGGTGCATGTGCCCACTTTGCTTCCTGTCCTGCTAGTCTGTGCCCTGCCTGGGCACAGGCCATCATCCTCCTCATCTTCGTCTCCACAGCACCTAACACAGTGCCTGGTGCATGGTGGGTGCTCGGGGGCTTGTTGAATTGAAGGATCTATGAGAAGGGGACCACAACTTGCAAAGCAAACGTCGCATCATTAAGTTCGAACACCAGGCCAGCACGTAGGGCTGTGTATGTAAGATCAGATACACTTGGAAAACCCAGGGCACGTGTACAATAAGCTCCCATCCATATCCTCCCTCCTTGAAGCCTATGCAAGAATCCAGAAAGAAGTAAAAGTAAAATACGTAAACAGTAGTTTTTGAGCAGTTAAAATTCCTGTCTCTGCCTCAGCACATCGGACAATGGAAAGAATGTGAGAAGCACAGCCAAGGGTCCGGGATTTGAGTCCCGACACCTCGGCCATGGCTGTGCAATAAGCCCTGGGAGCCCTGCCTCTGTAAAAAACCAACTCCAGGACACCCTGGCAAGTCAACCTGGAAGGTGGCTGACCATGACTGTGGCCTTAATTTGGCCAAATTGACATTGGTTTCAGCCCAGAATTCGCTAGAAGAGACTGAAGACTCTGTTCAAGTGAACAGCTGAGCAAAGTGTCTCCTTACAGTACAGGGAAGAAAGCAGGCCCTGAGAAGCTTCCAGAAGGTCCTCTGAAGTGCCTGAAATGCAGGAGGACCTTAGAACGTATTTGTGGAATGAAGAAAGAGGAGACGTAGGATTATATGGCTGAAGGGCTGCACCTGGCGAAGACAGAGAGGACTTGTGCTGGGCCTGAGGGGTTGAGAAGATGAGTGAGTTGAGGCTTCAGGAAGAACAAGTTAAGGAAGGATTAAGCAGTAGAACTACATAATTCGACTGCTGGAATGCATCGCCGCGGGAGGAGTGAGGGCCTTGCCACTGGAGAAATGCAAGCCCGGAGGAGATAACAGATCACATCACAAAACCACAGTAAAAAAGATCCAAGTATGGGTACTTAGCATAAAACAAGTCCCTCAACCTAGGTATCCAGCATTCCACATTCTAGACCAGGGGTCAGCAGATCTCTGCCTGCTGCATGAGAGCAGCCGGACACAATGACATAAAGCAAATGAGTGTAGCTGTTCCAGTAAAATTTTATTTGAGACCAGGTGTGGTGGCTCACACCTGTAATCTCAGAACTTTGGGAGGCTGAGGTGGGAAGATTGCTTGAGTCCAAGAGTTCAAGACCCATCTGGGCAACATAGTGAGAGCTCGTCTACTAAAACTCGAAAAAATTAGCCGGGCATAGTGGCATATGCCTGTGAGGCTGAGGCAGGAGGATTGCTTGAGCCTGAGAAGTCGAGGCTGCAGTGAGCCCTGATCATGTCACTGAACTCCAGCCTGGGTGACAGAGCAAGATCCTGTCTCAAAAAAATAAAAAAAATTTTAAAAGAAACCTGCCCAGAGTCTGGCCCTGCGTGAAAAGCTGACCATTTCAGTCCTGTCTTCTCTAAAAGACAAACCAGTTGTCAGGGGCCACTGGCCTTAAACCAGTATCCCCACGCCTGCAGACAGGGCCCCCCACGACAGCACTGGTACAGGAGCTCGGCAGAAAGAGAAGGACGGCACTGGGGGCTTCTCTGCACTACCGGCACTCATTTAGAGGATGGGCTTTCCTTCTGAGACTGTGCTTGTTCTCGTGTTTAATGTCCTTGGTATTAATATCACAAAGAATAATAGCTGGAAACCATCATTCTCAGCAAACTATCATAAGAACAGAAAACCAAACACCGCATGTTCTCACTCATAGGTGGGAGTTGAACAATGAGATCACTTGGACACAGGAAGGGGAACATCACACACTGGGGCCCATTGTGGGGAGGGGGGAGGGGGAGGAATAGCATTAGGAGATATACCTAATGTAAATGACGAGTTAATGGGTGCAGCACACCAACATGGCACATGTATACGTATGTAACAAACCTGCATGTTGTGCACATGTACCCTAGAACTTAAAGTATAATAATTTAAAAAAATTTTTTTTAAAAAAGAATGATAGTAGGTCCCGTGTGCAACACACTTGCACACTTACACAGGCCTCAGCTGGTTCTCAGACAAACCTGTGCTCAGCACACTGAAAACATTGCCCATTTGACAGACGAGGAAACTGAGGCGCAGAAAGGCATAGCGGCCTTTTTCGGAGTCTCCTGGCAAATCCACAGCAGAGATGAGAACCGCATTGGCATGACTGCCTGCCAGCTCAGGACACTGGGGATTCATTCTTCCCTTACCCTAACCTGGTCAACCAAAATTCCAACCACCTTTCTCTACAGAGCTGACAAAGCATCATTTTCATGAAGAGTCTTCTCGTTCAGTGACCAGTGCATGTCAAAAAGCATTCCGTATCCAAACGGCTCTGAATTTTTTCTAATGTCAGGAATGGTACCCACCTTTAAAGAGCTTACTAGTTGGCCAGAAAGTCTAGAAGAGTCTTTTCATTCTGCTACAGAGAGGGCAGAGGGCTGGAGTGATCTCTGTGTGCTCCAAAGGCCTCGGCAGAGCTGAGAAAGACTCCAAAGGTCCCTCCTGCTGGGGGGCACCAGGCCCTCAGCTCCCTCCCCAGCTCTCCCTGGGAGGGCCTGAGCTGGCTACTGCGGCTCTCCTAACACCCTGCCATTGAGACACCCATGAGGAGGAGAGCTAAGCATGGCCCAACCAAGCAACCAGATCCCAGACGTACCCAGGGGACTGTAGAGGAAGGGACAGGCCTGGATCTTGCCCCAGCACGCACGGCCTCTGCGGATGGCACAGCTGCTGGAGGAAGAAGTCAACTGCTTCCAGGAGGATTAATTTAGATCCAAACATAAACCCTACTGGGAAATCAGCTCTTAAGAAAGAGAGATTTAAGACTAGAATGGAAAAGTTTCAGCAGAGCGTGGGTGGGAATCAAGGTGTCTTCTCTCTCCTGAGAAGGGGCTACAAGGGATGGGGAAGGGAAAAAGGAAGGAAGGTCCCAAACAGGCTGAAAGGAAAGCAAGAACCTCCCTTACCAGAACAGTGAGATGGGGAGAGGGAAGGTGGGTGGGAGCTATATGGATAGGCAGCAACACTTGTGGTTCACAAACCATACAATTCACATATTTAAATTCAATGGTTGGTTGTGTAATCCCAGTACTTTGGGAGGCTGAGGCGGATGGATCACTTGAGGTCAGGAGTTTGAGACCAGCCTGGCCAATAAGGCAAAACTCCATCTCTACTAAAAATACAAAAATTAGCCAGGTGTGGTGGCATGCACCTGTAATCCCAGCTACTTGGGAGGCTAAGGCATGAGAATCTCTTGAACCCGGGAGGTGGAGGTTGCAGTGAGCCATGATCGTGCCACTGCACTCCAGCCTGGGCAAGAGTGAGACTCCGTCAAAAAAAAAAAAAAGAAAGAAAAGAAAAAAAAGAAAAGAAAGAATGGAGGGAGGGAGGGAGGGAAGGAAGAAAGGAAGGAAGGAGGGAAGGAATTGAATGGTGATACAACTGTGCAACCATCGCTCATCACCACAATCAATTTTATAAAGAACTACTGCCCCCTTTTTAAGATAGGGAGAATTTTACCCTTTATTTGTTTGTTTATTTTATATTTGAGACAGGGTCTTGCTCTGTTGCCCAGGCTGGAGTGCAGTGGCACGATCATGGCTCACTGCAGCCTCAACCTCCTGGGCTCAAATGATCCTCCCACCTCAGCCTCCCAAGTAGCTGGGACCACAGGCATACACCACCACACCTGGTTAATTTTTTTATTTTTAGTAGAGATGGGGGTCTCGCCACATTGCCCAGTCTGATCTGGAACTCCCAAGCTCAAGCAATCCTCCTGATTCGGCCTTCCAAAGTGCTAGGATTATTGGCATGTGCCACGGCACCTGACCAGAACATTTTTGTCTTCCCCAAAAGAAACTATATACCCATTCACCACCACTCCCCATTTCCCCTCAGCCTCCCAGTCCCAGCCCCAGGCAACTACTAGGCTGCTTTCTGTCTCTACAGATTTGCCCATTCTGGACATTTCACATAGATGGAATCGTATTAAATGTGGTCTTTTGTGTCTGGCTTCATTCACTTAGCGTATCTTTTCAAGGTTGGTCCATGTTATAGCATGAATCTATACTTCATTCCTTTCACTGCTCAGTGATATTCCATTGTATGCATAGACCACTTTTTGTTTATCCATTCATCAGCTGATGGACATTTTGGTCATTTTCACTTTCTGGCTGCTAAGAATAATGCTGCTGTAAACATTTATGTGTTAAGTTTTCATTTCTCTTTCATTCTTATATGCCTAGGAGGGCAACTGCTAGGTCATATGGTAACTCTAGATTTAAGCTTTTGAGGAACTGCCAGGCTGTTTTCTGAAGAGGCTGTACCATTTTTGTCCTACCAACAGCATATGAGGGTTCCACCTTCTCCCCTTCCTCGTCTATGCTGGAGTTTATAGGACTTTTTGATTCTAGCAGTTTTAGTGGGTATCTCGCTGTGGTTTTCACGTGCATTTCCCTAATGACTAATGATGTTGAGCATCTTGTCATGTGCTTCGTGGCCACTTGCATATCTTTGGAGAAATGTCTATTCAAGTCCTTTGCCCATTTTTTCATTGGGTTGTCTTTCATTATTGAGTTGTAAGAGTTCTTTATTTATCCTAGACGCAAGCCTAGAATCTATACAATTTGTAAATATTTTCTCCTATTCTGTGAGCTGTCTCTTCACTTTCTTGACAGTATTATTTGAGGCACAAATGTTTTAAATTTTGGCCGGGTGTGGTGGCTCACCAGCACTGGGGAAGCTGAGGCAGATGGATCGCTTGAGCCCAGGAGTTCAAGACTAGCCAGGGCAATATGGCGAGATCCCGTCTCTACAAAACATTCAAAAATTAGCCAGGCACAGTGGCATGCACCTATAGTCCCACCTACTCAGGAGGCCAAGGTGGGAGGATTGCTTGAGCCCAGGAAGCAGTGAGCCATGATCATGCCACTGCACTCCAGCCTGGGCAACACAGCGAGACCCTGCCTCAAAAAAAAAAAAAAAAAAAAAAGACATAGATTTTTAAAAGGCCAGAAGAAAGTAGACTTCATTAGCTGCTTCCCCTGATTGCCCCTGGACTACGGGGCATGCTCTGTCCCCTTTTGGGTGCATACAGCACGCAGGACCCTTTGGGCAGATGCACTCTGAGCCCACCAAGACTCAGTTATGTTTGCTTCCAAACCTGCTTATACCAGTAGTACTTATGTAATTACCTAAGTTAATTAAATTTTATGCAAACCCTCGGAATGGGAATTAAAAGGGGTTGGTTTTAACAGAGTTGAATGTTTGGAGGAAGATGGCTGTTCAATTAGGCATGAACGAAATAACTGTATAATATCAGCGGTGTATGAAATTGGCAGGATTTGGTGCTAGTTCCTACTTTACTTGACAGAAACAGAAATTGAGAATCTCAGAAAATGCATTAACAGTGTGGATAATGCAAAAAAGATATATCAGGACAGAAGCCAGTGGACCCATAATCCAAGAGAGGTCTTGGCCCTATATCAAGAGATGGGGGAATAAATGCATGTTTTATATGAAAATGAAATGTTTTATGTCAAAACAAAATGTTCAATATGTCTATATCATTTTTATGATCCCATTTTTAATAAGCTTTTTCAATTACCCAACTCCCTGCCAGGTCAGATAATACTGGAAAAGCAGGCTTCTTACAAGCACTCAAATAGAAGAGTGGTTACCTGGGCAGGGGTGACAAAATATTATTTTTTGTCTCCTTCTTACCACTTAGTATGTTTGAGACGTTCTAATAAGTATGGATGACTTTTATGGTAGAGAAAAAGTATGTAAATTTTCTTTTTGAAGATTCAGATTCCATTACTGCCTGTTAATAAAGGCAAGAAATTCGGAAATGCTGCACTGCTGTGGCCAGCATTGTCACTGCAGCCAAGAAAATGCCCCCATGCCACAAAGATAAACAAGCAGGAAATGTGCAAAAGGAACAACATAAAAACAGTAAGACCGTCAGGCTCAAATGCCTGGCTGCTTTAATCGCAAGCTAATAAAACGCTGAAATTCATCCTGAATGTGATAGAAATTCAGACAGGCCCTTTACTGAGCTCTTTGGTTAAAGCTACTGGACACCGTGAGAGGCAGACATACTTTCGGAAAGCCGGGCTGCTGGACTAAATGGGTTCAAGGAACATCATACCAGACAAATCCGGATTTCCCAGGAGAAGGCCAGAATCCAGAATTTTGTTTTGTTTCTTGAAACAGACTCTCACTCTGTCGCTCAGGATGGAGTGCAGTGGCAGGATCAGAGCTCATTGCAGCCTCAAACTCCTGGGCACAAGCGCTCCTCCCACCTCAGCCTCCCAAGTAGCTGGGACTGTAGATGCACACCACCCTGCCTGGCTAATTAAATATATATATATATTTGTAGCATATATATATATATATATTTGTAGCATATATATATATTTGTAGCATATATATATATTTGTAGCATATATATATTTGTAGCACATATATATATTTGTAGAATATATATATATATATTTGTAGAATATATATATATATATTTGTAGAATATATATATATATATTTGTAGAATATATATATATATATATTTGTAGAGACAGGATCTTGCTATGTTACCCAGGCTGGGCAAATACTCCTGGGCTCAAGTGATCCCCCTACCTTGGTCTCCCAAAGCGCTAGGATTACAGGTGTGAGCCACCACAGCTGGTCCAGAGTTGTTTTTTTTTTTTTTTTGAAATGGAGTCTTACTCTGGCACCCAGGCTGGAGTGCAGTGGCACGATCTCGGCTCACTGCAACCTCCACCTCTCGGGTTCAAGTGATTCTCCTGCCTCAGCCTCCCGAGTAGCTGGGATTACAGGTGTGTACCACCATGCCCAGCTAATTTTTGTAGTTTTAGTAAAGATGGGGTTTCACCATGTTGGCAGGCTGGCCTTGAAGTCCTGACCTTAGGTGATCTGCCTGCCTTGGCCTCCCCAAAGTGCTGGGATTACAGGTATGAGCCACTGTGCTCGGGCTGGCCCCTAGTGTTTTTAAAGAAACACAATGTTACTGCTCTGATGTGTACAAAATAAGTGATTAAGAAGTCTGTCTCAGGGCCCCTAAAACCCTGCCCCCTTGAACTTGATCTTGCTTTTATAACCCCACCATGCTAGGCTGACAGTAGGTATCTAATCACTGCATTAAAGCATGAACAAGTGCAAGCTTAAGAGCGACTTATCAAGATACCAATCTTTCTCCTGTAAACCAGGGCTTCTGAAATGGCCCTTCTACAGCACTCCTCCCCTCCCCCATTCCCACGCTGCATTTTCTTATGTTGGAGACACCGTTTGCTAAACCCAACCTTGTCTGAATTAATGAGGACACGGAAACAAAGGGTTTGGGGAGCTAAACATGAAACCAATTTGGCCCACGGTTCTGTGCCAGGCTTCATACTGGATACCAGCGAAACACAGGAGGCTTCAGAAAATGCCCAGCCCTGCCCCGCAGACAGTGCCATGGGAAAGGCTGCCGCCGGAGGTGTTTAAGCCTGTGAGGAACAGCGCCAGAAAGGCCTGGACAGCCGGAGCTGGGTCTGAAGGAAGAGCAGGGTGGGTGCTGGGGACAGACACCCACAGATCAGCTCCTTGGACCCCAGGGTGGCAGGAGGCACTTCCGAAGAAGTGGTGGGTGTGGCCATTTTAAACCTCTTTCCTCCTCCCCACCCCCACCTTTGCCCCACCGTGGTCCACACCTGGGGCTGGAACTTGCGCATAGCGACCATTATCAGGTGCTGGGGGGCACATTTTATACCATCATGAAATTGCTGTGAGCCAGGTCGGCCCCAGCTCATGGGCCTTCCCTGAAGGCCCCGCTCCCCGTGAGACTCTGAGACAGGGCTCTGCCTGGTGTGGACGATGTGCTCAGAAAAGGGTGGGCCCGGGGCTGGGTGACCAAGACAACGACAGAAGGAGCAAGTTGTTCTAAAGAACAGGCGCCCACGGTACGGGTCACAGACGCCAGGGAGGCGGACACTCCCTCTCACCGAGGCCAGCCTGTGTGTCGGGTTGAACTCCAGCACCTGCGGGGGCGTGTGGGGCGCTCTAGAGACTTCTGAAAGTGAATCCCAGTAATGCCAAACTCCTCTATGAGCACTCTGCTCCTCTGAGGATGAAAACAGTTTGCACCACTCTGCAAGCAAATATAAATCCCTTAGAAACTAATCTGGGTGGGTGGGTGGGGTGGTGGGGGTGACAAGAGGAACAAATGTCTAAAATCTAACATCCTCAAGGGTGCTCCCGATCCCAATTAGAAGGAGAGAGAAGGAGGAAGGTAGGGGGAGCGAGTCCGTGCCTGTCTGCGTTGGGGAGGGAGAGGTGGAGGAGCACAAAGACATGGAGAAGGAAGGGGAGAGAAGTGAGCCGCTCTCGCAGTCTCATTTCTACACTATCATAGTGAAAACACAGTACATTTCATTCTGTTTGCTGATGCCAACGCCTGCTACCGGAAACACTCTCCCTGCACATCATACCCACAAATAAATGCCAGTCCTGCGTCTGTGGGTCTCAGCCTGGTAGACCGGTTATGCCAACCGGACAGCACTTTTAATGGACCATTTACACCCTGACTGGCTCACGACACAAACGCCTGCAAGGAGACCTAGCGGGTTAAACGTCTCTACAAGACAGAACTGCCTCCCAATTCAGAGGAAAAAAGCCACAGAGTGGACCGGGGCCAGACAAAGTTAACATTTGAGGACGAGGGAGCGCCTCTCCGGAGACTCCACAGCCAAGCCCTGAATGAAGCACGTGGGCTGTGATGGGGTCAGTCCCATTCCGTCCCCTCCCAATTCTGGCACGAGGGCTTCTCCCACCATATCCCCAGAGCCTCTTGAGACAGAACACCAGGAGGCTCCCCAGGGCCCCCACAACCCCCACATCAGCAGTCACTGCTCCCCAACTTTCTCCCCCTCACTCCCTCTCAAAGGACACGAGTACAGCCGGGCTAGTGTCCTTCTGGGAGGCCGCCAGCCCGATGGACCAAGGGGGGTCTGAGGACCCCAAGGCATTACACGTACGTGTTTGCATACACACACACACACACACACACACACACACAGCCTGACTCTCTCTCTCACATACACACAGACACACCCCCGGGGCACACACTCAGACACACCCACACACTCACACTTCCATTTATTCCCACAATTATTCTTCCTGGTTTGGATCAACAGACCATCTGTGTGCTTGTGCGACTTAGGAAATCTTCCAAAATGCGGCAAAATGTTCGCAGTCCTTGCCCTTTTTGTGGTGGGGGACGGGCGTCATAAATAGTAATTGTTTTCTAGTTTCTTTGTATTTTCTGTTCTAGAGTAAACATGCATGTATCACATTTATATTCAGAAAAAGCTAAAACACAAAATTTTAAAAAGTTTTTCTGGATGTGCGCAGTGGCTTATGTCTATAATCCCAGCACTTTGGGAGGCTGAAGTGGGAGGATCGCTTAAGCCCAAGAGGTCAAGACCAGCCCAGGCAGCATAGCAAGACCCTGTCTCTACAAAAATTAGCTGGGTGTGGTGGCTCGCGCCTGTGGTCCCAGCTTCTTGGGAGGCTGAGGTGGGAGGACCGCTTGGGCCTGGGAAGTCAAGGTTGCAGTGGGCCAAGATTGTACCACTGCTCCAGCCTGGGTGACAGTGAGACCCTGTCTTAAAAAAAAAAAAAAAAAGTTTTTCTAAGACAAATAGTAAACAGTACCATAGTAGGACACATTCATCTCATCTAGGTCCACACAACAGCACTGTGAAGTAGTGCTTCCATTTTACAAATGAAGAAACCCAGGATAAGAGAACTTGAGAGCCGCCCAAGGTCACCCAGCTAGCAAGTGGCAAAAAGGCAGAGTCCAGTAGCTTCACTCCTGGGAAAAAGTTTCCTCTAGTCTGTCCCAAATACAGAGAGAGCCACATACAGAGAGACAGAGAGAAAGAGACAGAGAGGCAGGCACAGAGATAGAGAGATTGAAAGAGAGAGAGCAAGATAGACAGAAACAGAGAGAGACACACACAGAAAGAGAGAGACAGAGACAGACACATAGAGAGAGGCAGAAAGAGACTGAAAGACAGGCACAGAGAGAGGCACACACAGAAAGAGAGAGAGAGAAACAGACACACAGAGACGACAAACGGACCGACAGACACAGAGAAAGAGACAGAGACAGAGCGAGTCCTGGGAGGAAGGGAAGGGGGAGCAGAGTACTGTGGAGTGTGGGACGCCCATCTTACTCATTTGATTATAAAATATTTCTGAGCTGCCAGATGGTATAATAGTGGCTGCAGATGCCCCGATAGCTTTTCTTCATTTCTTTGCACAGGGCTCCATTTCAGGGCCTGAAGAGTGATATCTAAGAAGCTATTCTGGAGTTCCATAAAGACAATCACTATACAACTAGAGAATCACCGCTCAGTACATGCGCTTAACAGATGTGCACTGGTTCTGCCTTCCTGGATAAATGGGCCTTATGCTAATCCCAAGGCACCTAGTGGCACTTCGGGGCCCCCCTTGCTGGCACATGGCCTGCTCAGGCAGGGCTGGGATCTGGGCTTGTTACATAATTAATCCTTGGCTCAGGGCCGCTGCACACCCCACACAGACGCTGGTTGAGGTGATGCCTATGGGGACAGCAAGCATCAAAGACCACGTCCCCAGGGTCCTCTGAGCCAGGAGTGGCGGAGTCTTTGAGATCAAAGCCGCAGGGTTAATGAGTTCACTGCAGTCCTCAACCGTCTGCTTGGCTTGTTCTGGCTTTTTCATGTTTTGTTTAGTTTTTAATAAGGAAGTCTTCATCCCTGCTCCTTCAACAGCTCAATAACCCAGTTAGAAGCAACAGCTCTGTGCAGGATGCACCACACAGCCGCCGGTGCCCCTGCTGGGTCTGAAGCTAATGTTCTCTATACCCCGAGAGGTGGAGCCTCCCAGGAGGCATGGAGGCCCGAGCCTCACTCCAGAACTGCTTGCTTGGGAAGAGCACAGCCATGGGCCATGTGTTCAGCCCTGCGGCCTGCCCCCTCTTCTCTTTCTGCCCTCATCTCTCCTGTCTCCCCTCGGCCCTGAGCCACGCCCAGCACAAGAGAACAGCAGAAAGACTTTCTATGCCATCTGCTACTGATCTAAAAGTCCCTTCGCAAGCATGGGTTTTGTTTCCAGTCTTAAAATTTAGCCTGGTTCCAGCCTTATCTCTTGGACTTGGCATTGGCCACGGTCAGTCCAGTGTCTGCAATCAAAGCAGTGGCAGCTTGCAAACCCATACAGCAGAGGTCCCACCTGAAGCCATGCCCACCCTAAAAATCCTCCAGACTTCAAGTAACCTCCAAGTTCAGAAGCAAAAGAAAGGAAGACCCAGGGAACAGCAGGAATCACTTGCATGAAAGTCTGTGGGCAAACTAGGCTGGCTCACCTGCCTGCAAACACTCACCTCCCACCGGGGAGTCCTGGAGGGCGATATCGTGCTATCAGTCCATGACATGCTAGTGAGAATTAGTATCATCTTGCTCCTAGAAGAGAGTCGCTACTCCGAGGATTGAGATCAGCCTTCTCAGAAGAGTGGCAGGGGAAGAGGAGGTAAGTAATTTGAATGTGGTGTGTTTTACGGGGACAAGGCAGGCCTCCATGGTGTGCTAGAGGTCCAGGGTCCTGGGAGAGGGGGAATGGGGCTGTTCACCAACCACCATGGAAGTTATTTTAATATTGTCACAGCGCACTCCTTGCCAGTGCACACCCACTGCACATCCGAGCTGCAGGCCCACTCGGAAACACACAGGACCTCGAGCTGGGGGAGGACCCCGACTCTATACACACATCCATAGGCACATCGAGTTTAAAACTTGCAACAGTCGGTGGGGCACTGATATCCCACACAGAAGACAGAAGCTTCAAACCCAGGGCTGGCCATCTCCAAAGCCAGGCCCCGGGGAGCATCATCCTGTCCAAAAAGGGGCCAGGGGAATGCAGCGGGGAGAGGTACCAACTGCCACCCACAGGCCATAGCTTTGGTCTCCAGCCCTCTCAGAGGCCGGCCAGAACATCCTGCATAGCTACTGGAGGGCGGCCGGCCCAGCCGGGAACAGATTGTGCCTCTCTTTGCCCAGAAGTCCGGCTGGGTGACAAAACAAAACTCAACGAGAAAGAATGAGAGTCATGAGAGGGAGCTCAGTGCACAGTGCAAACACACAGGGTTCCTCCAGCCAGCACCTCTGCACATGCTGTTCCCTAGGCCTGGAATGCTTTCACCCCAGTTTCCTCCCCTGCCAAAAGTCTGGTATCCTGCAAAGTCCACCATGAGCCCCCCTTCCCTGGCAGGCCCCTCCCACCCTCCCCCAGGCTGGGCTGGTCAGTCCTCCTTGGAGCTCCGTTGTTTCTGCACGCCTCCCCCTTCAGGCTGCGTGCCGGAGGCATGGACTGCACATGTGGCTGTATCCCAGGACCCAGACTGGCTGGCCTCACACAGAAGGCAGGGCTGTGGCATTCCAGGGACACTGCCGCAAAGAATACAGTGTGCCCCTGGAGGCGTGCAAGGCAGGGTCCCCACCTCGGCCTGTTGCTCATTCAACAGGTTAATGATAACCACTCGGCAAGGAAAAATCTGTCGCAAATCTCACAAACTCTCCATCTAAATGAAACGGGGAGCAAAGCTTTATTTTTTTTTATTTTTATTTATTTCAGAGACAGGGTCTTACTCTGTCACCGGGCTGGAGTGCAGTGGCACAGTCAGAGCTCACTGCAGCCTCCACCTCCTGGGCTCAAGTGATCCTTCCAACTTAGCCTCCCAAGTAGCTGGGACTACAGGAGCACACCACCACATCTGGTTAATTTTTTTTTTTTAACTTTATCTAGAGACAGAGTCTCACTATGTTGCCCAGGTTGGCCTCAAAGCAATCCTCAAGTGATCCTCCCACTTTAGCCTCCTAAAGTGCTGGGATTACAGATGTGAGCCAGCACGCCCAGCCCAGAGAAACTTTGAAATAAAGAACTTCTTCAACCCCAAACTTGTAGATCTTTTGAAAACATCTGAATTTCTCCCATGGTAATCAGGAAGGTATTACTTTTAAGACAGTCACATCTCTTGGGAAGCGCTGGACCCAGCCAACGCCCGCTCTCCTGCCCCCTCCCAGCCTCTCTCAGGCAGCCTTGCAACATAACTTAGGCAGGAGGGAATCCCCTCCCCACTTTAGAAAAGCCCACGGCTCGTGTTTAGGTTTCTGAAGTCCTTCAGCAGCTTTCCTGTGTTGAGGGGAGAGTTTCTGCTTAAAGACCCCAGTCTCTTACCCTAAAGAGCCCACTCATTGGTCATTGCTGAGCCTAACTATAGAGAAGGCCCTCGGCACCTCCATGCATACATTTGTGCCACAATTTCTTGTTGTTGTTATCGTTGTTGCTTTTAAGATAAGGTCTTGTGGCCGGGCGCGGTGGCTCAAGCCTGTAATCCCAGCACTTTGGGAGGCCGAGACGGGCGGATCACAAGGTCAAGAGAGCGAGACCATCCTGGCTCACACGGTGAAACCCCGTCTCTACTAAAAAAATACAAAAAACTAGCCGGGCAAGGTGGCGGGTGCCTGTAGTCCCAGCTACTTGGGAGGCTGAGGCAGGAGAATGGCGTGAACCCGGGAGGCGGAGCTTGCAGTGAGCTGAGATCCGGCCACAGCACTCCAGCCTTGGTGACAGAGCAAGACTCCGTCTCAAAAAAAAAAAAAAAAGATAAGGTCTTGCCCTGTTGCCCAGGCTGTGATGACGACTCACTGCAGCCTCGACCTCCTGGGCTCAGGTGATCCTCCCACTTCAGCCTCCCAAATACAGGCACGCACCACCATGCCTGGCTAGTTTTTGTATTTTTTGTAGAGATGGGGTTTCACCCTGTTGCCCAGGCTGGTCTTGTACTCCCGGGCTCAAGTGATCCACCCACCTCAGCCTCCAAAAGTGCTAGGATTACAGGCGTGAGCCACTGCACCCCAGTCCACAGTTTCTATTATAAATCTAGACCCTTGAGTAGCCAACCTAGGCTTTAAGAAAAATTGCCCAGGACGGCCAATTTAAAGCACAACTCCACTGAAAACCTGCCTCCGGACACATGAAGGGAGGTTAGTTCAGTGGCCATCACATGTAATTTATTCTGATTTTATTACACATCCAATATAGTACGTAGAACTTATAACAGATGTTCTATGAGGAAGGGAAAAAGTGAAATAATTTAACCCAAAGAAGAGGAGTCTGAAAATTAATTTCATGAACTCGGCATGAGGTACGATTATAAGAGCGTTGTCTTACCCAGAGGGCAGTAACAGCACAGCGATTCAGGAACAGGGGAGGAGAGGCCCCAGGCGTGGGCTGGCTGGAAGGGCAGGGATATGGGGGAACTGCGGGGCCCCGTAGCCTGGAGACTTTCTTCTCCAACAGTGCTTAGGGATAAGACTCAATCTGAAAGGAAGCCTTAGCATCTGAAGTGAGAGTTTGAAAGCAAAGCTTTGAGAGCAGCAAGCTTGGGGTTGCGTCCCAGCTGTGCCAATTACAGACTGCGTGGCCCTGGAAAGTTCAGTCCCCTCTGAGCCTGCATCCCCATGGTGCCAACAGGTATGACAGCCCCCCACCCGGGGATGTTCCTGTGCCTTCCTACAGAGGACTTCTCAAAGCTGCCTCTTCTACTATCTGAGGGATATTCTGAGTCATCCAACATTAAAGGCACATTAATAACTAGAACATTCCACCACCAGTCCCTGGAAAACATGTTTATCAAGATAGTGGCACAGTTCTTAGCAACAGGCCCTACAATACCGTGGCTACGTCTTACATGGTTAGAGAGCAGCCTAGACCCTACACACCAAGAAGCTCCAGTAATCAATGAAGGAAGCATTAATATCTTTCCTGTTCAAGAAAGGAAACTGGGATCAGAGAGGTTAAGCTGCTTCTCCAAAGCCACACAGCTGGTTGAGGGGCTGAAGTGCACCCTTGGGTCTATGTCTTCCTTCCGCTTTGTTGTGGGGAGGAGCCCAGGCAGGGATGCGGGGAAGGCGGTGCAGGCACACCCCACCATTGAGTCCAAGTTTTCAAGGCTCGCACTACGAGAAGCAAGGTGATGTCACAGGACCACAGATTTGACCAGATCAAGAAAACCAAATGAAATAATTCCATCCCAATGTCATGAAGCCCAGACTAACCAAGAATCCCCTCCCCCAACCCCTCACATACACACCTGTGATGCCCAGTAGGACCAGAGGGAGAGTGCTGACTCCGCTGGGCGCATGCAGGGACTCAGGCCTCAACGCGCAGGAACCCCAGGAGGCCCAGGAGCCCAGGGCCTCTGTTTCGCCAGCCCTGTTGCTACATCCTGCTGGGTATGAGCGTGGCGAGTTATCTCCGAATCTTGCTGGGTAATCTTGCACGCTCTGTGCCTCAATTTCCCCATCTGTAAAGCACAAATAAGAGGACCTACCTCATAGGATTGTTGGTTTTTAAACTTTTTACTGTAAAAAAGTTCAAATATGGCTGGGCGCAGTGGCTCATGCCTGTAATCCAGCACTTTGGGAGGCCAAAGCGGGCAGATCACTTGAGGTCAGGAGTCGAAGACCAGCCTGGCCAACATAGTGAAACTCTGTGTCTACTAAAAATACAAAAAATCAGCCAGGCACGTGAAACCCCGTCTCTACTAAAAATACAAAAATTGGCCGGGCGTGGTGGCACACACCTGTAATCGCAGCTACTGGGGAGGCTGAGGCACAGAACTGCTTAAACCCAGGAGGCGGAGGTTGCAGTGAGACGAGATCACACCACTGCACTCCAGCCTGGGTAATGGAGCAAGACTCTGTTTCGAAAAAAAAAATAGGTGGGCATGGTGGCGCCTACCTGTAATCCCAGCTACTCCAGAGGCTGAGGCAGGAGAGTCACTTGAACCCGGGAGGTGGAGGTTGCAGTGAGCCAAGATCGTACCACTGCCCTCCAATCTGGGTGACACAGCAAGACCCTATCACAAAAAATATTTTTTTTCAAATATATATAAAACAGAGAGATGAGTATAATGAATGCTGGGCACCCGTTCCTCAGCTTTGTGCACCCAAGTCCTGGCATGTGTGTCTGTCTGTGCCCTCACTCCCATCCCGCTGCTTCCTGGCAAACACATGGCAGCCACACATCCCTCCATCTCCAGCCACCTCAGTGCCACAGAGCTGCTTTGAGAATTCAATGAGATAACAGGAGTAAGCACTTAGTTACAGGAGTGGGCATGCAGTAAGTACTCAATAAACATTAGCTTGCATTCCATGCGATTATCAAATTAATGAGCAAACTCCACCACTGCACCATGCTTCTGGCTGCCTCCATCTCTGCCTTCTCCTCTATTAAGTGGAGACGACACCACCTTTCCTGGACACTTTGTGGATACACCTCAAAGCTCTACGAAATCCATGGGGGTGAGCTCTCCGACCCGCACCCTCCATGCACGTGGTGTCGAGGGGTCCTGAGAGGCTGACTCCAGGTGCACGTGGGGTCTGCCCTGTAACTCAGGACTGTGGCTTATTGACTTCATACATACCTGGTCGCCAACACAGCACTGGGCACAGAGTAGGTGGCTGAACAATCACAGCTCCCGCTCCGTGACACCTGCCCCAGCCAAGTGACCCACAAACTTCATCTCACTGAGTCTCATGCCAACCCTACGAAGTAGCAACGATCCCTACTCTACAGATGGGAAGACTGAGAATCAAAGAGGTTACGCAATCTATTTGAACACCATACAGCTGATATCCAGGCCTCCCTGATCCAAAGTTCACACCCCATTGTCTTGTGTTGCCTCCCAGTAATTTGTCAGTTTGCTTGGGGTGTTTTTAAGGGGTACGATTCAGTGGTTTTCGGTTTATTCACCAGGTCCTACAACCATCACCACTAATTCCAGAACACTTTCATTCCCTCCAGAAGAAACCCTGTGCCCCTTAGGAGTCGCTCCCCATCCCTCCTCTCCACTCCCTGCAATCATGAAGCTATTTTCTGTCTCTTTAGAACTGCCTATTCTGCACAGCTCATGTACACAGAATGATACAATATGTGGTCTTCTAAATGCGCCGCTTCTAAAAAAGTCACCCTCCTTCATAAACAGCCACCTCTCTGCAGTTCTGTTGACTAACAGGATTTATGGAGCTCCCCTGACTTGCTCTAAAAATAGTAAATCCCCTCCCCAAGTCCAATGATAGTCAGTGATACCTAAATACAGACTAAGCCGGCACAGCCATGGCTGACCCATCCTCAGAGGGCAGGCTCGGAGGTGCTGCCGGGAACACGGACAGAGACCCTTCTTCAGGACCAGCCTGTACCTCCTTGGGGACTGAGAAACCAGCCACCGAGCACAGTGAAAAGCGGGCCACAAGAGCAGGGAGGGAAGGGTGGGAAGGAAGGGGCTGCGGGAAGATCTTAGCCACAGCCTCCAAAGGCCAGAGTGGAGGAGAAAGAGCCCAGAACAGAGCAGGGCCAAGGTCTCGCCTCATCCCCAGCTGTGCAGCCCGGAGCACATTCGTCAGCCTCTCTGAGCCTCAGGCACCTTGTCAGTGGAGCAGTGGAGAAGCACCTGCAACCCCACAGGGAGGCTGTGAGGAGCAAAGAAAACATGGAAGGAATTTGAAACCCACCAAGCTAGATACGCTGTTCTGGTCAGGGTGGGCAACCAGGGGGCCGGGGGTATTTCTACCGAATAACATTGTTCTTCCTTTTAAAATGGTCATCAGGATGAATAATTTCCTATAATTCACAGCAAATGCAGTGACAGCTAAAACCTAGCCGGCATAATAAATAGTAAATACTTTACAAACATGCATATTCCTAATGCAGCAATTCTACTTGTAAGAATACATGAGGAGGCACAAAGACACGAACGGAGTGGGAGGCAACTGTTCATCGCAGCATGTGGTGAGTGGTCTTGGCTCTAAATCCTCCCTCCCTGGCCTCCCTGTGGGAGGCGTCTACTTCCAACCCCGCTGACATTGGTTGGGTCCCAGGGTTTGTTCAGCCAATGCAACGTGAGGGGAACTGACACGTAGCACGTGGCATTCCCACGTCTGAGCAGAAGCTTTAAGAGGTAGATTGTTCCTGCCGGGTCCAGTGGCTCACACCTGTATGTAATCCCAGTACTTTGGGAGGCTGTGGTGGGAAGAACACTTGAGGCCAGGAGTTCAAGACCAGCCTTTCTATGAAACAAGACCCCCATCTCTATGAAAAATATAAAAAGTAAAAATTACCCAGGTGTGGTGGTGCACACCTGTAGTCTCAGCTACTTGGGAAGTTGAGGCAGGAGGATCACTTGTACCCATGATTGCGGGGCTGCAGTGAGCTATGATAGCACCAGAGCACTGCGACCTGGGTGCCACAGCAATATCCTATCTCTAAAGAAGAAAAACAGAAATAGAATTATGTTGTTCTACCATCTTTTTTCCCTCTGCCATGAGACCAGCAATGTCTCAGATGGGACTGCCCTGAAAGCCTGGCTCCCTGAGGGACAATGTCATAGAGCAGAGCCACAATCAACAGGTGACCGTCATGTCACTTGAGGGACAAAGAACTCTTTATTGCTGCAAACCACTAAGATTTGGAGGGTCATTAGTACCAGAGTATAGCCCCGCTGACTGACACAGTCACGTTCCTACTGATGCAAAAGTGCAAACAACCTACACGTCCACCTAAATAAATAAATGACCCATCTCCACAATGGAATGCCAATAAAATGATGTACACATTGGTATAGAAGAACATTCTCAATACACTGCTAACTGAAAAAAGCAGAGTATAAAATAGCACAAACTGACAAGGGATTAGTCTCTAGAATG
Source organism: Chlorocebus sabaeus (assembly GCF_047675955.1). NCBI lineage: Eukaryota > Metazoa > Chordata > Mammalia > Primates > Cercopithecidae > Chlorocebus > Chlorocebus sabaeus. The sequence continues at coordinate 10,270,716 of NC_132917.1, read as the reverse complement.
AGAAAAAGAAAATCTACAAATCACTGAAAAAAGATAATCCACCCAAAAAGAGACTGGACAAAGGATATGAACATGCAATTAATTTACAGCAGAGGATACAAACATACAACTCATTTACACCAGAGGTACGAACATGCAATTAATTTACAGCAGAGGATACGAACATGCAATTAATTTACAGCAGAGGAAAGCAGAAAGGACAATAATATACTGAAAATATGTCCAACCTCACTAGAACTTAGGGAAGTACAAATTTAAATAATCATGAGATACTATTTTACACCCATCAGAGTGTTCAGATGTTAAAGTCTGACAACACAAGTGCCGGAGAGGTATGAGGAAAAGGAGCTCACTGACCCTTGTAGAGGGGAGTGAAACTGCCACAAACGCCTTGGAGATGAATTTAGTAATAAACAGTACTGTTGAGTGAGAATAACATAGCACCTGGCAATTATACTGCCAAATATTCTAGATCTCTAAGGAATTCTCAGGGTGCGCTCGTATTGGTTATCTATTGCCGTGTAACAAATGACCCCCCCAAAAGTTAGCAGCCTAAAACAACAAACGTTATCTCACAATTTCTCTGGGCTGGGAATCTGATTCAAGGTCTCTCATGAGGTTCCCCTTGGCTGTTTTCAGGGCAGCAGTCTCATCTGAAGGCTCAGCTGGGAGTGGGGAGCGAGTGGAGACCTGCTTCCAAGCTCACTCACACGGTTGTTGGCAGGCCTTGGTCCCTCTTCATGTAGGCCTGCCTCTCCACAGGACTGCCTTGAGACATGGCATCTGGCTCCCTCCAGGGCTGGCGATCCGAGAAGGCAACAGAGAACACCCAAGCTGGCAGCTGCAGTCTTTTTATAACCTGATGTCAGAAGCGATGTCCCATCCCTCCTGCTGTGTTCTATTTGTTAGAATCAAGTCGGTTAAGTCCAGCCCACACCCGAGGGAAGGGATTACACAAGGGTGTGAAGACCAGGATGTGGGGACCAGTGGCGGCATCTTAGAGGCTTCCTTCCACAGCACTCAAGGAAGATCAGTTTTCATTAAGGCACTCTTTATAACAGTGGAAAAATGGAAGTGACCTAACTGTATATGACTAGAGAAACGATGGCTTATTAAGACAATGGGGGCAGGCACCATGGCTCATGCCTGTAATCCCAGCAATTTGGGAGGCCAAGGCGGGTGGATTACTTGCACTCAGGAGTTCGAGACCAGTCTGGGCAACCTGGCAAAACCCTGACTCTATAAAAAATACAAAAATTAGCCAGGCATGGTGGCATGTACCTGTAGTTCTAGCTACTCGGGAGGCTGAGGTGGGAAGATCGCTTGAGCCTGGGAAGTGGAGGTTGCAGTGAGCCGAGATCATGCCACTGCACTCCAGCCTGGGTAACAGAGCGAGACCCTGCCTCAAAAAAAAAAAAAAATATCAATGGAACGCTATACAGCAGTTAACAAAAAGGAGGAAAAAGAAGACCACGAACCACATCTATGTATCAATGTGGATATAGCTTAAAAATTGTTGACAAAGTAGTCAAGAACAAATCACAAAGTGATGTATATATACCATTTATGAATATTTCTTTCTGTTTTCTTTTCTTTATTTTTAGAGACAAGGTCTCACTCTGTCATCCAGGCTGGAGTACAGTGGTGTGACCACAGCTCACTATCACCTCAAACTCCTGGGCTCAGGAGAGCCTCCCACCTCAGCCTCCTGAAGAGCTGGGACCACAGGTACATGATGCTGCACCCACCTAATTGTTGTTGGTTTTGTTTTGTTTTGTTTTGTTTTGTTTAAAAAAAAAAAAAAAAAAACAGGGTCTTGCTATGTTGCCCAGGCTGGTCTTGGATTCCGGATCTCAAGCGATCCTCCTGCCTCAGCCTCCCAAAGAGCTGGGATTACAGGTATGAGCCACCATGCCTGGGCCACCATTTATGAGTATTTCTAACACATAAAAACTAATGTTTTGTTTAAGGCTACACACATGTGTGACAAGAGCATAAAACACGCACAAATATGATCCTCGCTTCCCTCCACAGAGTGGCTCATTGGTCACTAGAGAAAGAAAAGAGTGGAGAAGAGGAGAGATGGGCTTGGGCTGGCTCTGTAATGCTCTACTGGCCTTTATAGTACAATCAATCAAAATAAAACAAAAATATGGTCTTATTTTTGCTAAAACATACCCACATTTCTGTTACACATATCTACAAAGCACCCATAAAATCTGGACACAGATGACATTGTTTTATTCCTTTACAGGTTGATGTTTTTGATGGCATTAGGTCTCTTCACCTGTTTCTAGACTTTACGCACACCTCTGGAGAGGCAGAAATGAGTCTGGAGGGGTAGAGCTCAGAATGCAAATAGAAGTTATAGGGAGGTGGGGAGGTTAGTTATGGGGGAATTTTTTTTCTCTGTTCTTCTGTGTTTTCCAGTTTTACTGAAGAGATACAGAATCTTTGGGTAAAGAAATAAAAACTTTCTCCAAAAATCAAATCAAACTCAAAGCCAAAATGGCCACAGCTGAACACTAAAACACACCAGCTCTGAGAGCACAAAGGAATTCCAGGAAGGTTTGCATGGGAACGCAGCTGCCCACGTGAGAAGAGAAGGTGCTGGGCAACAGGAGGCTAGCTTAGGCCAGGTGGAGATGCATCTGCCAGCAGGACCCCGGGAGGTGCCAGGAGGCTGCAGCCCGCCCATCCCTGGAGGGCATGGCCTCCTGACTTTGCGGAGAGGAGGAGGATGTGAGGCCAAGCTGGCTCCTTGACCTCCAACAGACAGCAGGGGTCAGATGGAGAAACAGTTAGACCAGTTCCCCAAAACAGACACAAACGTCCACAATTCACTGTGACCACCTGATTCACACTCCTTGGTAATTTGCCAAATCTCTCCTGTGAAAATGCATTACTTTTATCATAGGGAAATTAGTAAACTTTAAAAAGAGAAGAATCTTTGTCTAGAATTTACAGTGCCCAAGAGGCTGATTAAAGACCAAGTGCAGAGATCTTCAACAGGACAGGCCCCTGGTGACAGCGTCCAGGCATCATGGGGCTCAGGCAGGGCCCACTGTGCCCCGCACATCCAGTGAGCCCTGAAATCTCCCACAGAGCCCCAACAAAGACCCACCCCACCCCTCCCCCTGCACCCCTCACCCCAAGATCAAACTTCGTTCAGGCTCCTCTGAGTCCTCTTTCTGCCTCCTGTCTTCAGCCTGCCTGGCCCAGTCTCAGCAAGAATCCTGCTTAGTCAGTTTAGTGAGAATCCCCACCCTTCACATCTGGCCACCCTTGAGATCCAATCAGTCCTCATCCCCACCTTTGACATCAAAGTCCCCACTGCCTTTGGCAAGAATCCCTACCTGTGATGTCTTCTCGCAGCCACTTTCCACCCCCAGCCCACTCCACTTGCCAGCTCTGTCCCTTCCTTGCTGTATTAGGAGTTGAACTGATCTCGCCCCTGCTGAAAAGGTCAACCCCGACTGCATTTGCCTCGAATAAAGTTGTCCTCACAGTTTTAACAAGCGTCTGACTCTTATTTTCCTCCAAGCCTGCAGCCTGGCTAGGGAGTACAGGGGCCCGCTTCACCCCTTCCCTGCATGGCTACCCCCCACCTCCCACCCTGCCTTGCCCACCCTGGGCAGAAGCTATTCTAGATGAGGGGCAGGGGGCACCGAGGGGCTTCCCGAGAACCGCAGAGGGGCGGGCCAGGGGCTAGAGAGGAAGGAGGAGAGTTCTAGAGAAAATGGAAACCTGTGGGCAGATGGAACTTTGAAAAAAGGAGAACATCATGATGCAACTCAGATGAAGCTTAAATGGAAGGAAATGGTAAATGCTCAGATCAGACGGAGAAGGAGGGGGAAGAAGCCGACGGGACCATGGGTGGGTGGAGAGAGCAGTCAGGCTCTGGACATGACCTCAGCCAGGTCAAGGTACTTCCCCTCTGAAGCCGCTGTCCTGTCATCATCCCCAAAAGCAGGAAGGGAGAAGTACACACTCATGTGTACTTAGTGAGTACACATGACAACGGGTGACAAGGAGCACTCCCTCTGAAGCAACAAGTGACACAGGGCTCGTGAGTGACAATGGGTGACAAGGAGTGCTCCCTGTGAAGCAAAAACAGGTGACACGGGGCTCATAAGTGACAATGGGTGACAAGGAGTCCTCCCTCTGAATCAACAGGTGACACAGGGCTGTCTTGTAAATGACAACGGGTGACAAGAAGGGCACCCTCACCACACACAGGCAGCAAGCCCAGCTGGGGCCACCACAGGATTGGCCAATGTCACCAAGCAGTCGATGGCACCACCTTGTTTACGTCCCCATCCACAAAAGACTAGAAACACCATGCCAGAGAGGGAGAAAGATGCATGGGGGGAAGAGGCGGATGCGCCTGATCGCCGGGTGTGCAGTCAGCCTCACACTCATCCCTAGAGCCCAGGCACAGCGCAGCTGGGCCCGAAGCACACGCTGACTTCAGCACAGCTCCACCGCCAGCCAGCACTTGGCTGTGGAAAAGCTCCCAGGAGGGAGTTCCTGCCCTGGAAAACCTCGCTGCTGCATCCGTTCCACCAGCAAGGTTTCCTGAGTGTCTCCGGGGTTCAGAAGCGGTGCCCTGTGGGACAAGGGACATGAAGAAAGGAGTCAGCCCCGTGCCTGCAGAACTCCGAGCTCCCCGGCGAGACAGGAGGAAATGCAGGAGGAGGGGTGACGACGTGTAGGTGGCGAGGTGAGGAAGGAGAGGGCGCTCGGGTGACAGGAAGGGCACCTGTGGGCTCAGGAGGCAGGAGTGGTGGACGTGTTGAGTAAAAGGCAGCCAGCACCCTGCAGCTGGGCCGGGGGCACCTGGGGGCAGGCAGGAGAGTCCAGGCTGTCCTAGAGCTTGCCCCAAACTCTGCAGGCCATTGGCAAGGCCCCCATGCAGTACGAGGGTGCGGTCACTCGCGAGGCTTAGAGAAACCGCTCCTGCAGCTGGGAGAGCAGATGGAAGGCCATGAGACGGAGGGAGAGGCGGGATGAGGAAGAAGTCAAGATGGCAAGACACAGAGAACTGGGGAGAGACCAGGGCTACAAAGGAGACACAAGCAACAGGCTTCCTGCTAAGGCTCTCTGACTGCAGGCTGGGCTTGCCACACCCCCTGGCCACACACAGAAGCCCTGACTCAAGCCTGGCGTGGGCCTGGGAACCTGCATTCTCACGAAGAGGATCGGGGTCTGCACTCGGAGACACACTGACTTGGAGAGCCCCTGCTGTGGGCAGGACGTGAGTTAATGCAGACTGATGTGTCCCCCACAAAATCCCTATGTGGAAGCCCCAATCCTTACTACCTCCAGATGTGACTATATTTGGACACAGGGACTTTGAAGAGGTCATGAAGGTAAAATGAGGTCACCAACCCTGCTGCCACTCTGATCTCAGATGTCAGCCTCCAAGACTGTAAAACAAAAAGAATTCCTGTTGTTTAAGCACCCAGATGCGGCCCCGGGTTCCAGCAGTCAGAGCTGACTGATACACCCGGAAGGTGAGAGGACTCAGGGCTTGGTGGGGAGGGGCAATGTGGTCCTTGCTCCAAAGCCGCTGCCCTTCACCACTCTCCTATGAGGACTCAATAAGAATAAGCATTCTGGGAATTGCAAACATCCACCAAAAAGTCAGGAATTCTGCTTTTCTCCATGTCAGAAGCATCTAGACTGGGACCTTCTGAGCACGACTCACCGGCCCCCACTCCCTGTGGCGCCGACAGACAGCCCCAAATTCAGCATAAAGGCCGCTCTGAAAAAGAAAGCATCTCTAGCTTGCCACAAAAATTGTGCAGAGTCTCTAAAAGGAAAAAAAAAAAAAAATCAAAGGACCAAGATTTAAATAACAGGAAGTGTTTTGAGGGTTGCAGACCATTTGTGCAGGTGTCACGAGACCAGGAACTCCTTCCGCGTGGCCCAACTAATCCTAAAGCCAGATTCTTGGAACCTTACCCTGCTTGATATGGCCTCGGCCTACATCCCCAACTAGGTCAGTCAGGCAGGGCCTGGAGCTGTCCCTTCTTTAGAAAAAAAAGCAGCAAATCTGAGGCCAAGCTGATGTGACCAGCATCACCTCAAAGCACTTTGCAGAACCATGAACTTTGCATTCCTGCAGCTGGGAGCCCCAGCCCAGGCCCACCTGGAGCCCGGGATCTGGGCCTGGGCAGGGCTGGGATCCACAGGTCAGAAGCAGGCGAAGGGATCACACTGGAGGAAAAGTGTAAAGCCAAGACGAAGGCTTCTGTCACTGCTACAACAAACCAACCTAGTGGCTTACACACCACAACCGTATTCTCATACAGTTCTGTCTCCCGCAGGGACTGTGTCAGCAGGGCTGGTTCCTCTGGAGGCCCTAAGGGTGGATCTGTTCCCTTGCCTTTTCCAGCCTCTGCAGGCCACCACACTCTTTGGCTCAAAGCCCTTCCCGTCGGCAGAGCCAGCTGTGTTTCATCTCTGCGTCTTCTTCCAGAGTCACACCTCCCTCGGGCTCACTGCAGCTGCGACAGGCTCCTTACTTTTATGGACTCATGTGAATACAGTGAGTACACCCTGGTAATCCAGGATACTGTCCCCACCTCAAGGTCCTCAATCTTCGTCACATAGCAAAGCCCTTTACCACATAAGGCACCATATCTGCAGGTCCCAGGGACTTGGATGTGAACATCTGGGGGGTGGGAGTTATCCCGCCTATCACAAGACTCTTCAGGAAAGATTCAATGAAGCTTGGAGCAATGAATCTCGAAATTCTAGGTGCAAAGAACCCTAGAGGCCGAGAGTGGCAGCTCACATCTGTAATTCTACCACTTCGGGAGGCCGAGGCAGGAGGACACTTGAGCCCAGGAGTGACTAGCCTGGGCAATATACGGCAAGATCCCATCTCAAAAAAATAAACTAATTACAATTAAAAATTTAATTTAATTTAGGAAGAACCCCTAGAGCAGCTTTCAGGCATTTAAAGGCTCACCACTAGTGACCTTGATGAAGGAAGGGAGTGGGGGTGGGGGGGCAGCAGGAATCTGTATTCTGATTAGTTTCCCCAGCAACCCCCAACATGTTGAACAAAAGGGGCAGAGAATGTTCAGGTGGGGAAATATTAGTCAGGGTTCTTCAGAGAAACAGAGTCAATAAATATAGAGAAATAAACAGAAAGAAATGTATTATGAGGAATTGGTTCATGTTATTATGGAACCTGAAGAGTCGCATGACCCTCTGTCTGCAAGCTGGAGACTCAGGAAAGCCAGTGGAGTTGATCCAGTCCAAGTCCAGAGGCCTGAGAACCAGGAGCTCCATGTCCAAGAGCAGCAGAAGGTGGGTGTCCCAGCTTAAGCAGAGAGAGCACATTCTTTCTTTCTCTACATTTTTGTTCTTGCTGGGTTCTCGATGATTGGGTAATATCCACCCGCACTGGTGAGGGCAGATCTTTACTCAGTGTGCCAATCTCTTCCAGAAACTCCCTCCCAGACATACCTTGAAATTATGTTTTACCAGCTACCTGGGCATCCCTTAGCTCAGTCAAGCTGACACGTAATATTAACCATCACATAGGTCAGCAAACATCACTGAACACCTGCTCTGTGCTGGCACCATTCCAGGCTGGGGGTTAGACGCATCTGAGTGCCAATGCAAATCCTGTCATCCAGGAGCTGTTAACCCTCGGACAAGTCACTTAACCTCTCTGGGCCTCAGTGTCCTCCTCTGTAAAATGAAATCCTGGCCATCAGCTGCCTATTGCAGAGAGTTCCTGGGGATACAAAGGAGACCACACACAGAACCAAGTGCCACAGGCACATGCCACTGACCCCCTTGGCGGTCCCTCCACATCACATAGGTTCCCGCAGCTGAGTTACATGAACAGCTACACCAAGAATAGCTTGTGGACAGAAATGACCTCAACTAAGTCTTTTACACTTACTAAATCTAAAGCACCATTATACATGAAGCTTCTGATATATCAGTCAGGAAATGAAAAGTTATGGATCTGGGGCTAACCATAAATCCCCACTTATGAATGCATATGCAGCAGTAAGTCATCAACGTTACCACTGTCTGCAGAAAGTGCTACCCAGAGAATTCAGTCCCCTACAGTTTGGCTCTAAATAACTCCACTCCCTACTGGAATAAGCAATGGCTCTTGGCCAAAATTAAGTCCTGGCTGAAGGTAAGAGTACTTATACCCACAGATGACTATGGAAAATTGGTTCCCATCCTAGTCTTAAAATAAAAATAAAAATAAAAATAAATTGATCCCCATGTTAACAAAATAAAGGAACTAACACAAATACAGTTAACTTGAATATATACTACGTTCTATAAAGTATGATATAATATACTTTAGTATATAACAGCTCATATAATCCTCACAATAGCCTTACCAGGTCAGTATGATTTACATGTCAGGAAACTGAGGCTCCAAGAAGTTACTGACTTGCCTGGGGCTCACAGGGCCAGGAAGCAAAGAACCAGAGTTAATCCCCCACCCCACGCTAGCCACTTGGCAGGGGGCTCAAAAGAAGTAACTGACATGACCCTTCCTGCAGGCCATGCATAACAGCTAGAGAGTCACTTTACACATTCTGGAAGACAGAACTACTACCTACAAAATGCATGTTCTGAAATTCTGTTTAACACGATCTGGAGCAATGCAAACAAGGCAAAGTTCTCCCACTCTTAGCTGTGCCTGCAAATCCCAGGAGTTGGGGGGAAGGTGAAGCTGGATTCCCAGTAGCATCAGAGACCTCCCCACAGGCTCACTTCCTTAAGAAATGCTGCAGTGAAGAGGCGCTTGCACTCCCCTCTAAAATGTAGGCCCCACAGAAGAAAGTCAGTGTCACCTCAACATGCTCTGGCCGCCTGGGAGAAGGGGTTCACTCTGGCTGGGTGAAGAAGGGCTTCCCGAGGAGCCGACACCCAGAGCTGAGCCAAACGGACAGGCAAGACAAAGAGCCAGGGCATGTGGGCCCAGCAGGGGCCCAGCTCAGCCAAATCTAGGGAGAGTGGAGGACAAGTGGCCGCCATGGCCAGCTGCCAGACGGGAGCCTCGGCATCTGTCAGCGAGCACCAGCCAACTTTCAAATGCACAGGGAGGGAGAAGGGGGCGCTCTCAGATTCTGTCCAAAGGGACCAATCGCACCTGGCCCTGTGCTGATGAACAGTGATGAGGAGGACCCTGAGGACCAGGGGTGCTGGACAGAAATCCCTCCTCATGCAAGGGGCTCAGCAGGTCTCCAGGCAGCCAAACACCTCCTCTCCTTTGATTCCCACCTTAACCCAGTCTGCTGGCGGCTGCAGGGCAGCCTCACCTACCTTCACAGCTGAGGACGAGGGGCTCATGGCACAGAAGCGGAAGGCAGGCAGGCCAGCACGCACCCCAGGTGGCCAATTCCCCCAACAAGTTTCCAGCCAACACTGCCTAACCCCACCTCACCTCCAAGGAGCGGCCAGCCAAGGTTCTGAAGCAGGCCCAGCCACAGGGCTCCTGCCATCTGCTTCAGAACCTGCGATACCAGCCTCCTTCAAACACACTGAAGCCACCTCCCGCCTTCTGTCGCCTCGCTGGGGCTGACTGGGTAATATCCGCCTGTAGCCCCTCGGCTAGGGACCCCGAGGCAGGGAGATCTCCCGCCTGCCCTTATTTTGAGAAGAAACCCTAAGAGAACAAGGCTAAGTTAAGGAACGTTTACCACCCACCCCTCTTCCTTCTGGGTTGATTCCATCTGGGAGGCCTTTGTTCACCCAGCACGTAACAGGCATGAGTACCCTGAGATGGCGTCCAGCCCAGAGAGGATGTCGGACAGGCCTGACAAACACCGTCCTTGAATCTCATGGCTCTCTGCAACCTCCTGGGCCTCAATTCCAAGCAAACACTCCACAACTGTTCAGTGGCTTAAGTGTTAACCCAACAGCCTATTTCCTGCATAGAGTTTTTCCTGCATAGAGTTTTTAAATCCCCAACTGCTTCCTCATTTCCCAACAACTTTCCCCCACAGAGTGGAAAAAGGCCAGCGGCTCCCACGCAGCAAGGAAATGGCCATGGGGCCCAACAGAGGTGCTAATTGGCCACGGCTGGGCCTGGGACCAGCAGGACCGAGGTGCAAGGACACCTGCAGCAGGTGCTCCTGGGCCTCTCCCAGCCAGGAAAGCAGATGTTTAAGACGATGCACCTGCAGCTGTGACTTGTGCTGTCTTAAAGCCATGACTGCATTAGCAGTCCCCTCTGCAGGGATGCCCTGAAAGAAAGATCACGGCAGCTCTGGGCCTGGTGTCGGGAAGTAGGGAAACCGCCCTGCAGGGCCTGCTCCACAGGATGATGGCGAGGGAGGTGGCTGGAAACCTGCTCTGAGCAGGCCTCTGCAGAAGCAGGCAGCAGGGACAAGCAGAAAGACACGGAAGAACAGCGTCACCCCGGCCTGGCACTGGGGACCCCCACCAATGCTGGCACTGCTGCCTTGGAGCCCTGAGACTAGGGACAAATCACCCTGAGTCTCGGTGTTCTCGTCTGTAAAATAATGATAGCCTCAGAGGCTGGGGCTGAAAAATAAGTAAACTTAAATGGGGATGTGGGAGAGCATGCCTGTGAACTGAAAACCCTGAAAAAATGTAATTACAATGTCAGGAGGATCGCCTGAGCCCAGCAGGCCAAGGCTGCAATGAGCTATGATGGCACCAGTGTACTCCAGCCTGGGCAACAGAGCAAGACCCTCTCTCTAAAATCAAAAAACAACTAAAACAGCAACCCAGCTGCGTGCAGTGGCTCACGACTATAATCCCAACACTTTGGGAGGTTGAGGCGGGTGGATCACTTGAGGTCAGGAGTTCGACACCAGCCTGGCCAACATAGTGAAACCCTGTGTTTACTAAAAATACAAAAAAAAAAAAAAAAAAAAAAAAAAAAAAAGCTGGGCATGGTGGCACAGGCCTGTAATCCCAGCTACTCAGGAGGCTGAGGCAAGAGAATCACTTGAACCTGAGAGGTGGAGGTTGCAGTGAGCCGAGATCGTGCCACTGCACTCCAGCCTGGGTGCCAGAGCGAGACTGTCTCAAAAAAAACCACAAGACCCAGCAACCCCAACATCGCAAACAAAATGTAAAAACCATCAACCCCACCCCCAAAACAAAGCAAAGCAAACACCCCCTCCCCCAGCAGGTATTCACTAGGCACCAGCCAAGATGATCCAAGAACTCCAAAGGTCTGCTAGAACCAACACGGAAGGACTGGGGTGGTTTCCCATCATTTGCATTTCCCCAAAACATAGGCTGAAAACCAGCTGGCAAATCAAGAATCCCCAAAATTAACGCAGCAACTTTTGAGAAGTGCTGAATGGCCACAATATACTCACAGCTGTGCCACGGCTATCCCCAAAGTGAGGAAATTGAGGCGAAAGGGGAAGGGACTGTCTCCCAAGGTCACAAAACTGGTAGTTCTGGCTGAACCCCAGTTTTTGCTCACCAGGTCTCCTGGCCAGAGACCTGACTCCAGAGAGCTCCACCCCCTTCCTTGAGAAATGAAATCACTGTTAGCCTGACCTAAGGAAGAATTCCCAAATAACAGACCACTTACACAATAGAGCTGTTGTCATGGTAACCACAGCCTTAACAACTTTGGCATTTCCACAACCTCTGATTGATCCGGTTCTCAAAACTGACATGACAATGAAACAGTATTTGCATTTAATTTATTTTAATTGGCTTTTACATAAGGAAATGTCTGGATTTTACCCTTAATAACAACAGGATGAGTGAGTTCTTGATAGTGGTACCCTGGAAAACAGCAAGATGAAAGCCAATCATTTTAAATTCTCATTAACTGGACAAATTCTTAACTGACTTTCTTGAAGTACATTGTACTTAATTCTCCTTTTTCTGAAATGACAAGAGCTTTTGCATGGTGAAGTACATCCTTTAGACTATGTTCTTGTGCCACATTTAAAAATAAAGGCTAGAAAAATGAGATGTTCCAGATGTTTCCATGAAGTAGCCAGTGGAAGTGTATATGGAAGTTCCGACAGGATGCGGATTTTTGTTGTTGTTGTTGTTGAGATGTCTCCCCAGGGCCTGGAAGAATCCCTGGCATACAGTAGGCACTCCATAAATATTTGTGGAATGAATGGATGTGGGCTAATTCTCATTACCTGAGGTCATGCCTATAAAGTAGTAGGACAGTGCTGGTCATTTGAGCTTTTATTATTTTCATTAGAGTGAGGCGTGGTTGGTGCTCAACTAAGGTAGTACACCACTGGGCTGTGAGACATGGGGCTGGCTGCAGGGTAAGGGGTACAGGTTGGGGAGCCTCATCTGGGGCTGACACCTGTAACTGCCTCAGCCGCCCACCGCCTTCAGCAATCCCACCTAACGTGCTCCCCCTGCCAGGGCCTGGGGTGCAGGCCTGGGGCCAGACCCGGTGTGAAACCAAGCTGAATGGGAACATGTTTGGTCCCTGCTGGCCAGGGCACTCTGTCTATTGGAAAGAAAGGCTTTTTTACGCCATTCACTCTGAAAGGTGCTCTAACACTGAAGTTAGGGTACAAGGTGCACAGGGGACAACAAAGAAAGGGGAGCAGCCGGCTTGAGAGGCTGGACGGGAACCTGAAAGCAAGGGTTGAGAGCATGGAGCACCACGACCCCATGCATACACGCTGGGACTCCACGGGGAGCACGTCTGGGGAGCAGGAGGAGCCAGGTCAGGGAGCTGTGCTGGAAACATGCCATGAGGCGGCCAGTGGTGGAGCCTGCAGCACAGTCATGGTGGACCTCAGGGCCAGCCTGGGATATCTGAATCCTGATGCCCAACTGAGAGACCAGCTTAACACGACGGAGGCACAGGGAAGCAGAAGAGGCCAGTGTGTCTCCCAGGCTTGCCTGCTGTCTGAGCAGCCAGGACTCTATCTGGGGGACTTGGGGACAATGCTGGACATTCCATCAATGGGGAATGCATTTGGCTGCAAACAACATAAAACCTGACAAGCGGTGGCTTAGGTGAGAGTGGCTTCGATAAGAAAGGGTCTTTTTTGTGTCACAGAACAAAGTTCCAGGTGCAGGAGATCCAAGGTTCAGGCGGTAGCTCAAGAATGCCATCAAGGTCCCAGTCTTTTTCTGCTCTACTGTCTTTAGCACGTGGATTTCAACCTCATGGCCACAGAACAGCTGCCCCATCTCCAGGAATCACATCTGCTTTCCAGGCAGGAAGAAGATGCATGGGCCAAAAATCTTCTGTCTTGGGACTTTGACTCTATTCAGAAAGGGAAGCCCCTCCCAGTAGGCCGCCCCCCAGCCAGAAAGGGCCAGTGAGGCCTAAACTCACTGGGCCCCCCTGATTGGGGGAGCAGCTGGTGAATCAAGCCTTTCATTTTCCAGCCTCTTGGTGGAGGCAACCTTGCACTCGCTGTTCCCTTGCACCCGTTGTCCTCCTGGGGTTTTCATGTGGCTTCTGCCCTTATGTTCTTCAACTCTTTGCTCAGATGTCACCTTCTCCTGAGGCCTTCTCTGACCATCCTATTTAAAACTGTGGCTGGGCACAGTGGTTCATGCCTCTAATCCCAGCACTTTATAAGGCTAAGGTGGGAGGATCACTTGAGCCCAGGAGTTCAAGACCAATTTGGGCAATCTAGTGAGAACCCATCTCTACTAAACGTTTAAAAATTATCCAGGAATGATGGGGTATGCCTGTAGTCCCAGCAACTCGAGAGGCGGAGGCAGGAGGAACATGTAATCCCTAGAGTTGCAGGATACAGTGAGCTATGATGGCACCACTGCACTTCAGCCTGGGCAACAGAGCAAGACCTTGTCTCTAAAAAAAACGAAAAATAAAATTCCATCTCTCTGTTTGCCTAAGAGAAATGAAACATATGTCCACAAAAAGACTTGTACACTTGTGCAAAAAACACTTGTTCCTCACAGAATTGTTCAGAATAGCCAAAAGTGAAAACAGTCCAAATGTTCATCAACAGATGAATGGGTAAACCAAGTGTGGTCTATCCATACGCTGGAATATTATTCGGCTACCTGAAGGCATGCAGCATGGATACACACGCAGCATCAGCAGTGCATGAAAACACTGTGCTTGGTAAAGGAAGCCAGATGCAAAAGGCCTCATATTGCATGATTTCCTTGATATAAAATGTCCAGAAGTGGCAAATCCAGAGACACCAAAAGTAAATTATTGGTTTCCAGGACCTAGGGCACGAGGAGATTGAGGAGTGACTGCTAATGGCTATGAGATTTTTTTCTGGGGTGATGAAAATGTTCTGAAATTAGAAGCTACTGGTGCTCAACTTTGCCAGTATACTAAAAGCAACTGAATTGTACATTTTTAAATGGTGACTTTCATGGTATATGGTACCTAAATTATATTTTGTTAAAACAACAACAACAACACTTTCCCCTGAAAAAAAGAAAACATTGCATCTCTCACTGATATAGCTTGGATGTCTCACCCACATCTCAGGTTGAATTGTAATCCCCAGTGTTGGGGGTGAGGCCTGGTGGGAGACGATTGGATCACGTAGGTAGATTTCTCATGAACGGTTTCACACCATCCCCTTGGTTCTGTCCTCGAGAAAGTGAGTTCTCACAAGATCTGATTGTTTAAAAGTGTGTGACACCTCGCATTTTTCTCTCTCTTGCTTCTGCTTTCTCCATGTGACGTGCCTTCTCCCCCATCGCCTTCTGCCACTACTGTAGCTTCTCAAGGCCGCCCTAGAAGCTGAGCAGATGCCAGCATCATGCTTCCTGTGCAGCCTGAAGAACCGTGAGACAATTAAACCTCTTTTCTTTATAAATCACCCCATCTCAGGTATTTCTTTATAACAATGCGAGAATGGCCTAATACACTCACCCTCCTCCATACAATACCCTCACCCTCCTCACTAATTTATTGTTTTCCACAGTCTCATCACCTTCTAAGCATTACTATATTATACAACATAATCTACTTACTTAGTTTACTGTTGTTGCTCCCAGCTAGAAACAGAAGCCCTGAGAGGGTAGGTCTTGTGCCTAGATCATTCTCTTAGCACAGAGACTGGCACATACAGTAGGTACTATGTGAATGAATGAGTGAGTGAATGAATGAATGAATGAATGAATGGGAGCTCCACCAAGGAGCCAGGTGGAGCCCACTGATGTGAGAGTACCTTTCCCTCCCCAGGGATTCTCTATCCAGGCCCGCTCTCTGCTTAAATAGAGGCTCCCAAACACAGGGTCCCTGTCCGTTCTTGCACTGCTATAAAGAACTACCTGAGACTGGATAATTTATAAGGAAAGGAGGTTTAATTGGCTCACGGTTCCACAGGCTGCACAGGAAGCATGGCTAGGGAGAGCTTGGGAAACTTACAATCACGGCAGAAGGGACAGCAGGCACGTCCTACCTGGCTGGAGCAGAAGGGAGAGCAGAGGGAGGTGCTTCACACTTTCAAACAACCAGATCTCGTGAGAACTCACTCACTATCATGAGAACAGCAAAGGGGAACTCTGTCCCCCATGATCCACTCACCGCCCACCAGGCTCCTCCTCCAACACTAGAGATTACAATTGGACATGAGATTTGGGTGGGGACGCAAATCCAAACCATATCAGTCCATGTCCGTGGGGAGGCCCCAACCAAGTGGGGAGATAAGACTCATGTCTGGGAAGTGAAAGGCCAGGACTGATGCCCTGCAGACAGCCAGGCCACAGGAGCCCAGGCATCAGTGGCCCAGCAGTGCCTCCGCAGGCTGCCTGAGCTAGCCCAGGAGGCTTCTTGGAGGACGCAGCCCCAAGCAAGACTGGGAGCTGCAAGAGGGAGTCAGGGGGCTACAGAAGCAAGAGGGCCTCCCAGGCAGGCGGGTTGGCAGGAAGCAAAT
The DNA here is from genome assembly GCF_047675955.1 of Chlorocebus sabaeus. Taxonomy (NCBI): domain Eukaryota; kingdom Metazoa; phylum Chordata; class Mammalia; order Primates; family Cercopithecidae; genus Chlorocebus; species Chlorocebus sabaeus. Next base: position 10,254,865 of record NC_132917.1, on the reverse strand, counting down.
ACTCCTCTCCTCAAATGATGGCACCAAGAAGAAGATAAGCATTGTCTTTCTCCCTTAATTCAAGACCCAGACCTGCGGCAGGGAGTCAGTCCCCTGCAGCCCAGGACCTGCTCCATTTAGCAAGGCATACGTCGGGTGGGAAACGAATCCCTGAGGATTTCAGACCTTCTTGGATCATTCTCTTAGCACAGAGACTGGCACATAGTAGACACTATGTGAATGAATGAGTGAGTGAATGAATGAATGGGAGCTCCACCAAGGGGCCAGGTGGAACCCACTGATGTGACAGCATCTTTCCCTATCCAGGGATTCTCTCTGCAGGCCTGGTCTCGGCTTAAACAGAGGCTACCAAACACAGGGTCCCTGTATTAGTCTGCCCACCCCACCCCACCTGCCCTTCAGCCCATCATCCCCTGAAAAGGTGATCACACAACTGGCTGCTTGAGTAGAGCTGCTTGCTAAATCGATGCTCTGATTTGAGCCACGCCTGGCTGCCTGTGCTTGAACAAGCATTTTTCATCTGAGAGTCCAGCTCCCAGGCTGCCCAGTACATAACAGCAAATTACTCCCCTGCCTGGCAGACAGAAAGACGGAGGAGGCTGCACGCTCCCACAGGCACGGGGGCTTGCTGCAAACATGGTCCCAGGTCCCCTGCAAGGCTCCAGGCCTCTCCTGTAGGCTGACATCTTGCAGAGGGAAAATGAAAAATACAGGTTGACTCCAGACTGGGGGATGGAAAAGTGCAGAAGGCTCAGAACTCAAATGTCCACAAGGGAAGCCCCAGGAACCCATCAAGGAAACCTGCAGTTTCAGACCTTCCCGTGCCGGGGCAGCAGGAGGTGAATGTGGAAAGACTGATGATGAGGACGACAATGATGTTGATGATGGTCCTTACACTGATACAGCACTTTGGAGCTTAGAGGAGGATTAATGGCAACTATTACAAGCAGCCTGCGAAATGCAGGCTGTGGGATTCCCATTTCACAGATGAGGATATAGACGCTACAAGGCGGTGTCCACAAAAGCATGGTAGTGGTCCCAGCAGACTCAAGGGCTGGCATGGAGAAGGCACGGGTGGGTGCTGTTCAAGCTTCAGGGAGGGTAGCAGGATAGGAACAGACTCCATAGAGAGGCATTCATTTTCCTTTAAAAAGGATGGTTTATTCACTACCCATTACACTGTAAGGGAGTGGGTCAGTCTCAACACAGCAGCTCTTGGCTGCCCTGTTCCATTTGCAACCCTCCCAAATGGAGTTGCAAGCGCCTCCCCTCAAGTCCCTAAGCCCACGGCACTTGGGGCCTGAGGTTTGTCTTCTTATTCAGATCACAGCATCCTTTGCCACTAGAAAACCAAGACCGCCCGGCCAATCACCGACTGCACATGGAGGCTGGGGTCTGTCACTTTCTCCACATCACCAATGTCCAGCGCTATCACCAACTCTACCCACACCTGTGCGCAGCCTTATCAGGCCTGTCACAAGGCCGCTTGAGGACCCCATCAGTTAACAAGCATGGGCAAAACAGGCTGTCCAGCACCGGGACTGCAGTAGACCCTTGCTGACCACAAACCCACAGAAGGGAGAAAAAGAGTGGCCGCCTTTTGCTCCTGAAATAACTGCAAAGACATAACTTCTGAGCTAGGGTTGGGGAGTCTGGGGCGGGGGTCGGGGAGTAGAACCCACCTGGGGCCTACAATGGCTGCCATTGTGGGACACTCTATTTCAGTGAGTTCGAGGATGCGGGTGCTGAACTAGATAGAAGGAGAAAGATTTGTCAATATTTGACAAGTCCTAGCAAGTGCAAAGAGCTTTTTACAGCCAACCACCAAGTGACTGCCTTTAGAAATGGGGAGAGACCCAAGAACATGCATAAATAGGATTTTTTTCGTGTATGAAATTATCAGAAGCAGACTGATAAGGCACTGCTCTCCATTCTGAAAAATGCCCCTGAATAATAACGCATCAAACAAAACAGACGATGTTATCGTCCATCCAACAAGGCATATGCCCACTCGTCCCATGGGAACAACAAGAGAGGTTCCAGGCCCCGAGGTTTAGCTGTGGCTGACGGTGAATGCGAGCCAGGAACCCTCATGGGCTTCACGTGGTCTAGGATCACGACCCTAACGCAAGCTCCGCCAGGGCAGGGCCTCCAATGGTCTTGCTCTATATTGCATCCCCAGTGCCCAGGCCAGGATTTGGCAAACCATATATAATAATTGTTGAGGCCGAGCACGGTGGTTCACACCTGTAATCCCAGCACTTTGGGAGGTCAAGGCGGGCGGATCACCTGAGGTTAGGAGTTCGAGACCAGCCTGGCCAACCTGGTGAAACCCCGTCTCTACTAAAAATACAACAATGAGCCAGGCGTGGTGGTGCGTCCCTGTACTCCCAGCTACTCAGGGAGGCTGAGGCAGGAGAATTGCTCGAACTCGGGAGGTGGGGGATGCAGTGAGCTGAGATCACACCACTGCACTCTAGCCTGGGAGGCAGACTGAGACCCTGTCTCAAAAAAAAAAAAAAAAAAAAAAAAAAAAAAAAAGGTTGAATTATTTTAAGGGGTAATCATCATCCACCCCAAAGCAGGCATCTCTAGCTTTAAGAGATTTTGCTGGGGAAGTTGTCGTTGCTGTTTTGGACAGGGGGTCTTGATGCTTGGAAGTGTTTCTGATAGGAAAAGGTAGGGTTATGTAGGATTCGTAATTAAGCAAAATAAAACCAAGGACAAAATTATGTCAGAAATCGCACTGTAAGTCAAGAAAAACATCTGATCTGTGTTTAGAAAAACTTAATTCACACACACTATTGCAGAAATATCACATAAAGTGAGCTGATTTCTTTTCCAGGACAACTGGGATAGATACCCAGGAAACCGCAGGGACACACCTGGTCTCCATAGCAACCTACCTGTCTCCAGTGATAGGCGAGCAGGCTTCCTGCCTCTGTGTTAAATCTTGTAATAACCCGAGGGCCCAGAGTTTGAAAAGAGCAATTTCTGAACGCTGAAGCTGTACTAATTTTTTTTAATGTGGTATCACAGGTAAAGATCCTGAAATTATTTACGAGACATGATAGAATTTTGCTGAAAATTACATTTTCTTCTCCAGATCATAAATACGAACAGTAGACTATAAAGATGGGATTATTTCAATATCTAATCCAAGAAACAGCAAGCAGCTACTGAGTGAGTAGCAAAGGCAACCTCTGGTTTCTCGGATTTTACAGTGATGTGATTTGCCTGGGGAGGCAGCCCGGCCCCAGCATCCCTCTCCTTTGTACCCTGAAATTAATCTTTCATATTAGCCAATTTTTCTGATGGCTGGCCTCATCTTCATAACTTTCCACTACTGACTCAATATCCGGGACTCAGACAGATTAAACCTCTGAAAAGCAATGGGGAGTAACAGCCTAAGAAGCCTTTGGAGGGAAGCCATTGAAAGTCAGGAATGGCCCTCATGAGGGCTGAGGTGGCCCTGATTACCCGCCAGCAAAGAAATATGGTCAACCCAGCGTCAACAGTCTGAGTCACAGAAAGAGAAAGAAGGATCACCGCCAGGAGTCTTCCAATTCACAGGGGCTGGAGACCAGCAGGCCCATTCTCTGGGGGTCATGAAGAATGGGCAGGGAAGGGGAGCAGAAAAAGTTATTTTCAAAAAGGGAGCTGAAACATATTAGAATGACAGACAAATAGTAAGGAGATTATTCCTGGAAAAGCAAGCGCCGCGAAAAGCAACAGCAGGGTCTGGTGGTACCAGGACATCAAACCACTTCATTAAAATACCCAAAGTTCAAACAGCAAGTGCCGAGATGGCTCCTTCCAGGTCAACAAACAAAGCGAACGCCCAAGTTCAAGAACACAAAAAAGAAAAACCATATTCTAGATAATAAACAAACTCTACACTATGCCACATTGAAATGGTGAATTTCCTGGAAGACTCTGGATGTTTTGTTGTTGTTGTTGTTGTTTTTTGTTTTTTTTTTTGAGAGCAAGTCTCACTCTGTTGCCCAGGCTGGAGTGCAGTGGCCTGATCTCAGGTCACTGCAACCTCCACCACCTGGGTTCAAGCAATTCTTATGTGTCAGCCTCCCGAATAGCTGGGACTATAGGCGTGAGCCACCATGCCCAGCTAATATTTGTATTTTTAGTAGAGATGGGGTTTCACCATGTTGGCCGGGCTGGTCTCGACCTCCTGACCTCAGGTGATCCGCCTGCCTCAGTCTCCCAAAGCGCTGGGATTACAGGCGTGAGCCACCTCACGTGGAATGAATGTTTTTCTTTATGTCCTAGGTAACAGATTTGCTCAGTGTTGAATTTCAACGCGGCGAACACATTTTAATAAGGGATTACACTACATTTCCATTAATTTAAATAATCACAAGTATGGAAATTATGGATTCCAGCCAGTCTGACCATAACAAGAAAGACTGCTATGCAAATTAAGAGGGTAAACAAAGGCTGGGTATTTGGAGTTCCTCCTGGAGCCTTTTTTCTGTCTAATTGCAAAAATAATAAATGCCCACTGGTGAAAATTTAGAATGTGGCAAAACATTAAAAAGCAAGAAAGACCATGATCCCATGGAATACAACCACTGTTAACATTTGGATATATTTCCTTCCCATCTATTTTCTCTGACTTTCTTCCCCCTCCAAACATAAATGAAATGAAACTGTGTGCGTAATTCTTCATCTTGCTTCCCAGCCCCACATTTGGGAGAAATGTTTAAACAGCTGATTTTCAGTCTCTTTATACCTACTATCTACCACCTACTATCCTAGTCTAATCTATCTAATATCTACTATTCTCCTACTGCCAATGTGCTAATTTCAAATAATTCTTAGCAATTCATTAAAAAAAACCAATTTGAAGCAAAATCTGGTCAGTAGTTTACATTACTATATATACTTTTGTCTGAAAATAATACAATTACTTGTGTCTATAATACTCCCTACTTCTGACTATTCTCTAATTCACTATTAGTTAAGAAGTTTGGCTGACCAGTTTCTTACGTAATCAGTACTATCACCTCCTGAGAAGAACATAAAGACATCCTTCTAATGAGGAAAGCAACAACTCTGGCAGTGGTTTTTCTTGCTAGAGCATCTTCTTAAGGGAACAGTAAACAGTTTCTAAATAAGGCACCCGATCTACAGCCTAAGAACCTAGCTGACTGACAACCTTCTTCAATGCTCCCACAGTGAATATCCCACTGTGGTCACTCACCTCTGTGTCTGTCTCCCGCTTACGCCATGAGTCCCTGTCTTCTTAATCTCAGCCTCCTTAATATAGGAAGTTAATAGGAAAGGTTGAACGGTGAGCTGGGTGCATGAAACCAACCCACAGAGCTCACCTCCCTAACTTCCAACCTTAATATCTTCCTGCCACCCCCCGCAGCCCACACCAATCTCTCCTAATCTGTGCTCCACAAATGCGTTCCTCAGTGTTATCAGTTTCTTCGGAATCATAACACTGCCTCTTAAGATGGCAGTTGCTAAGATGCCTGCACATTATAAAAGGTTTCTTTTTTTTTTCTTTTTTTTTTTTCCCTGAGACGGAGTCTTGCTCTGTCACCCAGGCTGGAGTGCAGTGGCGCAGATCTCTCAGCTCACTGCAACCTCTGCCTCCCGGGTTGAAGCAATTCTCCCGCCTCAGCTTCCCGAGTAGCTGGGATTACAGGCGCCTGCCACCACGCCCAGCTAATTTTTATACTTTTAGTAGAGCTGGGGTTTCACCATGTTGGCCAGGCTGGTGTTGAACTCCTGACCTCATAATTTGCCCGCCTCAGCATCCCTAAGTGCTCGAATTACAGGCGTGAGCCACTGAGCCCAGCCCAAGAGGTTTCATTTTTTTGCTGTCAATTTAGCTAGGAAAATTCTCTCTTTGCTCTATGTTGGATGTACCTATAATGCAAGTATGTATTTTTTTTTTTTTTTAGATGGAGTCTCGCTCTGTCCCCCAGGCTGGAGTGCAGTGGTAGAATCTCTGCTCACTGCAAGCTCCACCTCCCGGGTTCACGCCATTCTCCTGCCTCAGCTTCCCGAGTAGCTGGGACCACAGATGCCTGCTATCATGCCCGGCTAAATTTTTTTTGTATTTTTAGTAGAGATGGGGTTTCACCATATTAACCAGGATGGTCTCGATCTCCTGACCTCGTGACCACCCGCCTCGGCCTCCCAAAGTGCTGGGATTACAGGCGTGAGCCACCGCGCCCGGCCTGCAAGTATGCATTTTTAAACATCTTTCCTGAATTGCAGAGCTGACAGAGGATTTAGAGGCTGTTCAACCCTAAGCCCCATTTGTCAAACAAGGGAACTGAGATCTGGAGAGGCAATGTCCCCCATGCCAAGTCAAAGCCAGACATCAGTGACGGGACGGGAGTCATTCTGCCAACGGTCAAGCCTTGTTGGCTTCCAGACCACTGTCCCACAGTTTTCACAAATGCATACAACAAACTCTCACCAACTGACGACAAACATAGGAAACACTAGCAGTGCCCTGACCTCGCTACTCAGACCTGCAAAGCCAGCCGTCAGGCAAGGTGTTAAGATTTTAATGAAGGCAGCCGCCATCCTACAGTTAAGGAATTGCAGAGTGGTTCAGTCGCAAATCTGGGTAGACATTGTGTTCCAGGCTCTGTGCCAGGAATGCGGGGGTCACCAAGGAGAAATCCACAGGGTCCTACCTAAAGTGGCCTACCACCCTGGGAGAGGTGGACAAGCAGTAAAGTCAGGCTCCAGCTAGAATAATGTGTCCTCCCTGGAGGGACAAAGGAGAGCTCCACAGAGCAGGTAACACTGGCTTACTCCTGGGCCTGAAGGAATACATGAGATTCTCCCAGAATCTTCTAGATCAGTGATTCTCATGGAGATCCTTTCATAAGAATCACACTCCACCATCATCCACTTGGGTTCTCTATGCCTATACTCATCCTGTCCTGACTACCCTAATTACCAGACCAACAGTAGAAAACCCCCAAAGAACAGCTAACTCACCAGGAATGTGCCATGTGAAGCATGGTCCAAAGCGGCCCAAAAGTTGAGAAGCACCATGATGTTGGTGACAGTGATGGCGATGGTGGTGATGGTGATGATCATGGGGATAGAGATGACAGTAATGATGATGGTGGTGGTGGTGGTGATGACGATGGTGATAATGACAGCAATGATAGTGATGGTGAATGGTGATGGTGACAGTAATGATGATGGTGATGGCAATGGTGGTGATGGTGATGACAGTGATAGTGATGGGGATCGTGATGAGGATGGGAATGACAGTGATGATGGTAGTGGTGGTGATGATGACGATAGTGATAATGACAGCGATGATAGTGGTGAATGGTGATGATAGTGGTGATGATGGTGATGGTGATGATGGTGGTGGTGACGGTGACGACGATCATAGTGATGATGGTGATGACAGTGATGACAGTGATGGTGATAATGACAGCAATGATGGTGGTGATGGTGATGGATATGATAGTGATGATGGTGATGATGAATGGTGATGGTGATGATGATGATAGTGATGATGAATGGTGATAACAGTGATGATGGTGCTGGTGATGGTGGTGGTGATGGTGATGACAGTGATGGTGATGGTGATGATGACAGTGATGGTGATGGTGATGATGACAGTGATGATGATGGTGCTGGTGATGGTGGTGGTGATGGTGATGACAGTGATGGTGATGGTGATGATGACAGTGATGGTGATGGTGATGATGACAGTGATGATGATGGTGATGATGACAGTGATGGTGATGGTGATGGTGGTGGTGGTGATGGTGATGACAGTGATGGTGATGGTGATGACAATGACGATGGTGATGGTGATGAAAGTGATGACAGACTGATATGATGGTGATGATGACAGTGATGATGGATGATGAATGATAATGATGGTGACAGCGATGATGATGGTGATGATGATGATGGGGACGGGGATGACAGTGATGATGATGATGATGGGGATGGAGAGTGGTGATGATGACAGTGATAATGATGGTGATGGTGATGGATATGATAGTGATGATGATGGTGATGATGAATGGTGATAACAGTGATGATGGTGATGGTGATAGTGGTGGTGATGGAGAAAGGTGATGATGACAGTGATAATGGATATGATAGTGATAATGATAATGGTGATAATGGTTTTGGGGAGCCAGCAACTGGCCCAGCACAAACCACAGGGAGAAGGAGCTATGGGCCACAGTGAGCCCATTACACTGCTTGGGGATCCCTGGCCCCAAAACCTGGAATTCCTTACCTGTGCTCTACATCTTCTCCCCCGACTCCCACCCACACTGTGAAAATAATTCTCAAATGCATAACCTTTCACCTTACAATGAGCTCTGAGAATAATCCGCCAGGCCATATTGTTTTAAGATAAGGTAACAGCCTATCACCAAGAACATACGCTCATAAAAGCAGCAATTCTTTATCCCTGGATGTCTTCAGAATGAAGAGGGAAAACCAACCCCGAAGAAATAAGAATGAATTGTACCTGCCAACATTACAGCATGAAGGCAAGCAGGGCCTTAGCAGCTGCCAGAAGCCTGTGTCTACCTTTACTGGCTGGGAAGAAGAAACCCAGAGAAGCCACGGCAGCCACATCTCCTGTCCCACCCCTGGAGGCTAAGCCCCTGCCAGGCATCCAAGCTGCGTCACCAGCATGGGCTCCACACTGCATGACTGAAGAGTTTCTAATAAAGCACACCCCAACCACTGCCGAAAAATTGGGGGGTAGGGGGACAACCAGTTCTGCCACCCACAGCTCTGTCTCAGCCCCTGAAGCTGGGGGCTTTTCTGGACCTCCCACATCCCACACTCATTCTGCCAGGAGTGTCTCCAGCCACACACAGTAAATACGGAAAACTGCATGATGTTGAAAATGATTTTTTTCAACATAGGTGATCGATTCTGAGAGGTTCTCACTTCTCTCCAAAAATTGATTACAGGGCAGCAAATAGAAAAATGGGAGTGAAAGGGAGGAGTGGGGGCTGTCATCAATTCTGCTTTCTGGAAACGTCTGCTAAACGCACAGAAAGAAGGCAGAGAGCTGAGCATTTTGCTGCCAGAGAAAAAGAGCACTGCAGTAGATACACACCGCTGTATGGAACCGCGGCTCTGCAAGTATGCCCAGCAGTCCTCCTCAGGCCTGCCAGCACGAACGCTCCCAGACCCGATCCGTGCTCTGCACATACTCACAGAGGGAGGGGACCACCAGCTCTGGGCCTCACTATGCCTGAGGAACAACCTACAGCTCTCTCTATGCAGCCCCCACCACCAAGCTCAGGGTCTCTATAGGTGCATCAGGGACCTGAGAGATGCTTCTCAGAAGGCATGAGGCTGGGACAATCCAAAATGGCAACTCCCCAAACTCCAAGCAGCAACCAGCACTGGCTGCCTTCTGGAAGCCTCCACACACACAGCAATCACAGACTCCAGCATCAAACCCCTTGCTATGACAGCCTGGATCAAAACATGCCTCATAAGCCTGAATTTGAAAAGGAATTCTGTACTCAGTGGCAGAGGAGGCACTAGATCCAAGAATGTTTAAAGAGTTAACGGCAACCACCACCACTTATTCCACACGTGACCAGCCAGACTCACCTGGCTACTCACATCTGCGTTCCCGTCTATGTCTGAGCTGCGCCTAGAACCTCTTTCTGCACATAAGCAAACAGACTAAGAGAACATCACCAGCCAATAAACAACAGAGCAAAGACTACAATTCAAACCTCAGTGTCGCCGATCTTTCCCCCAAGGTATTTTGCAAATGAGGGTCTAATACCTTGATCCAGGAATGTCTTGGTTCTTTCCACCATAATTTCTTTCACAGTTTCTGTCCACCGTGAGAGTTCTCTACAACCACAGGAGAGAATGGTCATTTGTGATCTACCTGGCGTACAATGGGTATACAATTTCTGCATCTTGGTTTGCGCATCTGTCAAATGGCATCTCATCCTCTGCTCTCTTCCTCAAAGAATGAAAATGATCCAAGGAGAGAAATGCATCAGAAATGGATTCAAAAAACTGAAATGCACCAAGCCACACAAGTCCGCAGTACCACTGCATTCAACACCCTCCCCCAGCCCCTTCTATTTGCCAGGAGACCTCTCCGCACACACACATTGCTTGAACCATCTCTACCTGTTCGATTGTGGACTAGGCAGGTACTGGGGCAACACTGTGTGAGCACGTGTCACACAGCACTCATGCCCTAGAAGGGGCTTCCATGGCTTCGGAAGGGATGACAAGACTCGTACAGGAAAATCTGAACACCAGCTCAGGCAAGGCCATAAAAGGGCATATCATTACTACCAAAACAAGGGCGGAAGAGAAAGTGACCTCGTTTAATTCTTGATGCTTCCACTTTCTGCTGATGCCCTTGGGCTACTTATTTGCTCTGGGCCTCCTCAGTTTTTTCATTTAGAAAAATGGCTTGGACTGGGCACAGTGGTTCACACCTATAATTCCAGCACTTTGAGAGACCAAGGCTGGAGGATCATTTGAGCCCAGGAGCTCAAGACCAGTGTAGGCAACATAGCAAGACCTCACCTCCACAAAATATTAAAAAATCAGCCAGGCCCGGTGGTGTGTACTTGTAGTCCTAGCTACTCGGGAGACTGTGGCAGGGGATTGCTTGGGCCCAGGAGTTCAAGGCTGCAGTGAGCTGGGATCACACTGCTGTACTCCAGCCCAGGCAACAGAGCAAGACTCTATCTCAAAAAACAAAAAAAAAAATTGTTAAGAAGCAGGGTCTCACAATATTGCCTAGGCTCAAATCCCTGGTTTCAAGCAATCCTCCCACCTCAGCACCCCCAAGTAGCTGGAACTACAGACAAGAGTCACCGTGCCTGGCTTAGAAAATAGGGTTTTGTTTTTTTGTTTTCTTTGTTTTTGTTTTGCCATTTGCCTCAAAAGTTCTTGATGAAACAAGTTAATGTATATATGTAGCAGGGCTCACATCACCTGACACATCAATACATGCCCTGTATTTTTAATCCCAACACTCTGCTAGATACTCAGGAGTTATACAAAAGAAATGTGAGGAACACAACTTCAGCTGGTCCAGCCAACACACCTTGGGTATTCTTTAGGTGCCAGTGCTGTGCCAGGTGCAAGCATGAGAGGCCAGTAAGAGAGCTTGCCATCTCGCAGGCGGATGGTCAAGCACCCAGCTCACTCCACTGATGCTAGGGGAAAGATCGATTCTAACTGGAAGACTCCAGGAAGGCCTGAATGAAACGGCCCTTGGCCCGAACCGGTAAAAACACAGGTAGAAAGAGAAGGCAAATCTAGAGACAGAGAGAAAATTTGTGAGGACTGAGGGCTTGAGGATGGGGACAGGGAATTTCCACAAAAGAGGGATCTTTCTGGGGTGACGGATATGTTCCAGAACTGGATTGTGGTGATGGCTGTGAACTCCATAAATTTACTGAAAATCATTTAAAGTGTACACTTAGAATGGGCACACTTTATGAGAGATGAATTCTATCCTGGTAAAGCTATTAATTAAAACAAAAATGAGTAGGAGTTTAGCAGATAAGGAAGTCCGGGTGGGAGAGAAGAAAGGCATCAAGCAATCCAGCCCCAACTCCAACCCCTCCACGGTCCTCCCAGCTCCCCCAGGTGTCAGCTTACAGGGTGCTTCTCTAGGGTGTCCCCTATACTGGGGTAGGAGCTCCCCTCCGTAGCACTTCAAGCCCCTTGGTGTTATTTGATAGGTCCCCCACACACATCCCCCAGCCCAAGACCTTAAACTCTGCACAGGTAGGGAGGATGCCTGGGCCCAACCTTCTCAGACCCCAGCTTGGCACAAGGCACACAGTAGGTATCAGAAGCACTTACCGTGTAAGAGAATAAACCTTGGCAGGGTTGGGGAGGTAGAAGAGAGTGGGATGATGAAATCTGTGTTTTAAACCGTGAAGTGCTACCGGCATGGCTGGAGTGAAGGAACTGGAAGCATGCTCTGGGCCAAGGGTAGATAAGGTTCTGCTGTACAGGAAGAGTGGGTATGAGTCCTCAAAGAGGGCTGACCCGATTAGACGGCAAAGTGAAGATGGGGAAAGAGCTCCAAAACTCTCCAGAGATTTCTAGCTGTAACAAATGAGTAGATGAGACGTGTTGACCATAATAGGTAGGAGACACAGCTTCAGCGAGGGTGATGTGTCCTCGGCTCTGCTTTGATGTGGAATAGCTCAGAGCCCACACCCCGTGTTGGGTCTGCAGCTCAGGGGGACAGCTCAGGTGTATATCTGTATCGCCTGCAAATGCACAGATGTGGGCACAGGTGAGTTCAGCCAGTGCACCTGGGCAGGTGGAAGGAACTATCCTCTAGAGATGCACTTAATATCGTGCCTGCCTGACGGGAGACATCACTTGCCTAAGGGGACACAGAGCAAGGAAAGATTTAAGCTAGGACAAGAGAGTACTGAGGCGAAACCTGGGAAGACTTCCAAGAGGAGAACCACGCAACACCCAAAAGCCTTCCTCTTTTTTTCAGGGTCACAGCAAACTTATCCATGCAGTACATATTTAATAATCCTGAGTTTTATTAGCCAAGGGTCAGAGACCCATCCCTTGCTGAAGAAGACTGCTTGTCTCATGCCACAGGTAGGACTAAGGCACCTCCACCCCCAGGCTCCTGGCTTCCTGCCAACTTGGGTAGTACCTCAAGTACCAAAAAGGTCCAAAGACCCCGAAAACCCAGCTGCAGGATTAGCAAGTATTCAGGGTGCACTTGCTTATTAAGGTAAAGGCACACAGCCCCAAGAAGTCATCTTTCCTGCCCTGCTGCTGGCAATGGAGGGTAGCAACAGGAAGAGAGAGGAGGTCTCTAGGAAGGACTTCTCTAGTTAGTCATGCCTCCGATGTGAAGCTTTGCCTCTGAAATTCAGTTTTACTTGAAACGACATGGCCAAGGTAGGGCTCTTTAAAGGATTTACTGTGCTTTTTCAGATGATTAAAAAAAAAAATCTTGAGACTTGCATCCCGTTCATCAGCACCTAAGAAATGTTCCACCTGTCAAACTGTATTGATTACCTGAAGTCATATTACAGTCTGCACCACTGGATTCCAACCATTTTTTATTCTTTGTAGAAAGTGATTTGAAGAAACCTTTTTTCCACAGGGTAATGGGCACCAAAAGAGCCCCTAAGTGCATGCTGCTGTCTCCATAAACAGCCACCCTCTGTCATTCCCAGATTAGAAACTCAGTCTAACGGGAAAAGAACAAGAGCTCCATGACATTCACAGATGTGCAGCTTTACCTGAGGACATAAGAACGACATAGAAACCCACTGCTACTATAGGAGAGCAGGGAGCCCCAACGTAGAGCATGATGAAAATCTACACGTGTCTGCTCATCCTAACTCCAAACATGCCTCCCCCAACCCCCAGCACAATGACATCAGGTGCTGACAAATTAACAGAATACACATAATCCTCCATCAATCCTGGGCTGGCAACTCATCAATTGAGTGCATTATCCCACAATGAACAAGCATGGTTTAGGGCTTGCTGGAATGCAAAATTTTAGTACAAACCTAACCCCAATCTACATAAAAATTCAGCTGCCAAGTAGCTTAATCTTCAGTGCCAAATAAACTCTGGGGCCCCCTGTTAGTACCCTGGATTATCACTGGTTCATGAGTGAGTGTGGTACTCTACCACCTAAGAGTAGCAGAAAGGGTCTCAGAACAAGTGTCGCCGGGAGACAACTGCTCTGACGCACACTCAGCAGGGCACGCACTGTACCCGCGCTGCAGTCCTTGGAACTGTGCTTGCAGAGCCCTGAAGGTAGGGGGTGTGAGCACCAGCTCTTCAACAGGAGAAACAGCTCCAGGATGAAATGGTGCTAGGTGAGTATACGGCTCCTGGCTGGGGTGCATGCACCAAGGGAAGTCCCGTCCTTATCCTTCCATAGACAGCACTTCTAATTCTGCACAGTACTGTGGCCAGAAAGGGGATGGAGTGTGTCCACATTCTTGTATTTCACTTAGAATCTATCTCTAGGAGGGCTTGCTGGAAAAAAATGGGTCATTGGCTGGAGTTTGGGCAAATCTCTGTTCTTCTGGGGTTTTGACTTGTTCTGGTTTCTCCACAGGTCAAAAGTCCTTCCATTTATTGGATTCCAAAGACAAAGTCTCCCAAATTGTTATCACACATTGACATTTATGTTCCACCTTAAAAACAGCATAAAAGTGGAACACAGAGGGAGCAGGCAAGGCTAGAACGTGGCACCGTGGCACCACATCCCACCACAAGGGAGAGGCAGGGCCCCAGGGCCTTCCCTTTGCCACATTATCCAATAAAACCTCAAGAGCTCAGTAATTACAGGCGCTTTCAAAAGTGAAACAGAAATAGATCTAAGGCCAAAACACTGGCTTGCTTGAGACAAAGGGTTGGCTTTAACTAGAAAAAAACGAAAACAAAACAAAACAAAAACCTGGGTTTTGGTTTGTCTTCTGAGCTGAGAAAGCCAGACTGATTTTTTTTTTTAATATTAGTATGGAATCTGATTACAAGGAAAGACTAGGATTCACACCAAAAGCCCTTTTCTCCTGTAGGATATAAAATCAATTCATGAAACAGAAAACAGGGTGCATTCTAAGTGTGCTCCTGTCACCAAGTCAGGATGAAAAATGAGAAAATGAGCTCATCGCATCCCCCTGGCCTGCCATGGCTAGGATTGCAGGGCTTCAGTCCTGGCCGAGGGAAACCAAAGGAACCGGACCAGGTTTCTGTTCCTGGCTCCTAAGAGCCCGCAAAGCAGTCCGCCTCTCTGGGAACACCACCACGTAGCACCTGACACTTGGGAAGTGCATCCATACCAAAGGCCGCCCATGCCGCCCCCTCCTCAGCCCAATCTCATGCTGGCGCTCCATTTTGATTGCCTCCTGCACTGGCGAGATCTGTGGCTCCCTTGGTTAAAGGCGATTTTTTTTTTTTTTCCCCAGAGAGAAAGACACTAGGGCGATGAAGGGAAAGAATATCGCTCGCTCTGGCCGAGGGCACCCGGCCCCGAGAGCTGGCTTTGCTGCGTCCAGCCAGCGCCGAGCCGCCAGGACTCTCCAGAGAGTGACTCGTGGTATGAGCTGGGTGCTCGTTCACTGCGGTTCAATTTTACGAATAGCAGGTTTCAAAAGTAAACGTTTTAAATTAAGGTGTGGGACTAGGAGGAGGGTTCCTACGTGGGCCCTGGGCATGAGGCTGGCTGCAAGGGAGCAGGGATGGCAGGGGATGGGGCTGGGGGTTGTCTAACGCCAAGGCCCGCAGCTGGACTTGGCGTCCTGGCAAACATCCTCCTCTGGTGGAATTGGGGTCAGCTGGGAGGAAAGGGGTGGCCTTTGGCGGCCAGGATACCCCGGGAGCCCGAGAACTGCGTGTGCAGGAAGCGCCAATTTCACGCCGTGGCTCTTGGTCTCCACGGGCTGAGCTGCATCCTCCCGGACTAGGCACTTGTTGAACCAAAGGTCTCTCAACTCCGCAATCGCTGTCTCCCGGCCAGGAGAGGGACCCCCACACTCACGCGGGAGCCTGGGAGCTGCGGCAGGGTCGGCGCCCCGCGCGGCGCTCTCGGGCATTCGCGGAGCCGGCGCCACCCGGGAGGTGCGGCAGGAGGCAGCGCAGCTGGCAGCTAAACTTTCTCGAATGTCGGTGCTTCGTGGTTAAGTTAGGGCCAGGGAGAGGCACAAAACACGCCCGGGGGAAATGCAAGGCCCCACCCACGATAAAGGAAAAAAAAAAAGATTTTAAACAGGAGACACTAATCCAATGAACACAGCACCTACTGTGTGCCGGGCATTGGGCCAAGAGCTGTCTTCAGTGCGTTCTCATTTCACCTGTCACCACAGCCCCCGAGGGAGGAGCTGTCCTCATTTGAAAGAGAAGCAAACCGCGACCAGGGAAGGTGGCGCGTCTGGCCCAGGTCGCAGTGCGGGTCATGGGGAGGCCAAAGCTCTCCTCGTCGCCCCATGGCCCTGGGAGGAACGAGCGGATCGCCTCGGCGTGGGCCCCCACCCTTGGCAGAAGCTCACAGGCGACCCACGTGGGCCGCACGGACCTGTCCCCCTGAGAGGCTGGCCCAGCTTGCCTGCAAGGCCCGCGCTTGCCCCGTCGGATCCCAGCTGTCCTCGAGGCTCCTAAGCTACGCATTGCGCCGACCAGCAGGGGCAGGGGGCTCTGCACCTGAGGCTGGACCGCCCACGCCCACCCCGCCACCCCGCTCTGCGCACAGCTGCTCACACACTACACCCGCCAGGCACCGCTCCCCACCAGCAACTGCCCCAACACACAATTCCACAAACGCAGTCCAAAATGTGCACACCTAAGGCACACAGGGATGCCCACGAGTAGACGCTATTCGAAAGACACACAACCGTCCGCCGTCACCCACGACTCCACCGCGCAGAGAAACGCGGGCACCCCCGGACACACACGCGCGCGCACAAACATACACGCAAAGAGCCGGATCGCAGCGCTCGCCGGTGCACACGCCGGGTGCACACGCCCAGTGCACACGCCAGCAGCCAGCAGCCCGCAGCCCGCCCCTTCCCTACCTGCTCCGGCTCAGGACGCGGTCTGCCGGCTTCCCGAGTCCAAGTTCGGCGCCGGCGGCGGCCGCAGCCGGCCCGGGCCGCTGCCCGGGACGAGCGCGCCGAGGCGGGGAGGAGTGACTACGAGCGCGGGCCTCTGTGCGCCCGCAGCTGCTGCGCCGGCCCTGCGCTCATCGCCGCCCAGAAAGACAAAAGGAAGCCGGCAGCCAGGGAGGGAGCAAGGTGGAGGCGCCCGCCAGTGCGCCCGTCCGCTGCCCGCCGCCGCCGCTGCCCGCCTGCCAGCTCCGGGAAGGAAGGGACGCGAAGGCGGGACCCGGAGGCGGGGGCCGGGGCGGGGCGCGTGGCGGGAGGCCGGCGCTCAAGTTTCCTGCGGCCCCGCCCCCTCCGGGCCCCGCCCCCGCCCCGCCCCCTGCCGGACCTTCTGCGCCCGGCTCGGCCCTCGCGGCCACTGCCCCTCGCTGCTCCTCGGCCCTCGTGGCCCAACCCAGGCCCTGCCGGGTCCCAGCCCCCAGTGGCTTTCGGGACAGGGGCGGAGCTGGGCACCGGTTCTGTTCCCCTAACCCTTGGCCTCTGGCCTGCGGGTATAGGAGAGGCCGAGAGGCGGCGCCCGGGAGGGGCCAGTCCTGCGCCCGCGCCCCCCGCCCCCACCCCGCAGGAAGTGGCCCGGGCGGCCTAGGAAGGAGAAGAGCCGAGTCGCCTCGGCCCCGCACCCCCAGCCCCAGCCCCAGCCCCGCGTGCAGCTCGCACCCCTTCCCACGCCTGTTCGGGGGAGAGCCCCGAGCCTGGAGTGGGAAACCTGGCTCCGGCTCTGGTTACCTCCAGTGACTCCCCAGGCCGTTTAGGCAACTCCATTGGGCTGCCTCAGCCTCGGTTTCCCCGCCTAACCACGGAAGGGAGCAGAGGCGGGCTTCCTGAGTTTCTCCCTTCCAGACATCTGTGGTCTTCGGGCTCCACGCAGGAGAGGCGCCGGACTGGCATCTCCTGCCCAGGGTCGGCGCCTCCTGGCTGTCGGGGAGGGGGGCACCCTCCATCCCCTGCACCGGCCTTAGAGGAACCAGGGACAGAGCACCCCCATCCCCACCAGGAGCTCCAGAAAAACGGCTTCAGAAGAGCAAATATACACACACACCCACCTCCCGCCCCAAACATCCCCGAAGAAAGGTAACCACAGAAACAGCCAGAAATCTGGAGCTGGGCAATCCTATGAGCCTGAGACAAAACTGTCTTTCCGGCGTCTCTAGGGGAGAGCTCGAATCCCTCCTTCCACTCCTCCTCCACGGAAAACAGAGTGAACTTCTGCTACAGAGGCCGCCAGAGCAACGTGCAAGAGCAGCTTTGAGGGGAGCGGGCGCAGGGCCTTGCAGGGAAGGGGGGCTGAGCCTAGACCCCTCCTTCTTCCTTGGTTCTGAAGGCAGAAAGGCAAAGCTAGACCTGGAGGAAGTTCCCCTCCCCGTGGGCCCTGCAGTGAGGATTACATGAAGGCATGTGGGCGGTGGGACTGAATGCACCGACTGATACAGGCGGCCCGGTACCTGCAGATGCCATGCCTCCTTCTTAACCAAGGCCACTGTATCTCCCCGTGAAGTATCCAGGCAGGAGGCCGGTGGGGTTACAGGTGAGAAGTCGTCGGTAGGGTCCAGGAGCCAGGCCTGGGGCCGCACACGTCACTTCCACCCACATCCATGGGCCAGGTAGTCACACAGCCCCACCAGGATGCAAGGGGCTCTGGGAGCTGTGGTCTTCCTGAGTGTTTCAGAAGTAAACAAAGCCAGTTTGATGAACACGTAGCAACATCCTTGCCACAGAAACTGAGCACATTTCTCCCAAGCACAGACATAGGGCAAAGGGGCACAGGACGGGAGGTGCATGGCAGACACAGGCAGGAGGTGGGGTTGGGGTGGAAAAGTTCAGGGAGGGCTCAAAAACTGACAAAGGCCCGTTTCTGAAACCCCATCCACTCATTGGTTCCTCCACACTTGGCCCATGCTGTTCCTCTCCCCTGTGACTTTTCCGTCTTACCCCTCCAACCTGTCACCCATCCATCCTTCAAAACTTAGGTCAGTCAGCTCTCACCTAGCCCTCAGCGGCTTAGCCCGCAGGTGCTTCCTCTGTTTCTGAACGTCTAGAGAAACACATTAACCGCAGACCTCTTACTCCAGGAGTGTCTCTCTCAGATGAGACACAAGATGGTCCCTTCCCTTGCGTCCCTCCTGTTCCTTCAAGAGGAGGACTGTCTACCCACCCTGAAGCTTCATGGAGAGAGAGCACACCGCCGTTATTCAATATGTGGTTTTGAATTTAATTAACTAGAGCGAAGAAGAAAGCAAAGTCAGGTAAGATGTTGTATAATTTCCTGGGGCTAATGTAACAAGCACCTCCAACTGGGCAGCTTCAACAACAGAAATGTGTTGTTTCACAGCTCTGGAGGCTGGAAGTCCAAGATCAAAGTGTTGGAAAGGCTGGCCCCTTCAGAGAGATGTGGGGGGCAGTCTGTTTCATGTCTGTCTCTTAGCTTCTGGTAACCTCATGCATTCCTTGGCTCATGGGCGGCCATGTGCGCTCCCTGTGAATTCACATCTTCTCTGTATACCTGTCTCTTTTCCCTTTTCATAAGGACACAGTCATTATTGGATTAGGGCACACCCTAATGACCTCATCTTAACTTGAGCATCTGCACAGACCCATTTTCCAAATAAGGTCACATTCACAGGTACCAAGGGTTAGAAGTTCAGCATCTTTTGAGGGGAACAGTTCAACCCGTAACAGGTGTCATGCTAGGTAAACAATTTGTTTTTCATATGATGTCTGTAAACAAGACAGAAGTAATTCTGGTTGTTCTTAATATCTGACTTAGTTTTATGACAATTTTTTCTAACTTTTATTACGATAATATACACGTAACATAACATTTATCATCTTAATCCTTCTAAAACGAACAGCTCAGTGGTATTAAATACATGATGTGCAACCAGCAGTACCATCCGTCTCCAGAACTCATCTTGTAAAACTGAAAGTCTATACCCATTAAATAACGGCTACCTCTCTAATACTTCATATAAGCGGAATCATGCAGTATTTTCTTTTCGCAACGGGATTATTTCACTTAGCATAATGTCCTCAAGGTTCATCTATGATATAGTATACGTCCAAATTTCCTTCCTTTTTAAGGCTGAGTAATATTCCCTTGTGTGTGTATACCACATTTTGTTTATCTCCCCGTTTGTCAAGAAATCACTGGGTTGTGTCCACATTTTAGCAATTACGAATAATGCTGTGATGAACATGGGTACGCAAATATCGTTTCAAGATCCTATTTTCAGTTCTTTTGGGTATATACCCAGAAGTGGAATTGCTGGATTATGTGGTAATTCTATTTTTAACTTTTTGAAAAAGCATCATAATAATATTTTCCACAGTGTCTGTACCATTTTACATTCCGCCAAATAGTGCACAGGGTTCCAGTTTCTTCACATCCTCACCGCCAGTGCTTGTTGTTGTTTTTGATAGTAGCCATCCTTGTGAGTGTGAGCTGGTGTCTCATTGTGGTTTTAATTGACATTTCCCAAATGATTAGTGATATAAACATCTTTTCATGTGTTTTTGGAGAAATGTCTAGTCAAGTCCTTTGTCCATTTTTTAATTGTTTTTTTCGTGTTTTTGTTGTTGAGCGTTAGAGAGTTCTCTCTATATTCTGTATATTAATCTCTTATCAAATATATGATTTTCAAACATTTTCTTCCATTGTATGGGTTGAGTTCTTACTGTGTTGATTTTGCCTTTTTTTTTTTTTTAAACAGAGTCTTGCTCTGTCGCCTAGGCTGAAGTACAGTTGCACAATCTTGGCTCACTGCAACCTCCGGCCTCCCAGGTTCAAGCGATTCTCCTACCTCAGCCCCCCAAGAAGCTGGAACCACAGGCGTGTGCCACCAGGTCTGGCTAATTTTTGTATTTTTGGTAGAGACAGAGTTTCACCATGTTGGCCAGGCTGGCCTCGAACTCCAGACCTCAAATGATCTGCCCACCGCAGCCTCCCAAAGTGCTAGGATTACAAGCGTGAGACACTGCACCAGCCTGATTTTGCCTTTTGATACACAAAATTTTTATGAAATCCAATTTGTCTATTTTTCTTTGTTGTCTGTATCTTTAATGTCATATCCAAGAAATCACTGCCAAATCCAACATTGTGGAGATTTTGCTCCAAGTTTTCTTCTAAAAATTGTATAGTTTTAGGTTACTTTTAGGTCTTTGATCTATTTTGAGTTAATTTTTGTATATGGTGTTAGATAAGGGTCCAGCTTCATTCTTTTGCATGTAGATATCCAGTTTTCCCAGCACCCTTTGTTGAAAAAGCTGTCCTTTTGCCATTAAGTGGTCATGGCACCCTTGCCAAAAATCATTTGGCCATATATTCAAGGGTTTACTTCTGGGCTCTCTATTCTATTCCATTCATCTATATGTCAAGCTTTATTCCAGTGCCACACTGTTTTGATTACTGTAGCTTTGCAGTAAGTTTTGAAATCAGAAAGTGTGAGTCCTCCAGCTTTGTTCTTTGTCAAGATTGTTTTGGCTATTCAGGGCCCCTTGAGATTCCATATGAATTTTAGGATGGGTTTTTCTATTTCTGCAAAAAATGTCATTGGGATTTGGACTTTATTGTTTCTGAAGTACCTTTACTTATACTGGCTCCAACATTCTAAAGATTATTTCCATATTTTACAGATGAGGAGAGCTATACTTGGAAAAATTAAATGTCCAAGGCCACATATTAGAATCAGTAACAGCCAGGTTTAACAGCCAGATTCAGTGTCATTGTGCTGGGCCCACACAGGCTCTGAAAGAAATACTATTTTTTTTTTGAAATATATACTCAAGTAGCACTTTAATACTTGAGTATATATCCACCAGGGAGAATCTTACAAATAACATTGTTCCAGCTCACAAACTCCTGCCCCAGAATGTTTGAGGAAGTGGAGGCTAGCTTGCTTCTAGGTCCTCTTTTGATTCTGTTCCCCAGTTTCATTTGTAATTACAGAGTGGAGAAATGTAGCTGCTGGGAATAGCATGGGTGATGCTAACTTAGGGTAGAGGCGGCATCTCTGGCCACCCACCCTTCCCCTGACCCCAGCAGCTCACAGGCGGAGGAAATGCCCGGATAACTCCCCAGCAGCAGCTGCAGCAGGAAACCAAAGCTGTGCCTGGAAAGGGGAGAGTTGGAAATTTACTGTGACCTGTCAGCCAGCAGAATCACTGGATCCTGCCTCAAATCTGTAGATGGACCAGAGCTGGGAAAATTGGATCATTAGGTCATCTTGTTTATCCCTGAGGCATGCTGTTTTGTAACCACTCCTGATACAGATACTGTGGCCCATGGCTCATCCAGGAAGTGTGACTCAGAGGCAGGTTCCGATGCCTCCCCAACCCCCGCCCTTTCCCCTTCTTCCTTGCAAGCTCAGGATAAACGAAAATATCCCGTCCCCTGCTGTGGACCACCACCACCCCAATTGCTTTGTTGTAGTCCTAACCTCTAATGTAACTGTATTTGGAGATAGGGCTTTTAGGAGGTATTTAAGGTTAAAGGAATTGTAAGTCGTAGGATTGGTGGTCTTAGAAAGGAAGAGGGAGAGATCTTTCTTTCTCTCCATGCATCAAGGAAAGGCCATGCGAGAACACAGCACAAAGGTGACTGTCTACAAGCCAGAAAGCGGGCCCTTACCAGAAAAGGAATCAGCCAGCAGCACCTTGACCTTGAACTTCCAGCCTCTGAAACTCTGAGAAATAACTCTGTTGTTGAAGCCACCCAGTCTGTGGTATTTCATCATGGCAGTCTAAGCATAAGACAGGAAGCATGCTCTGGTACTTTTTCTTCTGTTTTCCCTTCCGTCTGCCCTCTGCACCTCTCTAATCTCAAGGCTGGGGTCCTGGGACACTGCCCGGCAGGACTAAGGGCATTAAGGACCTGGTTTTGTTTCTTGAGCAGTGCCTTACCCTCTTGCCCTGCTTCCCTGACCCCTCTGCCTGACCGTGGCTGCTGGGGAACAGGGCGGGGTATGGGCCAGAGCAGGACTTGCCAGGGGAGGGCTCCGGAACTGCACTGTCCACTCACCAACCAGCCTTTGGAGGTACCCAGGAAAATGAACAGGACTCCAAGTCAGATAACCCTGGACTCCCAGGCTCTTCTGTAAAGTAGACAGCTTGACCTACGACCCACCTCTTGGGGTGGTTGAGAGCCTTAAATGAGCTAACATTGGATGCTCTCCAAAAAAAAAAAAAAAAAAAACTCAACGCCTGTAACCCCACCACTTTGGGAGGCCGAGGCAGGTAGATCGCTTGAGCCCGAGTTCGAGACAAGCCTGGGCAACATAGTGAAGCCCCATCTCTACTAAAATTACAGAAATTAGCCAAGCCTGGTGGTGCATGCCTGTAGTCCCAGCTACTTGGGAGGCTGAGGTGGGAGAATGGCTTGAGCCCAGGAGATGGAGGTTGCTGTGAGTCCAGATCATGTCACTGCACTCCAGCCTGTGTGACAGAGCCAGACCTTGTCTCAAAAAAAACCAAAAAAACAGCTGCTTTCCTCCTCCCCCACTGGCTCTTCCCTCCTCCTCATTAGCAAACTTAAAGCATTCCCTTTAGCAACCCTGATCAGGCCTCAATCCAGGGTCCCAATTTTCTAATCTGTAAAATGTGCATAGGAATCATGTCTCGCTTGGATTAAAAAAGGCAATATGTGCAAAGGGCCTCTGGCGAGGTAGCTCCTCAAGAAGTGATGGGCATGTTACTTCATTGTCATGTCCTCACCCTCATCATCATCCTCCCACTGACTGACTGCTCTGCCCACACACATAAAGAAAGCCATTGCAGCCATCAGTCAGAGCCCGCTGGTGCTGGCCCAGCCCAACGTACACTATCGGCATCACCTGAGAAGACACCCAACATCTCTGAGTTCCTTTTCCTCCTGAGGGCTGTCTCTCAGATGACCCAAGGGAGGGAGGCCAAGGCACCAAGGAATGGGAAATGGCTTTGTAAAATGTGAAATGTGCTCCCGAACTACACTACACATCTTCAAGTAGTGTCAGAGGCATTTGAACCAGAGTGACTCCATCTTGAGTACGGGCTGGATAAAATACGGCTGAGACCTGCTGAACTGCATTCCCCAGCGGTTAGTCATTCACCGGATGAGATAGGAGGTCGACACATGGTACAATTCACAAAGACCTTGCTGATAAAACGGGTTGCAGTAGGCCTCTTGGTACTTACCCACAGGCTGTATTCTTACACTGGCTATAGAGAAAGAGGAGGTAGAGTAAACCTACCCCATATACACCTCAGCCCAGGCCCTGCACCTGGTCTGTATTGTGAATGAGGGGATATATAAAAGAAAAAAATAAATAAAAAATAAAACAAGTTGCAGTAAAGAAGCTGGCCAAAACCCACCAAAACCAAGATGGCAACAAGAGTGACCTCTGGTCATCCTCACTGCTCATTATATGCTAATTATAATGTGTTAGCCTGCTAAAAGACACTCCCACTAGTGCCATGACAGTTTACAAATGCCATGGCAATATCAGGAAGTTACCCTATATGGTCTATAAGGGAGAAGAGCTCTGAGTTCTGGGAGTTGCTCTTGCCTTTCCTGAGAAGCTCATGAATAATCCACCCCTTGTTTAGCATATAATCAAGAAATAACTATAAGTATAATCCATTGAGCAACCCATGCCCCTGCTCTGCCTATGGAGCAGCCATTCTTTATTCCTTTCCTTTCCTAATAAACTTGTTTTCACTTTACTCTGTGGGCTCACCCTCAATTCCTTCTCATGCGAGGTCCAAGAACCAGCTCTTAGGGTCTGGATTGGGACCCCTTTCTGGTGACAGTAGTGGCTCTACAGAGTTGGGTTGGACTTCTGTGCCCTTGCTGGTTTACACAGCGGGGTGGAGGCAAGCCTGAGGCCATGACACATGGTTATCCAGTACAGGTTGGGACACCACATCAGCAGCAGCTCAGGCCCCAACATGGAAGGCAGAAGCCCCAGCCTGGGGCTCTGCACAATACCCAGACATCTTTTCCATGTCAGTGGAGAGAGGGGAGCAGCTCAGAGTCTGGCTGGCTGCAGAATGCTCATACTAAAACACAAAACCCAAAGCCAAATGCAAGCAGTGGCTTTGACCTCTGCTTCAAACCAGTTTGAACTGGAAAAGGCTGCCTGTCTTTCCAGCTCTGCTCCTGATGATGGTTCCTGTTCTGGGAACTAGAGCTCCTGGTGCATGTGTCAAGGACATGCCCTGCAAGGAACAGTAGGTGAATTTCTCCCTGAAACATATAGCTCCATGACTAACGGGGAGTGGACATAATGTTAATCATGTATGTATGTATACATATTATTACTTCAACATGTAATCAATCTAAAAATTATGAATGAGATATTTTGTATTTTTTTATACTACTAAGTCTTTAAAATTCAGTGTGTGTTCTACACTTACAACATTTCTTAATTTGGACTAGCTGCAATTCAAGTGCTTGATATTCATGTGTGGCTGGTGGCTATCACATTGGACAGCACACAGAGAGACCTGTGAATGCAAAACTTTAGTGTACATCAGAATCCCCTGAGGGACTTGTTAAAATACTGATTGCTAGGCCCCACCCCCAGAGTTTCAGATTCATCAAGTCTGGAGTGTTGCCTGGGAATTTGCATTTCTGACAAGTTTCTAGGTAATGCTACTGGTCCAGAGACCACATTTTGAGAACTGCTAGCCTAGATAGTCCTCTGAGGCAAGCAAAAAACATGCTTTCTAGTTTACCTCTGGGGAAACTATATCATTATTACAAAGCTACAGTAATCAAGACAGTGTGATACTGGCATAAGGACAGAGATATAGATGAATGGAATAAAATTGAAAATGTAGCGATAAACTCTCTCAATTATTCAGTCGATTTTTGGCAAAGATGCCAAGACAATTCAATGGGAAAAAGAATAGTCTTTCCAGCAAATGGTGCTGGGACAACAGAATGGCCAAATTCATTTTTTATTTTATTTTATTTTATTTTATTTTATTTTATTTTATTTTATTTTATTTTATTTTTGAAACAGAGTTTCACTCTTGTTGCCCAGGCTGGAGTGCAATAGTGCAACCTCAGCTCACTGCAGCTTCTGCCTCCCGGGTTCAAGCAATTCTCCAAGGGATGGCCAGATTCAAAAAATTAAAGTTGGATCCCTACCTCACACCATATACAAAAATTAACTCAAAATGGATCAGACCTAAATGTAAGAGCTAAAAGTATAAAACTCTTAGAAGAAAACATAAGCATAAATCCTCATGACCTTGTATTAGGCAGTAGTTTATTAGATATGACACTAAAAAGCACAGGCAACCAGAGAAAATGTTGATAAGTTGGACTTTATCAAAATGAAAAACTTTTTTGCTTCAAAGGACACCATTGGGAAAGTGAAAAGAAAGCCCACAGAATGGGAGAAAATATTTGCAAGTTATATATCTGACAAGGGAATATATACATCTAGAATATATACAGAACTCTTACAAGTCAACAATAAAATAATTTTGCTAGGGTGGCTGGAATTCAAAAGGTGAACAGGTGAGGTGAGGATGTAGGGGGACTGGAACCCACACACATTGGTTGTGGGAACACAAAATGGTGTATTGGCTGTGAAAAACAGTGTGGTAGTTCTCTAAAAAGTTAAACATAGAGGCTACCGTATGACCCTGCAGTTCTGTACCTGGGCATGTACCCAAGAAAACTGAAAAGCTATGTCCGCACAAAAACTTGTATATGCATCCTGATAGCAAGACTACTCATAATACCAACAAAGTGGAAACAACCCCAAGACCCATCATTGAAGAATGGATAAACAAAATGTGTATCTGTATAATGGAATGTTATTCAGCCATAAAAAGAAATGAAACACGGTTACATACTGCAACATGTTGAACCCCAAAAACATTTTGTGATCTGAAAGAAGCCAGACACAAAAGGCCACATACTGTATGATCTTATCTATATGAAATGCCCAGAATAGGCAAGTCCATACAGACCAACAATTAATGTGTGGCTGCCAGAAGCTGGCGGTAGAAGAGAGTGACCACTAATAGGGACAGGGTTTTTTCCTGGAATTAGAGTGGTGATGGTTGCACAGCTTTGTGAATATACTGAAAACCTGAGTTGCATACTTTAAAAATAAATAAGCTTTTTTAAAAAGCAGAGAGGAGGACATTTACCTCAAATCATATAGATAATAAATGTCCGGTGGGAGCCAGACCCTGGACTACAGATGCCTAAGGAAGGTTTTTTCCTCCATACCTTACCTGGCCTGTGAGTTGCCACTTTTTTTTTTTTTTTTTTTTTTGGAGACAGAGTCTGGTTCTGTTGCCCAAGCTGGAATGCAGCAGCTCTATCATAGCTCACTGCAACTTCAAACTCTCAGGATCAAGCAATCCTCCCACCTCAGCTTCTGAGTAGCTGGGACTACATGGGCATGCCACCACAACTGGCTAACTTTTAAATTTTTATTAGAGATGGGGTCTCACTATGTTGCCCAGGGAGCTCTCAAACTTCTGGCCTCAAGTAATATTCCCTCCTCAGCCTCCTAAAGCCCCTCGCCAGGGACCACACTTTCTTAAGTACTGCTAGAACATGACATTAGAGGAAGCCTAAAGGGCAAAACCCTTTTATATAGTGAAAGAGAAATTTCACAGAAGAAAAAAATCCAATGGTCAATAAATGTAAGAAAGATGCTCAGCTTTATCCAGGACCAGGAAAGGCAAAATAGTCACAGTGAGATGGCATTTCCCACCCAGCCATGCCAGGGATGGAGGAGGAGGTGGGGAGCAGGGGGTTCCACACACACTGGAGAGGAGTATAAATTGGGACAAGCACTTTGGAGAGCAATTTGGCAAAATCTAGGTAAGTTGAAGAGGTGCGTACCCTTCAGCCCAGCAACTGCTCCCTCTAGTTACCTACCCTCAGGGAGCTTCCCTGCAGAATGCAAGGACGCCATTGCAACATTGTACGACAGAACTGAAAGCAGCCCCAACGTCCAGCAACAGAGGGAGGAGTAAATACAGCATGTGATATTCTTACTACAGACTACTGAAATGCGGTTAAAACCAACTAGCTAGACATGAATCAATATGGATTGATCTCTAAAATGATGTTGCATTTTAAAAAGCAAGGAATAGAACCCATATAGTAAGTTACTGTTTATGTGCATTCAAAATATGCAACATAATATAATGTATATTTAGGCCAGGCGCGGTGGCTCACATCTGTCGTCCCAGCACTTTGGGAGGCCGAGGCAAGCGGATCACCTGAGGTCGGGAGTTCGAGACCAGCCTGGCCAATGTGGTGAAACCCTGTCTCTACTAAAAATACAAAAATTAGCCAGGTGTGGTGGACGCCTGTAGTCTCAGCTTTTTGGGAGGCTGAGGCACAAGAATCGCTTGAACCTGAAGGCAGAGGTTGTGGTGAGCTGAGATTGCATCATTGCTTTTTTGTTTGTTTCCAAAAAACACTGTTTTTGGAAACAATAATAATAAATTTTAATAATAAAACAGTGTTTTTGGAAACAATAATGTATATGTGTCTGATATATTATTCTCTGTACTCCTCTATATTTAAAAATATTTTTCATTTAAAAAGTAACATTTAAAAAGCATCCCTTATCCCTTATTTCATCTCTTGTTAACTCTGGATTCTGCCCTGTGGTAATGTTCAGCCTGTCTAACAGTCAAGGTTCCAGGAACATTTGCTTTTGGGAAGACGGTCCTGGAACCAAGTAGAGGGGAAGTTGTAGGTGTGGACAGAGGGGATGGTTGATAGACAGCTGGTGGGCTGAGGTCCAGAGAAGCGTCAGGCGGCATGCGGAAATGAAGGCAGGAATGGGAGGCAGTGGGGTGTTCTTGGGGCAGAAGAATGCCCGTGGCTCAGAAGGATGTGACATGTCAGGTCATTCGAGTAGGGTCAGAGAAGTCACTGTGAAGCTTAGAATGAAGAAGGACCAGGCCAGGAGGATGCATCACCAAAGTCACATATGTAGAAAGATGTCAGAAACGGCCATCAGAGACACTCATCCCCAACAAGGGACGGCTCAGGAGACAGAAGAGAGAAGGGATCTGAAACCCCCGCCTCTCAGGCATGGCGGTGATATCGGGAGGGGATCCAGGAAGAGCACACAGAGAACTTGGAGGAAGCTGAGCAGGGCCTTGGGAGGCACAGAGCTCTCCTGACACTCCTGGCCCTGACCCCAAGACCAGGCCTCTGCTGCCCTCACAGCTTCAGGGCCCACTGAGCGCCAGGCATGTGCCCATCAGACAATTCA
Source organism: Chlorocebus sabaeus (assembly GCF_047675955.1). NCBI lineage: Eukaryota > Metazoa > Chordata > Mammalia > Primates > Cercopithecidae > Chlorocebus > Chlorocebus sabaeus. The sequence continues at coordinate 10,225,974 of NC_132917.1, read as the reverse complement.
TGGAGAGAGCAGGGGCTATGGACAGGCAGAGCCCTGGAGGCCTATGGTATATTCATGGGTGCCAGGGCCTGGGATGCAGGAGATTGAGGAATGGCTGCTGAGGGGTGCAGGGCAGGTGTGAGAAGCACCCACATATCTAAGTAGTCCCCGGGGAAACCAGCAGCACACGTGGTATCCTGGTCATAGTGATGTACCTCCCAACTCCCATCAGAGCCAAGACATCCACTGCCTCAGCGGTTGGGGGTGTTGGCTGCTGATGGCTCATGGCTGAGTCACTCCCTGGGTACTGCCGTAGGCTAAGGTTCACCTGTCTCCAGGGATAGCCCACTTCTGATGACTGGTCATTGTGGGCCCACCAAGGCTCAGGCCCCTGCCCAGGTCATCTCTGAGGCCACAGAGCCCCCTCTGTGGGGGCTGCCCCACCCTGTGGCCCCGCACTTAATACACAGGTGTGTCCCTGAAGGCCCTCTCTGTTACACCTCCTGCTGGCAAATCTCATCTCCAAATCTGTTTCCCAGGAAACCGATCTAAAGCACAGGGTGTCTAACGATGGTCTGCAGTTATCAAGAAAATATTACACTGTGTTTAGGGGCCTCTATTTGAAGCTGTAATACATCTATATTCAGTTTTGCATTAGAATCAGCTGCAAATAATAGAGGCCTGGAAAGTATTGGCTTCAGCAAGATGAACGTTTAGTTCTTCCTCTTGGAAAAGTAGCCCAGGGCAAAATGAATCTATAGGACAGAAAGCAGATAGGTGGTTACCTGTGGCAGGTTTGGTGGGGGAGGAGCACTCAAGATGGACTGCCAGGGGTACAAGGAAACTTCTGTGATTCGTGGGAGTGTTCTGCATCTTAACTGAGATGGCATTTGCGTGGGTGTCAATATTTGTCAAAACTTATTGAATCAAGCTGTTAAAATGGGTGCATTTTATTTTCTCTGAACTGTAACTCAGTAAAGTTGATTAATTTTCTTTTTTTAAGTAGCTGGGAGGCAGACAGTCTGGGAATAAAATGGCAGTTCCAGGTGATGGGGACCCAGTCTTCTTATCTCGTTTCTCTGCCCTGCATGGTCTTTATTCCCGAAGTCACATGATGACCCAGAATGGCTGCAAAACCTCTAGCATTTACCTCCTTATTCCAGGTGGAAGGAAGAAGAAAAGGGAAAAGGGCTGTCCCTATCCTTCCAAGGAGGTGGTAAGCACAACACAACACTTCTGCTCACAACTCATCAGCCAGAACTTCATCATACAGCCTATTAAGAAGGCCAGGCCGGGCGCGGTGGCTCACACCTGTAATCCCAGCACTTTGGGAGGCCGAGACGGGTGGATCACGAGGTCAGGAGATCGAGACCACCCTGGCTAACACGGTGAAACCCCGTCTCTACTAAAAAATACAAAAAACTAGCCGGGTGTGGTGGCGGGCGCCTGTAGTCCCAGCTACTCAGGAGGCTGAGGCAGAATGGCGTGAACCCAGGAGGCGGAGCTTGCAGTGAGCCAAGATAGCGCCATTGCACTCCAACCTGGGCCACAGAGCCAGCCTCTGTCTCAAAAAAAAAAAAAGAAGAAGAAGGCCAGAAAATGTGTAATCCTTTAACTGGGATCTTTGCAGTTCCAAAAACTTGGGGATCGTATTATTAAGGAATAGGAGGAAAATGACTGTTGAAGCCATTCTCACCATATCTTAGAACATTTCCATGAAAAAGTATTTGAAATAAAATAGAGCATGTGTGAGGAGAAGCACCAAGAACTGACCGTGTGGGTGTGTTAAGACTTTCCCAGTGAGGTGCAGGACCATCGTGTTGGCACACACCTGTGTCAACACTGCCAAGACAGATCTAGGATCTACAAAGATCCAACTTCCAATGCAAAAGTTATTTTATTTTCCTAGTAGATTTGTGATACCTAGGGCTGGAGGAGGAAGCGCAGGCGGCGTTTGGAGAGAAATGGAAAGTAACTCTAAATGTATGTGGCTTCTTTTGGGGGGTGATGAAAGTATCCTAAACTTTATTGTGGCAATGAGTGCACAACCCTGTGAATCTACGGAAGACCATTGAAATGTATATCTTAAATGGGTGAATTGTATAGTATGTAAATTGTATCTCAATAAAACTGTTAAAAAGATTTTTGTGGCCAGGTGCAGTGGCTCACCTTTGGGAGGCCAAGGCAGGCAGATCACTTGAGCTCAGGAGTTTGAGACCAGCCTGGGTAACATAGTGAAACCCCATCTCTACAAAAATACAAAAAATTAGCCAGACATGGTGGCACATACCTGTGGTCCCAGCTACTCAGGAGGCTGAGGCAGAAGGATGCCTTAAGCCAAAGAGGCAGAGATTGCAGTGAGCCAAGATCATGCTACTGCACTCCAGCCTAGGCAACAGAGTGAGACCCTGTCTCAAAAAAAAAAAAAAAAAAAAAAAAATCATTTTTCTCTGTCCACTTGGCGGGTCAACTGAATGGTATTCCTACATCTTCTACTTTCCTCCCACTTGGAAACCCACTGAGATGCTCTTCTGAAGGCCAGTGCTTGCTGGGCCACATGAGACAGAGCTCAGGCTGGAGGAGGCTCATACCCGCCCCTCTAGACACTTACCAAATACCTCCCACATTTGAATCAAGTGGAAAAAGAGGGTCTCCAGTCAAAAACTGCAACTGTATAGAAAGCCCTGAGTTTCCCAATCTGTTCACATGGCATCACCAACCTCTGTGTCATCATCAAGCTGTTCAGGGGACTCAACGGCCACCTGGCCAGGAAACATGGGCTGATTGGAAGCTGTTGTTCCCATTGTATAATCACACACAGTCATAAAACAATCAGTCTTGTCTCTGTTTACAGTTTTGAGGTTTTGTTCATCACAAGTTTTTATATTAATTTTTAGTTTAAAAAACATTGCACTAAAATAATGTTTCTCTTGATGACCAAGTTTGTGTGCCCTTTCTATTCTGGTGTACGAGATGAGAGCCTCACTGGCCTGCCCCGATCCTGGCACTGCTGGAGGCTTTCCTGCACTCTCTGTGTACTTGTAAGTGCTTATGGAATAGTCCAGTGCCACCTTCTTGTTACAAGCTGAATATCTGCCTGTCTTCAAAAGTGTGAGTTCATCAAAATGTGGGCTCCTGCAGGCAGGGGCTTGTGTCCTTTATTTATCTCTGTGTGCAAAGCCCGGACAGGCTGCAACAGAAAGCATGCTCAAGAAATACTGGCTGAACTAATGAATTGTCCCCACCCCCAAATTTATCAGCTTTTTCTCCCTTCTACATTAAAAGAACAGAGCCCCAGGATCTAGGGTCCCTGCCTGCCCTCCTCCCCTTCTAGAGGGTAAAACAGAGGAGTAACCTAAGTTACGTTTTCTTTCCAAGGCAAAGCTTTTTGGGGCCTGGGTGTATCATCGAGGCTGAGCTGGGTGATCTGGGCAGCATGGTGTCCTCACGTGGGGAGAAAATGGTTCTGTCTGTGCCCACTTTCGTGGAGCTCGG